>NC_091118.1:172381942-172706630 GCF_040183065.1 Periplaneta americana
TTACCTTTTCACGCGATAATGGCTCAACTGATTTCGATGAAAATTGGAATATAAATTAAGTTCGTTATAACTTAGATTTTAGGCTATATGGCATTCAAAATACATTATTTAAAAGGGGAGTTATAAGGGGGCCTGAATTAAATAAATCGAAATATCTCGCTTATTATTGATTTTTGTGAAAAATGTCACATAACAAACGTTTCTTTAAAAATAATTTGCGATAAGTTTTATTCCTTAAAAAAATTTTGATAGGACTGATATTTAATGAGATAGGCCCCTAAATGAGTTTTAAAATTAAAATAACTGCCATCTAAGGCCGTGTAATGAATTAAAAACAAATGACTTCGTCTATAAGGGACCTTGGACAGCAACAATCGAAAGCTATGAAAGATAGCCTACAGAGAATGTTTCTGTGTTTGTATGAAGTAATATCGGAAGCTAAATTAACCGATTTGTATAATTAATTATTATTTCATCACTGGAAAGTGTAATTTCTCTAGATGGACATAATGCTATAATTTTATTACAATAACTTCTGATATAATATAATATAATATAATATAATATAATATAATATAATATAATATAATATAATATAATATAATATAATATGTAATATTATATAATATAATTTAAGTTATTTGAAGGGTTCAGTACCATAGTGGGCCAAACTCCATTTACTGAATACGTTGAAAACAAGGGTTAAAATTAAGTTATTACCATAATTCAATGGAAACCTATAACAAGTAAAATAAAATATACACATTAAATCTAAATGATGTCAGTCTTCATTAAACTATGGTTGCATGTAATAAAAATTAAGAAACATGTTAAAGGAATTGTCATTGCACCAAATGAGTGTCTCTGGACCAAAATGATCGCATTTTAATTATTTGGATGCAATTTAAAATAAGTAACATATTAAACGATTTATCCTTCTATCAAACACGAATGTTCCCTGGATCAAACGTCCTATTTTAATTATATAATTACTTTATATTTATTTCTAGCGGAGCGGAGCGCACGGGTACGGCTAGTCTTTAATAAGTTTACTTGCAGCTCTGAAGTATTTTTGTCGTATGAAAACCTATGAATCTTATACCTCGAATACATGCTTACGAGATTCAATTTCTCGTCTGAACCTCGCCGAGCCAGCTTCTGGACTTGCATGCGCGGCGAGCGCAGCTGCCCAGTGACGTAATAGTGAGACAGCCGACACGCAATGACAAAGATCGTTCTTATTGTTTTAGTCTTAATGTATTCATTTGTGAGTGTGACTAGTATTCGTTTCTAAATAAAATGAGTAGTGTTCAATATCTTTTACAAACATTTTTTTTTTTTTTCATTTTTAATGTTGGAAGATAAGTGTAAAATAAAGAAGCTTGGAAGGCCGTTACCTCAACTCGATTTAAAGCAAGCACAAACAAGCTGAGGTAAGACATTTTGCAGGCTTTTTATGTAAAAATATATGAAAGAAACAGCTGGATTTGCGGTTGTGAATCTACAAATAAATTATTTTGTTTCCCGTGCATGCTATTTGCTAAGGGTAAAGACTAAATATACGAGCTGGACATGCACTGGTGTGTCAGATTTAAGCCATTTGACACAGAAAATTAAGAAGCATGAGGAATCTATTGCTCATAAGAATGCTTGCCTAGATTTATCAGTCCTTGTAAGAACAGAAATTAGACAACAGCTTAGCTCTACTTTCAGGCAAAATATTGAAAGACAGAATGATAACGTAAGGAAAAATCGCTATGTTCTTTCAAAGATAATTGACCATCATCATCATAATCATCATCAGGCTTATTTTAAGGTAATTATCTACTTTGAAGAACTGTAGTATTTTTTTCTTTTAATTTTTTTCAGAAGTGAGATAGGCCTATTGTTTAAATTGTTGGAAAACTATGCATTATAGTGGTGCATAAGTTCGTAGCGTTTTTGTGCACTGTCATTCATTTAATAGTAATATAGTGACAGCTACCATAGCAACGAAAAACGCTACGAACTTATGGACCAACCCAATAATATCATAAAAGTAGCGAACCCCTTATCATTTTAGGCACGAACCGCCACAGGTCCGAGAATATATTATTATTTTATTAAACTTAATGCCAAGACACTTGGACTTGGTATGCATTCACTGTCTGCTTACTTCCAGATTTAATTCACCTTCAGACTTGTATTCAGAGTTTTTCATATCGCTGCATTATTAATATGGTAACAATAACGTCGTATTACACTTTTATAAAACACATACAGATATAAAAATTGTTGTTTTACCACAGTCTAGTATATACAGTCATGAAGCTTGGGATGATTTTTTGCATTTCTCGCAATAGTTGCTAGCCGCTTGGAGCGCTGTGAGTATTAGGAACAATAGACTGTGCCACTGCCATCGTGATCTAATACATGCCGTAAGACAAGGCATACCATGTAACTCTCTTAACCCGATCACGAAGGGCGGCGTTTCAACCATATAAATTAGTTGGAATGCATAAAGAGTAACATATATTCCTCTAAAATGTAGTGTAATTGCAATGATAACATTTAAAACAATGATTATGAGACACTTTAGACATAATTCACTTGCGAGTTAAGGTGTAATATTATTTTTGGTGTGAGAATTACGTTGTTCGTAAGTGTAATACCTGCCTTTATTTCGATTAAATATTGCGAAATTCTTGTACATTCATTTATGCACGATTCAATAGTTTTCAGTTGCACTGCACGGATATTTAGATATGTTGAAATTATAGGTTATGTTTACTGTACCAGTTGCCCCTTTCTGTCTAATTTTAGTGGTCTCCAATGCCCTGCCATTACATATGCATGTTATGACATATGGAAATTATAGGTTATGTTTACAGAGGATAATTTACAAAGAGGATTATATACATTAAATAAAATATTAAAAGATTTTGGGATGGAAATTTCAGCACAAAAATCAAAAGTAATGGCATTTTTAGGACAAGACCCAGTCAGAAGTAAGATAATACACAATAACCAATGCCTCGAACAAGTAAAAAATTTCAATTTTCTGGGCTGTGAAATATCTTATCAAAATGAAAAAGATGTGAACAAGAAAATTACCAAATTTACACAAATTCTAGGAATAATAAACAATACATTAAAAGCTAAATTAGTACAAAAATCTACAAGAATAAAAATATATAATACACTAGCATTACTCTCCCTTTTATACGGAAGCGAGATTTGGACATTAAAGAAAAAAGACATGGACAGAATCAAAGCAACGGAAATTAAATTTTTCAGGACAGCAGGATATACACTTTTAGACCGAAAAAGGAATGAAGAAATTTTAGAACGATTATAAGTAGAGTCATTAGAAGAAAAAATCAACAGATACAAATTAAATTGGCTAGATCATGTAAGAAGAATGGAAAATTCAAGAATCCCAAAAATTATGATGCAGTATAAACCTAGAGGACATCTTCGACCAGGAAGACCTTTTAGAAGACTGCTAGATGGGGCCGAAACAGGTCCACAGAGGCCTAATTCGTAAAGGATGATGATGATGTTTACTATTTTTATTGGGTTATTTTACGACGCTGTATCAACATCTAGGTTATTTAGCGTCTGAATGAAATGAAGGTGATAATGCCGGTGAAATGAGTCCGGGGTCCAGCACCGAAAGTTACCCAGCATTCGCTCGTATTGGGTTGAGGGAAAACCCCGGAAAAAACCTCAACCAGGTAACTTGCCCCGACCGGGAATCGAACCCGGGCCACTTGGTTTCGCGGCCAGACGCGCTGACCGTTACTCCACAGGTGTGGACGATGTTTACTATATTTAACTTATATTTCTATATTCGCAATTATACATTATAATTAAACATAATGTCATGTATGATACCCCGCACATTCAATTTGTCTGTATATTAATACTACAATTGAGTACTGAATTATTTTATTTATCTACTACCTAAGAGACGAAGTAACACAATCGTACGTACTACACTAATTTCATAGGAGTGGTATAGTAAATTTTCTGTCTACAATAAAATTAAGGAAGGTAGGTGTGCTAAATTAAAATCACAATATAAATTATTTTTTTATTAAACCTCAAAATAGCTTCCATTCTAAACTTAAAATGTTGATGCGAACAGATTATGTTAACATGTAAAATTCTCTTCACATTAAAATAGCACAGTTTTATAATTATTTCTGCAACATATTATGCAACAAGAAGTAAACGTAACTTATGGACACATTACACTAAATAAAACTTAGCAATGATACGCAATAAAGTTATAATATACAGTGGCGTAGCATGAAATTTTGAGCAGGGGAAGCTAACTCAAGTTGTCTTTCATGCAATATGAGAAAACGTATTACAAAAATACAGTCTTAAAATAAATAGTAGTCAATTTCAAGTCAGCAGTCGAAGATTGGTTGGAACATCGTAACACCAATAAGGCATGACCTCAAAATGATACGTAGTAAAATATGATTTGACGGTTTACACATACCTCTTAACAAATAGACACGTATACGTATAACATTAGCTCACTCCCTGTCATACTTAGAGAAATCACAATATTAGTATTATTACGTAAGTATGCGTCTGTCTTTTGGTTGTGTCCATTGACAGCAAGGGAGTCGGTCATTTGTTATCACACTTTTGTTCGTAAGTCAGTCTTGATAATACATTTTTTTATTTATTTTATTGGGTTATTTTACGACGCTGTATCAACATCTAGGTTATTTAGCGTCTGAATGATATGAAGGTGATAATGCCGGTGAAATGAGTCCGGGGTCCAGCACCGAAAGTTACCCAGCATTTGCTCATATTGAGTTGAGGGAAAACCCCGGAAAAAACCTCAACCAGGTAACTTGCCCCGACCGGGATTCGAACCCGGGCCACCTGGTTTCGCGGCCAAAGGCGCTGACCGTTAGTCCACAGGTGTGGACTTGATAATACAATTGTCCTAAAAAAAATTCAAGTAAATTAGTGTCAGGAACTGTTATTTCGCTCATTATTTATTATATCAGCCACAATGCACACTACACTTCAACTGAACACAACTGACGAAAAGGGATAACTCGGAAACTACTTATTTTAAATGTTAAAGCTAGCTTCTTGCGAGCCTTGCGACTAGGGTAGTTTAGTTAGAAAGGGATGGAAAATCTGCGGGGTGGATTACACAGAAGAAACCAGTCTGCTTGGAAGCTGGTGTGTGCAGGCTTCTTGTTTACTGTTGCATCACAAATCATCCTGAGCTGCCGCATCACAATATTTAACGCGTAAATATAAATTCTATTAAAATTAATAAATAATTTTGTCCATAAACTGCAGGTTTACTATGAAATTATTATTAACTGGGGAAGCTAAGCTTTTTAGCTTACATTGACGCTACGCCACTGATAATATAATATTTCACTGAGCTCCATACACTGAAATAGAAAAGCCGAACATATATTGCGGCCTGATCTAGATCGAAAAGACACTGACTGTGCCGTATTTCGCATTGTTGTGGAAAGTTGTGTAAACTGTAAAATGTTCATTATCGGTTGTAATAACTATAAATGGCTAAAATACAATAATTTGAATAATAATATAGGACAAGGAGACGTTTGTAGCACTATAAATTTATTGAAAGAAAAAGAGGTCAGAGTTATGCTTCTTTCGAAAGATCCAGGAAGGTGAGTGTATAGAATATAATATATACTCTATGAAAATAATATATAAACCTTATGTATTTCATATTTCAATAGTTGGTAATTTTTTCAAAAGAACACGATATCGAAAGTAAAATACATTTTATCATCTGCTAGGGAAAGGGTATGTGATGAGGCGATAGTAGCGATCCTGGTGGTTAGCAACTATCTGTGGATGTTAATTTCTTGAGTACTAAGCCTCGTGAATGTATATACTAGACTGTGATTTATTGCATCTCTGATACGTGGTAAACATTATACTGAAAAATTGAATGTAAATTCGAATATTTAATGCCTGAAATGTATATATAAATAGAATCTGACATTTAGTGACTACGTCCCTTTCCTGCTGTCACTCAAGCCCGGTTCAGACGGTGCATGTTTCTGTGATGGATTCCAAGGTGGCTGAAATATATCTCGCATCTTACTGATAGCACCCTAATCCATGAAGGGAAATGTTCGATTTATGCAATTGGTTGTCCTGTGTAACAATTGCAATCGAATACATGCTGTTTTTAGCGTTGCCAACTAGACGGAAATTTCGTCAAAATTATTCCGACGGAATTTCTATGTAGCAGACAGGAAAAAATGGCTTTGACGGGTGACGGATTTTCTGGCGGAAATTACCATTTACATCGCCCTTTGACTTTTTTAGCTGCTGTCATTTGTAATTGTTTAATTTTGGGGGGAGCGTAGACCAACAAAGCACATCAACAGCAGAACTAGAAGTAGATGATGTGGATGAATTATTATTATTTTAATCAAGATTGTTAAGGAAGTTGCGTTAATATTTGCTTTTATTTGTATATAAATATATTGAGTGGATCTTACTTTTTTTTGTTTTTTTTTTTTTTGACGGATTCTGACGGATTTCCAGGTGATAGATTGATGGGGATACTATTTATGTGTTGGCAACACTGTATTAGCGGCAAAAAATTTTATTGTGCTATGTTTTAAATGTGTTATGTGTGCCATGTTCTGATCATTTCTATAAAATCAAGTGTTGTGTTGTGTATGCTTATATTTTTTTATCTCATACTCAAAAATGGGTCGTATGAAGAGGTTTGGTAAAAGAAAGTTTACTGGAAACTATTGTACTGGTTTCAGAAGAGTTGGAGATAAAAGTGAGGTTATAGCTGATAAGACTGATGCCATACGTGTGCTTCCAATAATGTCAGAGAAAAATCTACTCCACCAATAGGGAAAATTTCAGTATACGCTTTTCTCACTGTCAATTATATCTTGAAATACTAAAAAGAGCAGATTTGTCTGTGTTTTTCGAATGCACATCATCGTGCTTACGAAAAGGCACTTTTCAGTGCCAATAATTTATTTTGTGTGCACAAGGTTGGAATTTTGAAGTAAAAGGGAAAGGAAGGAATCCGTGTTCTGAAATTTATCCCACCAATTTCATTAAGGGGAAAATCTGAAAGAACAGATCGTAGAAGCTGTTGTGTGTTGTTATGCTAAATGCGTGAGTCTCGAATGCACATTTCATTATGGTGGGCTTGGGAGTAACTCATCGGGACGGAGGGTAGACAGTAGACAGAGAGCAGCTGCCGTGCGACGAGAGTGAGGATAACTTTCCTTACCAGCGATCTGTTCTTTCATATTTAACCAATTAAAATAAGGTGACATAGGCCTAATTATAGATGTCAGTATCTTATCAGAAGCAGTTTGCAAATTTTCAGTATGCAAGGTTTGTAAACATGAAAATACCTTGTCAGTTGTAGAAAATATTGATAAAAGAGTTGGAATGGCTACTTCTCTCAGTATTTGCAGTTAGTGTAAAGTGGAAAATAATTTCAAAGGACACTGAAAATGGCTATGATGTGAATGTAAGGTTTATGTATGCTATGAGGTGTATAGGTAGAGGATACAATGCTAGCAACACTTTTAGCTCAATTACAGTGGCGGCCGGTGAGGCATTCTGGTGGTGGTGCCAAAAATGAAAAAAGGTTTTACGCAAATTACCCTAGGAAAACTGATAATCGCAGCTCACGTTTACATTATGTTAAATAAAACACATTAATTAAACCAGCTATTTTATTATTTTACCAGGTGTATAGTTAATAATGCATCTAATAACAGTTACAATAACATTTCCGAAATTAATAACGAAATTTACAGATACAGATAATGCAAAACTTTCACAGTATTGTTAGTCAAATACAAATAAATTTTATAACTAATAAAGTTACTGGCAAGAACACACGAGATAAACAGTGATATAGATAATAAACGAACACGTTTGCATTTTATTTAACAGGCCGATGAATCCAAGGCAGCGGCCTGAATAACACATATTCATGTCCTGCATAGATCTCATGCATCGTTAACAAAAGCATCAATACTATAGCAACAATGTAGCGATATTTAGTTGCCACAAAATAAAACAAATATTACACAACATTAACAGTGTTACATAATATGAAAAAAAATATTTATCTTTCTAAAAAGAACCATGACTATCTCTGCATTCAATATAGTTAAACGGGTAATACTTTACGCATTCAAATCCAAGTTATGTGCATTAGTTTTGAATTGGCAACATTACATTAACATTTGGCGCGGAACTTTAACTTGTGTTTTCGTGCAAGTCTGCAGTTCATGGTTCCCTTCCTAATGTCTCCAACAATCCTGCCATCTAGCGAAATTTCTGCATTACTGTGCTCTAGCGGGCGGAATATTAACTACTGAGTCAAACTGAATTCGGCTCAAAGTCTGCCATAAGAAACGTATATAAACTAGAATCAGTAGCCTTTGGTACAGTGTTATATGGACAGAAGTGGCTCCAAAGTTCGGAAAAACGGTGCAAGAGTGCGTCCCGATCTGTGCGTGCGTTCGTTCAGATGAAATACGAATAAAATGTGTAGAAATAAACTATTACAACTGCTATTTAGGATATCATTTTTTGTTTATTTCATTGGCGGTGCCATGGCACACTGGCACTACCCCAAAAGCCGCCCCTGCTCAATTGGCCTGGTTGGCGCAGTAGGCATATAGCACTGGCCTTCTATGCCCGAGGTTTCGGATTCGATCCCAGGCCAGATCAATGGCATTTAAGTGTGCTTAAATGTGACAGGCTCATGTCAGTGGATTTACTGGCATGTAAAAAAACTCCTGCAGGACAAAATTCCGGCACACCGGCGATGCTGATATAACCTCGGCAGTTGTGAGCATCGTAAATAAAACATAACATTTTTAAACTAAACCCGTATTTTAAATTTCATAAAATAAATATAGTCCTTCTGAATTCAGTAGAAAATGTAGTAGCCTATACAACATTCTGTGGATATTGCAGTGAAAGAAGCAGTTGAATGCAGTGATGGTTCTGCTGACATATCCATTGCTTTGGATGGAACGTGGCAGAAAAGAGACATACCTCTCTTCATGGTGTTATTGCTGCAACATCTGTAGATACTGGAAAAGTGATAGATACAGACATTTTGACCAAGTACTGTCATACTTATAAACAGTCTTGTAGTCAAGATCATCCTAATTGTGACAAAAATTTTGAGAGTTTCAGCAGAGGAATGGAGGCAGAGGGCGCAGTACGCATTTTCCAGAGGTCTATAGAGAAAAGAGGGGTAAAATATCTTAGGTATTTAGGGGATGGAGATAGCAAAGACTTTATGAGAGTGGTAGAAAGTAAACCTTATGGAGAAGACATAAATAGAAAATTAGAATGTATGAGCCATGTACAAAAACGCATGGTAGTCGTCTGTGGAAACTAAAAAGAAACCTGGCTGGAAAAAAACTATCAGATGGAAAAGGAATAGGTGGAGCAAAAAGACTCATGGATAGCATGATAGTCAAGTTGCAGAATTATCATGGGATGGCTATAAGATGCAATGTGCATGATCTTGAGAACATGAAGGGTGCAGTTTGGGCCACATATTTTCATGATAGATTTACTAACATGTAAAAGAACTCCTATGAGACAAAATTCTGACTTACCGGCGATGTTGATATGACCTCGGCAGTTGTGAGCATCGTTAAACAAACCATAATTTTTTTTGATCAGACTTTTTGTATTCAACAGATATTGGAGAAAAAATGGGAGTATAAAGGTACAATACATTAGTTATTCATAGATTTTAAAAAGGCATATGACTCGGTTAAGAGAGAAATTTTATATGATATTCTTATTGAATTTGGTATTCCCAAGAAACTAGTTCAATTAATTAAAATGTGTCTCAGTGAAACATACAGCAGAGTCTATATAGGCCACTTCCTATCGGATGCTTTTCCAATTCAGTGTGGGCTAAAGTAAGAAGATGCATTATCACCTTTACTTTTTAACTTTTTCTAGAATATGACATTAGGAAAGTCCAGGATAACAGAATTGAATGGGTTACATCAGGTGCCTGTCAATGCGGATGACCTGAATATGTTAGAAGAAAATCCACAAACTATTAGGGAAAACACGGAAATTTTACTTGAAGTAAATAAAGAGATAGGCTTGGAAGTAAATCCCGAAAAGACAAAGTATATGATTATGTCTCGTGACCAGAATATTGTACGAAATGGAAATATAAAAATTGGAAATTTATCCTTTGAAGAGGTGGAAGAATTCAAATATCTTGGAGCAACAGTAACAAGTATAAATGACACTCGGAAGGTAATTAAACACAGAATGAATATGGGAAATGCCTGTTATTATTCGGTTGAGAAGCTTTTGTTATCCAGTCTGCTCTCAAAAAAAGCTGAAAGTTAGAATTTATAAAACAGTTATATTTCCAGTTGTTCTGTATTGTTATGAAACTTGGACTCTTCATGTTGAGAGAGGAACGGAGGTTAAGGGTGTTTGAGAATAAGGTCCTTAGGAAAATATTTGAGGCTAAGAGGGATGAAGTTACAGGAGAATGGAGATCCAGTGTGGCATATCAAGGGAGCGTGTGCAGGCGATAATTGCAGAACTGAGATTTCAGAAAATTTGCATACGATTGGTGGCTCGAATACTCCTTCCTCACATGAAACAGATTGGACATTTGCCAACAATTGCTTCTGCGCTGTGAACGGGAAGGTGAGGAATTCTTAAAGAACATTGTCACTGGTGATAAAAGCTGGGTACATCACTTCGATCCTGAAAACAAAGAGTTCATCAATGCAGTTCCATCACAAAGGATCACTTGCACCCAAAAAGTTCAAGGCTGTGCCATCAGCAGGCAAACTCATGCTGACAGTCTTTTGGGATATTCAAGGTGTAATGCATATGGAATTCATGCCTAAAGGCACTACCATTAATTCTGTAAGGTATTGTGAAATCCTAAAAGAACTGAAAGTCTGAATTCGAAGGGTTCGTCCAGATATGGAGCAGCGCCTCCTACAGCATAACAGCGCTCATCCGCACACCAATGCAATAAGAACAGAACACAGAACTGCATGCATTGTCTTCTTCACCTGACATAATTAGAAACATCAAATCCAGATATGTTTGAGATGGGCAGGGCATGTAGCACATATGGGCGAATTCAGGAATGCATATAGATTGTTAGTTGTGGGGCCAGAAGGGAAAAGACCTTTGGGGAGGCTGGCACGTAGATGGGAGGATAATATAAAAATGGATTTGAGGGAGGTGGGATATGATGGTAGAGACTGGATTACTCTTGCTCAGGACAGGGACCGACGGCATGCTTGTGTGAGGGTGGCAATGAATCTCCGGGTTCCTTAAAATCCATAAGTAAGTAAGTACGGTATTAGATAGTAACATGAAGGAATGTTATGGTTATGTCTAATAAACCTATTCTTAAAACAATTAAAGCAGGATAGAGAATGATATAATCCGAAGTTTGGATGTACATAATTTATTTATGGTTTTGATACTAACCTATGACAATGCTATGTAGAGGAATTCCGAAATAGGTTGTATTACTATCTGGAGCAACAGTGGAGCACATTTTGAACGTTTAATTTAGTGAATCTAAGTAATCAAATTTACGAAATTACCGAAAATAAACTGTGTTTTCATTCTACACCCAACTGACAATAACAACAATCCAGGTTGTCAGGCGACGATAGAAAACAGAAGATTTGAGAACAAGTGAATGAGATGTATAAACAGGTATAAACAATTGAATAGTCTTTCAAAATTAAGTATTATAATATAGGGAGTCCACACCTGTGGAGTAACGGCTAGCGCATCTGGCCATGAAACCAGGTGGCCCGGGTTCGATTCCCGGTCGGGGTAAGTTACCTGGTTGAGGTTTTTTCCGGGGTTTTCCCTCAACCCAATATGAGCAAATGCTGGGTAACTTTTGGTGCTGGACCCAGGACTCATTTCACCGGCATTATCACCTTCTTCTCATTCAGACGCTAAATAATCAAAGATGTTGATAAAGCGTCGTAAAATAACCTACTAAAATAAAAAAAAAATATAATATAGGGATGCCATTTGAAATTTCAAAGGGGTTGGAGCGAGAGGCTGAAACTTAAAATGCGATTAACACTGGTTTCAAACTTCCCCCTCAGTATCTAAATTGATGTGTTTTTTGTTAAAATTAAATTAATTAATTTTTTTTTAAATTTATTTGTTTAATACATTAGTTTTGACTACTTTAAGCATTGCAGCCTGAAAGAGAAGAAATTTGTGCTTGGGCACATTTCAGTTTAGTTATACAAAATGCGTGTTGATATAAATTGTTATTTAGACTTGGAAATTTTAAAATGAGAGCCCACTTATATTTTTTAAATACTTTCATAAAATCTAGGCATCCAAACTTAATATAGGTTAATATATTTATCTTATATTATTTCATTTGTACATTTGTATTAATATTTAGCATTATGTTAAGTTGAAAAGTCCTATACATCATTTGCAGGGTCAATGAAATATTATTATTATTATTATTATTATTATTATTATTATTATTATTATTATTATTATTATTATTATTATTAGCCTAAATTATGTAGTGATATATGATTTTTTTATGTTGTTCCACAGATGGGTGTGTATTTTCGTGAGAAGTTTTACAAGCAATGGTTGCTCGTCCTCACAGTAGCAATTTCAAGAGAGATTTCTGCCCGTCCATGTTGTCCAGGAGACAATTTATTATTATTCCATGAGAGACGATGTACCAGCCATGAAGAGGGATCTTCGTTGTTTGACGTCTCACTCAATTGCTCTGGAAATCTTTTCCACATTTTAAAGTCAGGAGTATACCGTATAGAACCCAGTGATGACTCCTTGATACTAAGCAATGCTATGGTATACACAATTCCAGCCGGAAAGTAAGTGAAGTCTTATTTTATTAGAGATATGGTATGACTAGGTTAGCATCTTCTTCCCGCACATGTGTGTACAAAGGAGAAATACTGGAGAAAAATGTAAAATTTTAGGGATTTTTTTCAACTTGAAACACCATTACTAAGCTTATGTGTACTTTCATCATACCAAAGGAAATTGTTCAATTCCACTTCTAAGTTGTTTTTTAAAAGGTGTTTTTACAATGTCTGTGCGGGAAATAAAATTGAAAAGTATTTTTAAATTGCCATTTGCTGCAACCTCTTTTTCTTTTTTTTAATATTTCTGACCCTACATTTTATAGTAAATGTGGTCCAATCTTTATGAAATGTTGCAGACACATAGACACCATATCCTAGATCATTTCCGAGTATTGATTTTGTGTAAGTTTGTTTGTGCTTCGAATAATAATTTTTGTTGTTGTTAAATTAAAAAAAAATAATTATACATTTTGAAGGCTGTAATTACTAAACTGAAGGACATACATATTTGGAGTTATTTCTCTATCTATTCTGCACTGCATATTAAAATCTGATAAACCTAGAATTAAATTTGACTGAAAATATACAGGGTGGAAGTGAAATAACCCTGCAGATTTTCAGAGCGAATAGCTCATGTTGTATGTAACAAAAAAGTGTAATGCCATATTGGTGGAAAGTTCATAGTTTTCTCAGAAAATTTTTTTTTTCCCAAATGTTTAACACCCTCTTTTTCGGTAACTATTGAGAGTAGGATCGTGATTTTTATCCATATCGATAGAAAATGTAATAAAAAATCTTTTATTCCTCTGGCATATTACCATAGCATGGACGGTTTTCGTGTAAATTTAATTTAAAAACCACTAATTTTAAGCCACTGAATGAAGCAAACAGATTACAACATTGCCAGGGCAGTAGAGGTTCACCTAGGGCAGTCTTGTCAAGTTCACTCATGACTACAAGATGGTTGTGGCTCGTGTGGCAATTGTAGCAGCTGTCTCCTATAAAAAATAATAGTCTACTACTGTACTATAATTAAAAATTTGCTATTGTATTTTTATAATGTGAATTGTTTTAATAATATTTGTATTAATTATTTAAACTTAAATAGCTTATGTTATTAGAGCATAACACTGAAGTTATTAATGAGATTTATAATAATCTTCAAGTATTATTTGTAAAAGTTTTCTTTATTTCTACAGTGAAAATGTAGCGTTTTAGTTATAAGTTATTAAACTATGAAGGTGTGCTGAAAAGTAACGCATCCTATTTCTTTCTCTCTCTCGCTCTCTCTCTCTCTCTCTCTTTTTTTTTTTTGCTGTGAATATGTTAAAAATATTAGTGATAGTACATTGTATTCAGTGAACTTTCTGCTTTCAGTGACACAAGTTTCGTATCTCTCTCAGTAGAGAGCTCTGAGTTACAGCCTGAAACATGGCGACATGTACCAGCAGTATGTCGGTGTGTCTGAAGCAGCGTGCTGTGATCGAGTTTTTAACAACAAAAAATGTGCCCCCGATAGACATTCATTGGAGATTGAAGACTGTTTATTGTAATCAATGTGTCGGCATCAGTACTGTGCATGCAGCGTTGGTCTGCTCGTGCTCGTAATGAACCTGGTGTAACTCTCAACTTGTGTGACAAAGGACACAGTGGAAGACCACGTACTGCAACTGATGATGCTCATCAGAATTGTGTTGGTGAACTCATTACAGTGAATCGTCGCATAATGCAGGGACACCTGTCAATCCAGTGTGGCATATCAAGGGAGCGTGTGCAGGCGATAATTGCAGAACTGAGATTTCAGAAAATTTGCATATGATTGGTGGCTCGAATACTCCTTTCTCACATGAAACAGATTGGACATTTGCCAACAATTGCTTCTGCGCTGTGAATGGGAAGTTGATGAATTCTTAAAGAACATTGTCACAGGTGATAAAAGCTGGGTACATCACTTTGATCCTGAAAACAAAGAGTTCATCAATGCAGTTCCATCACAAAGGATCACTTGCACCCAAAAAGTTCAAGGCTGTGCCATCAGCAGGCAAACTCATGCTGACAGTCTTTTGGGATATTCAAGGTGTAATGCATATGGAATTCATGCCTAAAGGCACTACCATTAATTCTGTAAGGTATTGTGAAATCCTAAAAGAACTGAAAGTCTGAATTCGAAGGGTTCGTCCAGATATGGAGCAGCGCCTCCTACAGCATAACAGCGCTCATCCGCACACCAATGCAATAACAACAGAACACATTCAGTGTCTTGGTTTCGCTGTTGTTGATCATCCTCCATATAGTCCCGACCTGGCAACATCAGATTTTCATCTGTTTCCAAAACTTAAAGAACACTTGAGAGGACATCTCTTTGATTCTGACGATGCCGTGCAGACAGAAGGGAGACTGTGATTCATTACGAGCACGAGCAGACCAATGTCGCACAGTACTGATATCAACACATTGATAACAATAAACAGCCTTAAATCTCCAATGAATGTCTATTGGGGGCACATTTTCTGCTGTTAAAAACTCGATCACAGCATGCTGCTTCAGAAACACAAACATACTGCTGGTACACGCCCCCATGTTTCCGGCTATAACTCAGAAGCTCTTTACTGACAGAGATACGAAACTTACGTCACTGAAAGCAGAAAGTTCACTGAATACAGTGTACTATCACTAATATTTTTAACTATATTTACAGCAATAAAAAAAAAATAGGTATTACTTTTCAGCATACTCTCGTATACAAATTAGAAATGTAAATGGAATTTAACCTCTAAAGTAATAAGTTAGCAGCTTTTACTTGTTCTACACATTTACAGCCTTGGAATATTTAGCCAAATGTTACAGTGTTCTTACGTTAAATGTGTTGTTGTTGTTTTCTAATGCCAGGCATTTGACAATAAAGTCATTTGACCTCTTGCACTCTAATATTTTTCAAAGATATTGTCATGGTTAGCCACTGACGCACAGATTTTGTGATGTTCTGAATCCATTTCTTGATTTGAGTTGCACAATGAATAGTTAGGAGACATTATATTCCAATTATATGCAGATGCTTGGCCAAACAGTCATGGCCTGTTGCCAATCGAAATGCAGCTACAGACGATTTGCGTGGTAAATCGGGAATCAACTGTGGATTATGATGCAGAGAGTTCCATTTTTTCCCTTGAGATTGTGTTATCAACTTTGTTTGTTAAAGTCTAAGTATGTAGATTTAATAAATCTTTTTACAGAGGAATACGTAGATTTAGTAACAGGTCTGTAAGTAGCAGTGCTGCCCTTCTTTGCTAAAGCATCCACATTCTCGTTTCCCAGGATTCCACAGTGGGATGGTATCCATTGGAATACAATTCTTTTATTGAGTGTTATTAGTTGAGAGAGCATTTTATTTATTTCTGCTATTTGAGATGAAGGTGTGTGTCTAGAGACTATTGATAGAATAGCTGCTTTGGAGTCTGACAATATAACTGCATTTTTAAATTTATTGATGTGGCAGAGAAGATTCCTGAGACTTTCACTTATTGCAATGATTTCTCCATCAAAACTTGTTGTTCCATATCCAAGAGATCTATAAAGTGAACTATAACGTTAAATGTTAAATTTATGATACTATACGTAAAACCCGGAACTCTGTGTACAGTATGTTTGTATTGAAATAGATTCATACAAGCAGGTTACTCCATAACTGTAATATTAAACATGCTTATTGAAAAATATTTAATTAGTTAATTACATAATATTATTATTTTCCCCCTCACTTAACGAATAATATATTCTAAACTATTGCTATTTTTTATTTTCTGAAGTATGGAAAACAGGTTTATAAACTTCGATTTTTGAAGTCATTGAAATTTAATTATTTTACATTTTAAATATTGTAGAAGAAAAATAATGTCTACTTCATTTGTAAGTATTGTAAGGCACGTAATTGTGCTTGAAAAATCTTTCAGTATTCACAAATTATCAAGGTTGTACTTTTTGCTTCCACTAGAAAACTATGTTATAACATTACAATAATGATACACCTTAAAAAAAGTAAACTCAATCAATAAAATAAGTAAAACAAAAAAATACAACCTATCTTTTAGTATGTTTACTATGACGAGAGATTAGCAATGTATGTAACTTCGAGCAATCGAACTCTCAATCATATGGCTACTGTAAAAAAGATGAACCACGGCTATGACAAATGCCATCTTTGGCTCACTTTGACATGTCTGACCTAGGAAGACAGACCTGAGTTCGTTGACCTCTTACATCTGTATTACAGAAAGAGGAGTGTGTTAGCGGCGATGTTGCCAGAGTGCTGAAATTTCCAACTTAATTTTCTAATTAATTATGCATTTAATCACAAAACATAATATAGGTTTTCTATTCATTTAAGTGTACCCTATCGTCCCTTTCAGTCTCCAGGGTTATTTAACTTCCACTCTGTATATGTCCAAAAATATTAAAAAATAATTATTAAAAATGTATTATTTACTTTTCAGTACAATGTGAATGGAAACATACTGTGAAAAGATGGTTGAAACCTGTGTAATGGAGGGGGGGAAGAAGAAAGTTTTTAAAGTTACGAAAGTGTCCCCTTGTGTCACAGAAATGTAGTGGTGACCACATTATGCGTCTTTCTGTTCGTAACTACAATGACAAGAATATAATCACATTGAGTTATTCACGGATGGTTATTGCATTTGAGGACTACAGGGGGAAAATGGGGAGAGTTAACATTTTGTCACAAATGAGTTATCTGTGCCATTTTGTGGCAAAATGCATACCAGAATATGATGCATAACGGACATTGAAATAACTTTCATAATTACTTAGTTAAATGCACGCAAAGGTATGTTGTCCAATGGAAAACCGGAGATCCAAGAAGAAATAAGGAGAGTCGATGTTGGCAAGTAAATTATATTAAGTTATTCTTGATGTTTGAACTCAAAAGTATTAACAAAATTTCCTATGAAAAAGTCCCATGTTTCATTAATGTTATGTTCAGAGAAACCTTGTTATAAACCTAAAGACGCCAATAACATTCTACTGTAATATACAAACCTTACAATTATCAATTTCTCTATCATAATTCTAATTTCATAATTTGGCGTACCCCCATAATATTTCTTGGTATTTTAAATGTAAACAAAGAGGTGTTTGTTGTCTCGAAGGGGCGTAACATAATTTATTAATGTAAGAAATAACAAAAAGAGGGGGCGATATGGATGACTTGAGCAGAACATAATACATAGCGGTCAGACTCTGTTTTGTGCCTGCTCTGTGCCTCACATTGCAGCCGGGAAAAGGGTGCCAACATCAATGCTAGTATCAGCGCGCCTTTTTATTACCGACAGCATAAATTGGTATTTAAAACTAATGATGATAATAAGCACTAAACTGTATGTTGGAAGAATTGTTGAAAATGATGTCCATCAGCTCACCAAGAGCGTAGAAAATTGCCGTTGACACGCATTAGTTCCTCAGGAGTGTTTAAAGCAGTTTTCTGACTGATATTTTTTCTGGGCAAGCTGAAGGAGTTCAGAGAGATTTTTTGGAGTATATTCACTCGTTCACATATTTTATCTAATTTTTATTCCATAAGATCTCTGTGTCTGATAGAAGGCTTTTTTTTTCGTTGAGATACCGTATACTGTTTGTCATAATTTTTTAACAAGTTGAACAGTTTCCCTTCCTGGAACAAGATTGCCAGCATATTTTCTTGCAAATCGCCTTACCTGCACGAGTTTCATTATAACTTCTTAGATGAACGTTATTCACGTCTGAATAGCACATGTAAACAAAAGCTCTCTTAGCAACTTTCATGTAATGAATTCAAATTGGCAACGTCATTGTATGTCTTCGGGTAGTTTAATCTTGCAGGCGTTTAAATGTTGTATTAATTCGAAAAACATGTTAGCCCAATTTACTGCTAAATACTGTATACAAACCGTTAAGGCAGGATTACATCAAAGGAGCAATGGGCAACATGCAACAATGTGGTATACATCGATTTTCATGTTGCGCTTATTTGGTACCAATATGCGTCTAATACAATGATATTGTGTCTACTTTTCCCAGGTACTGCATCACCACACTTACAGTACAGAATGACAGAAATACCGAAAAAGACGTCGCCATAATTTGTGATTCAGAAGACTATCCCAGTCCCGAGCTGTCTTGGGAGATCAAATTGTACAGCGCCTGTACATTGATATCTGCGGTTTTCCTGCTTTTGACGTTTGCTGTATATGTGCTGGTTCCCGAGCTCAGGGACCTCCAGGGAAATTGCCTCATGTGTACCGTGCTGTGTTTTTGCTTCGCCTACACGTCCGTCGGGATGTTTCTTATGCATTTAATTTCCTCTGACTACTGTGTATATCAAGGTACGTATGTTGGACTGATCTCTGGCATAGTAATTTGAAATGTAAACTCTGCGGTGACTGAGTAGTCAGGCTTCAACCTGAGATCTTCCATCGAAAAATCCATAGTGACATTGTGGCGACTAAGTCACAGTTGGGGTTTCCTCAGAATTCTCTCGTTTCCCCATATCACGCATCTACATCATTTCGTCGCCATCTCTGCATTCCGTCATCATTCCATAGTATTCCATGGTGATGTACGAAGGAGACTGGACTAGGGAAGAGGGAGGTTGCCTGCTTGAAGCCTGGGTACACAGCAAACCTTAATGTAGTCAGCCAGTGTGGTTTGGGAATGTACGAGGGGGATCCAGGAAATAACGACCGTTCGCGCATACCCGCTGCGCAGCTTACTCCCCTTCCTTGTTTGAAGGTCAACTGGCTTCCTTAACATGTGTTCTCATAATATTGTGAGTACTGGTTGCAACAAGTCGTCATTGTGCATTTTGTGTTACTTCAAAATGAACGACGTGATTGATAATCCCGCCGACTGTGAGGTGAGGAGTGTGATTCGATTTTTGAATGCCCGACATTTGAAACCTGCAGAAATTTATAGGAAATTGAAAGAAGTGTATGGTGATACTGTAATGAATGAAAGAAACCGAGAAAATTCAAACAGACTCTCTCAACACAAAAAGTCATGGCTACTGTCTTTTGGGATCGCAAAGGTCTTCTTTTGCTGGATTTCATGCCAAAAGGCACTACGATCAATGCAAATCGTTATTGTGAGACCTTGCTCCTAGCGATTTTCACCTCTTCACTAAGCTGAAAGACTTTCTGGGTGGTACGCGTTTTGGAAGTGATGAAGAGTTGAAGACAGTGAACACCTGGCTTAATGAACTGGCGGCAGAGGAGTATAACACGGGAATTCTAAAGCTAGTGAACAGATACGACAAATGTTTAAATGTAGGTGTGATTATGTAGAGAAGTAAAGGAAGCTTCAGTTATGTAACAGACTTTGTTTTTTCAAATAAATATATATATTTTTAATTATTACAACAAAACGGTCGTTATTTCCTGGATCCCCCTCGTACCTAGCTTGAGGGTTAGCGCAATTTATCTTTAAAGGTCACAGTGCTGGGTTGTATTGCTTTCCTCTCGAAATTCCATTACATTACATTTTAATTTCAAGTGTCCAGCAACAGATTAATTGGACAAATGGATATATACTGACATGAGCCTGTTGCATTTAAACACACTTAAATGCGATCGACCTGGGCCGGGATCGCACTCTCAACCTCAGGCACAGAAGGCCAGCACTGTACCAACTGCACCACATAGGCAGACAGTATTATATTAAATGCAGAGAAAACTATTAATCTTTAGATTTTTTTTTTTTTTAATTGTGATGCAAACTTGTTCCAAATGTGGTTTAGATACGAAGATATTTTAATATTGAAACATCTATTATATATTTTATATTTTGCCACAATAAGTTTCATAATTGTAATTTTTTTTCATATTGTGCCGATCTCTGCTAATTTCTTTAAAAGCTCCATTTTAAAGCGTAAAGAGCATGTACAATCCTGTTGGTGCAGTAAAATCCTTCATAACTGGCAACCAAATAACCGGCAATACCAAAACAACAGCACTTTTGACTGTGTCAAAAAAAAAAGTTTAAGTCTGGCACATTGCTACAGTCGGGGCTGTCAGTTTTGCCATGTTAGGAAGTTCGCAAGAACTTTCATTTTCAGAACCTAAGATAAGTGTATTGTTTGTGTTGTGTGATATGTTTTAATAAAGAAAAGCCACACAGTTTTTATGTTTATTTAATTACGTTCGAGCCGTCAGTGTTACCACATTAGGAATTCGCACGAAGTTTTGTTTTCAGTGAATATTCGAACCTAAAATTAGTGTAGTATTTGTGTTGTGTGATGTTTTTTAATAAAAAATTCACACAATTTTTATGTTTATTTAATTATGTTCGGGCTGTCAATGTTGCCACATTAAGAAGTTCGCACGAACTTTAGTTTTTAGTGAATATTCTAACCTAACACAGTGTATTATTTGTGTTGTGTGATGTGGTTTAATAAGGAAAATCCACACATTTTTATGTTTATTCAGTTATGAGCAAGTGATAGAGAAATAAGCTTCACATGGCTGCAGTTTCAACATTTGACACCATGAAATACGAACTTGTTTTTTTTGTATATACTGGTATTTATTTAGTTATCTGGCAGAATCTCGTATCTGGAACTAGCCTAGTCCCTTTGGTGCCAGTTAAGATGGATTCTACTGTACATCTCTGTTTAATGTCAGCTAGATTGACTTTCTAAACTCTATCATAAAGTGTAAAGAACACGTGCATTCTAGCTATGTACAGTTGGGATGGTCGTTCTGTGCCGGTGTGCTTGGTTACTTGAGCAACAGAGTGAGTTTATAGAAACACGTGACTTACCGCCTCGGCTGGGATCTGCAGCGTGTAGTGACATCATCATGCGCAGTTGGTTCCAGGATGTGCGATGAACGGCGCATTCCACTCACAGTTGTCCAGTATCACTTATCACATCACACGCGTTATCATAATAAATAAAAACTGATTATAAACATAACATGATATCCATGGTTCAATTATATAGCAATGAAGAGAAACAGACGCAATCAATATATCTAATCATCAGACAAACTTTCGATACCAGATATATCACCACCATTGTCGTCGTGATTTTCGTTATGATCATCATCTTCATCGTCGTCGCTTTCACTACTGCTGTCTCCACCCGTAATTATGAAGCTTTCAATTACATTTTCCATAATTCCTTCCTGTTCAATATATTCATCTTCGATTTTTTCAACATGTTCACATACTTTTTCCCATTTTTCTACACTGATGTCATCAACCCATTGTTGGCACAATTTCATCACTTGCTCTAATTTAAAAGTTGTGTTTTGACCGGCTACCCACTGCTTGATATCTGCCCAAATCAATTCCAATGGATTTAGCTCAGGTGAATACGGCGGCAATCTGAGTACACAGTGTCCATTCATAGCTAAGAGATTGTCAATCACGTAAGTTTTATGAAGTGGCTTATGTGTTTTAATGAGCCCGTAAAGCTCCACTTTCAGCATATTTTCCTGAAACTGCACATTGTTTTTTCTAAGCCAGTCCTGCATATCACTTTTCTTTGAATTACTTGAGGGAGCTTTATGCAACTGCACGTTATGGTAAGGTGCGTTATCCATTATAAAAACAGATCTAGGGGGCAAATTCGGAATCAACTTTTCCGTTATCCACTTCTGGTAATTGTTGGCATTCATTTCATGATGGTAGTCTCTAGTTTTCCTGTTCGATTTAAACATCAGAAATGCGCCAGGTACAAAACCCGCTCGACCCCCTGCATGAACAATAATAAGCCTAGGTCCTTTCGAAATAGGCGCCAGTAAACCTGCGGTTTTGTCATCACTCCAATTTTTTGGTCTTGTATGTGTGCTATGAATATACGTTTCATCCTCGTATATTAGAGGCCTACCTTCTTCTCTGTATTTCTTTATTGCGCGTAAATATGATACGCGCTGTTCTCGAATATCATGCCTTTCCTGTAATACCGCTTTATTATTTCTTGTCTTCTTCCATTGAAACCCCATATCACGTAAAATGATCTTTAAACTTGTACTACCGCCGTTAAAGTTTATGGCACCTTTTAGTTTAGGTAGCAGTTTACTGACAGTGGGCACTGTTTTGTCATTTATATAAAAATTATAAATTGTCTGTCGTATAACTCTTTTATCAAAATCATCAACATCTGTGATGTGTTTCGGTACACGATGAACTTTACCGGGCGTTCCAAAAGAGGTCCCTTCTTCCTCACACTGTTTCTCTTCTTTAATTATCTTTCTTATTGTTCTTTCGGGCACTTTAGTTGCTGCACTCACTCGTTCTTGCACCTTTTTCAGCGGTATTAAAAAGTCTCCAGAAGCTGCTTCACTCTTCATGAAAGAATGTATATTGTTTACAACTTCCCGAGTTTGGCTATGCAGTGTTTTTGCGCCAAGTTTAGACTGAATAGGAGGCATTTTAGTCTACACAAACACACACAACTGCAATTTGCCACGATAATAAATAAACAATATGAATATGAACTAACTAAACTAACAAAAAGCAATTATCACGCACGTGGCAGGACGATGTTACACAGCCAAGGCTTTCTGCGAGACTGGCCACTTGCCATATTCTGCGCATGCGCAAGAGTGTAGGCTCACTGGCTAGCTACCACATGATTCTCACCGGCACAGAACGAACGTCCCAACTGTACGAGTATCTCACTAGTCTTTTGTAAAATGGCTTTGTAAACTTTGTTGTAAAGGTACCGTAACCATTGTTTACTGAGATGGTTTCTTATTGATAAATGGCTTTCCAACATGAATAAATCCACAAGTTTTTTTTTCCTACATGATATCTAGAATAAAGTTCTTATATACAGGGTGATTATAAAGTAAGTACCCATTTCTAGGAAAACGGACTTCAACGAAGCTGAAATGATAATTATAAGGAAGTACAGTGATATACCATACAAAATCACCGCATTCAACATGACCACCTCGCATGTCTCGACACATCTCCCAGCGTTGCACTGAGTGTCGAAACACCCGTTCCAGAATATCTGGTGTAATGAGGCGTACAGCGTCTCTGATGCGACGTTTGAGTTGGTCCACATCTCTTATCTTGACCCTGTACACTTGAGACTTCACAAATCCCCAAACAAAAAAAATCTAGTGGTGTTAAGTCTGGAGAACGGGATGCCCACAACCTTGTTGACCCACGGCCAATCCATCATCCCGGAAATGTAGCATTAAGATAATCCCGGACAATGAGAGCGAAATGGGCTGGTGCCCCATCCTGTTGGTAAACAACAGTGTCCAGAATTCCATTGGCTACCAACTGAGGCTCAAGAAATTGTTGCAGCATATCTAGGTAACTGTTTCCAGTAATTGTCGGTTCGCCAAACATGAAAGGTCCATAAACTGTCAATTTTGTTATTCCCAACCAAACGTTAACTGTCGGTGTATCCCTCTGCCATTCTCGGATCTCATGTGGTTGTTCCGTAGCCCAAATTCTGCATTTGTGACGATTCGCTACGCCACACGTGTGAAATGTTGCCTCATCGGAAAACAACACATTGTTCATCAATTGTTCTTCTTCTGCAGCACACATAGCCTCTCGGGCAGCATAGTCCTCTTGCTCAAGGTGATGCAGGACTTGAATTGTGTACGCTTTCATGTGCAGGCGATAGTGCAATGTTTTCCAAACTGTCGACTGAGGGATACCGAGTTCTCTGCTAAGCCGCCTGGTAGAAGCAGATGGGCTACGTGTGATAGCCTCCTCAATACGTGCCACGGTGTCATCTGATGTGGATGGCTGCCCAGAACGTTTAACATCGGCAACATTGCCTGTCCTCTTGAATTTGTTCACCAACTTGCTTATGGTCTTCCTGTTTGGCCGAGGTTTTCGGAACCTACGATTGAAGTCCTCTTGGATCTGTTGGTATGTCCATCCACGCAATCTTCCACAAACAACTGCTATTCGTTCTTCAATGGACAGCATTCTTTCAAATTAACTGAAAATAAAAAGTAAAAAATTGTTATTTCACAAAAATGGGTACTTACTTTATAATCACCCTGTATTATTTTAACACATAAGTTTACCTACTAAAAATTCTAAAGTTAAGTTAGTACCAGTACACTAAAATTCATTAAGGCATGAATGGATTTTTCTTTGAGTTTTTGATTTACCTTATAAATTCATAACGTATAATATATTATATGGTTTGTTGCAGAATGGGTAGTTGAAGTGCAAGACTGGTTTAAGTTTGAACTGAGCACCCAGCATATTTTTCCTGGATCGATCACTGTTTAAACATTGAGAGGAAAATTAGATAAATATATTTTAATAAAAAAATTAAAGGAGCAACTGGATAATGCGCACGGTAGAGCAACGCCGATTACGCTGGCTACTAGTCACTGGGCCGTACCGAGCTGTGTGAAACAAATTTCTCCTTCTAACAACTCTACAGGCCAACGTCATGCCCTTATGTTGGCGACAATGTGTATTTAGTTCTATTTGGTCGTAACCATAACAGCACGGTTGATAGCTGCCATAGGTAATTCTCCAGTTTAGCGGAATTGAATTATCTTTCTCTTGGGTAGACTAATTTCTTCTGTCCTTATTCCCGAATGCTGGTATGGTTCCAATCACTATTCGACACTCATCATACGTACTGAATGTACTGCATTAAGTTATGAATTATGATAGGCTATATGCATGTAGAACTTTTAAAACAAATAGAGAACCAGTACCAAGTGAATAATTTTTATGTAATTTTCAGCACTCTTCACTTACTACTGGACGTTATCTTCATTCTTCTGGTTGAACGTCGTTTCATTCAACATATGGAGAAAAGCAGTGTAAGTATGCATCATTTAGGCCTGCTACCTTCTACTGTAATGAAAATGTAGTTGGACTTCTTCATAATGATATTTAATATTAACATAAATTTAGTTACAACAACAAGAATGTGCAAGTCCCGAAGTATCACTTATTTGTTCAAAATAAAAGTAACAAGTGACTTGTGCAGCAAATGCTGCAAACTAAGTTCATTAGAAGTTCAAATAAAAGTTTTTCGGATTTATTTTCAGTGAAGAGTACCAGACATTTTGAAAGTTATTGGCTTCCATAATAATCAAACATACTCCCTCTGAATGGTTTTCTTTAATGCCAAATACTTTTTCTTGAACATATCCATCTTCAGTTCTTGAGTTTCAGTGCGAAAACGCAAGTAACAATGTCAGGACGATCTGTGGGTTTTTCATGTGGGAATAAAGCAGTAGCTATTTCAGGTCATTGCGGATTGTAGATGAGAGTTAAGAAAATGTCAGGTTTGCCATGCTTTCCAACAATAGTTATAGCATCTTGGCATAGCTGCTGCATGTTTCGTGAACTAGCTTGAAATGTAGAGGGCAGAATCACTTTTCCCTGCTAAGAGATCTTGCTGAGGTGATCGGGAGACTAAAAAATCTTGTAGGCCTTTTACTTTATCAGTAAGTAATACCTTTTGGTATTTCGTTAGGAACTGTCATTTTTGTGCTTCTTCTAGACAATACTGGTCTACAAAATATTGCTGGATTAACTTGTGTGACTAATGAATGTGTGAGAAATTGCTACGAACAGCAATCCGAATTGATACAAACTGAAGCAAAGTCATTCTAGTGAGCTTGTTTTGCTGGCATGGTGCACAGTGTTACAATATTGTGGTTCATAAGGGAAGAAAAGGGGGTGCCTATATCATCAGATCATAGTTAAGGTCGTAATTTGGTCCTCCTTCTCTGCCATGCACAACAATGGTATAATGGTGGCTCACCATCTTCGGATACAAAAACACCCACAATATCTTCTGCAATAAGTTTATTGTATAGCCGTTGATCTAACCCAATATAATCAACGAAACTTAAATCTGCAGATCGCACAACTTCATTTGCAAATATTTGTACTGCATTTTTTAGGAAATAGCATGAAGATTGTTAGAAACAATATCGGACAACGTTTAGAGTGTATTAAGTATGCCTACCTGTGAATGCTGGACATCATTTTGGCAACATAAAAAATTAGCATATGTTGAATCAATGACGTATAATTGCCTATAAGCTCATAATGAATTGTTAATGGCAGAAGATCAGAGACCTAAGTTATTTATGAATTATCTCATATATTTTCAGCAATATGGGCTGTTGTGAGGAATCTATTGCTGAGATGCGAAAAATGAGGCGAATGCTATATCAGAGTTGTAGAATCTTATATGTGTCCTAAATAAAATTGTCCATCGTAAATCATTAGCAGTTTCAGTGTTTGATTCGTTGCTGGTTGTGAGAAATAAACTAACTCATTTTGGCAGTAAAAAGTGAAATAGCCTCTTCTCCCTACAACAAAATGATATGTTTGGCAGCACTCATAAATGTAATGGAGTAAACCAGAAGAATATGAAATTAATTTTGATGTAGTTTAAAGACGCAGCTAAAATAGGATGCATGATTCAATTACTAATGCCTCTTCCATAGTACTGCACTACTACCAAGGAATATTAGATAATCACACATATAAATATCTACACCACATCACCATTAAATATATGAAAAACACAATATCACTTGATTAATAACTACAAACATATTTAATTTTAATAACAATATTGTTATCTTATGTAAGTTTTGTAGTTTTCAGTAACATATATAGCTGTTACACAGTAAATTATAACAATAAAATTCTAATTTAAGATGTTCTCTATGTCTACTTATATAACCTCAAAAAGTTTCATTTTCATATCATCCGTGGAGTAACGGTTAGTGAGTCTAGCCGCGAAACCAGGTGGCCCGGGTTCGATTCCTGGTCGGGGCAAGTTACTGGTTGAGGTTTTTTCCGGGGTTTTCCCTCAACCCAATATGAGCAAATGCTGGGTAATTTTCGGTGTTGGACCCCAGATTCATTTCACCGGCATTATCACCTTCATCTCATTCAGACGCTAAATAACCTAAGCTGTTGATAAAGCGTCATAAAATAACCTACTAAAAAAAAATATCATCCGTATAACGTTAATGTATATAACTAGTGACAAATACATCCTAGCAATAACTATAATAATAATAATAATAATAATAATAATAATAATAATAATAATTCATTTTAATGGTAATAATGTCATCAAACATTCTTAACTTTTGTAGTTTTTAATATCCAATACACAGCGATACTCAGAAAATTACACATCAGAGAATCAGACCTGTAAATTCTTTTTAGTAAGTCTTGAAGTTTTTAATAATCAATATAAAAACGTTCTAAGAAAATTACACAAATGAAGATCGACATGTCAGCAATTCTGCAGGTCATGATTCTTAGTATGATATTGTTTATTGTAGTGTATGTTTTGTTTTTATCTGAAAAACCATTATTTCTCAAAACTGATGACAGATTTTGGAAAATAGAAAAATCATCTAGTAAAATTAACATATCACCACAGTCTAGTATATACAGCCACTAAGCTCAATATGTAATAAATATGCATCCATAGATAGTTGCTAACCACTAGGATCACTACTATCGCCTCATTACAGACAATGCGAAATAGTACCTGCACAGTCTATTGTTCCTAGCAACCTCATCAACTCAAGCTTCGTGACTGTATATACTAGACTGCGATATCACTGAAAACTACTATTTTCCCGCACATCCTTGGATACCATACTTGAAAATGAAGGTCATTCATTAAAATCCATTCAGCTGTTTTATCGTAATTTCCATTACCAGTTCAAATTATATATATATATATATATATATATATATATATATATATATATGTATATAATTCCCGAAATATAATTTATTTGATCAAAATAAAAGTAATAATTCCCGAAGTATCATTTATTTTTTCAAAATAAAAGTAATACGAGTAATTTAACTTTTTGTAAGTATTTTAGAGTTAGATTGTATTAAATTAACTATTTTTGTCATTATACTCTCTGAATTTATTAATCACCCGCATTAGTGTACGAGTAATAGTGAATTCATTAGGCCCTATGATGTCACATTAATTTGTTTCTCCTTACGTTTTATCATGGCTGGCTGGATTTGACACTACTTTGTTTTGAACACATCATAATTTCAGTCATCTAGTACTGTAATTTGAATGATACTACCATATTAACAGAAAGTTTGATAATTTCTTGATTCTCAAGTGCATAAATGTTTCTTGTTAAAATAATATTAACATTCACAAGAGCTTAGTTCCTTACAAGGGAACCGTCCCAGGTCGTATAGCTTGAATTTAATGAAAATGCATACCGGTATTTAAGCTAATTTCCATTCGTTAAGGAAAGTGGTGATAGTCGTTCGTTTCACTTTTTCCTCGTTTACGAAATATATTGACTTGAAAATCGTTGCTACTTATACCACTTCTTGCGCGCACTCGGATCTTCAACTCACATTAATAAAGTAATAGTGCAATCCATGGCATCTTTCACTCATTCGTACACCGTCCAAATCCATAGGTAGTGCAGCTGGAAGTCTAGGAATATGACTGTACATACTATGCTTTCAAGAACTAAAATGGGAATTTGGACCAAAAGTAAAACATGTAGATAATTATAAGCTATTTAATGTTGTGGTTGATGCAAGTAGTTCCGGTAAACTGGGAGAAAAATCACATAAGAAGATGGTTAAGAGATGTATTTCTCTCGGATGTTTCGAAAGACATGCTACTACTTGTGGATTTCTGGAGTGGTCAGATAGATGACACTATATTTTTACTTTTGAAGGAGTAAAAAATACTTTAGATGGTAAAACAATTAAAACACAAATTATCCCTCTAAAAACTACAAAATTTTTGCAGCTCTTGGATGTATATTTTTTTTAGCCAATATAGAATTCTAATTCGAAGGCTAGAAGAATATTTCAGATAAAAAATTATCTGTGGAAACATTACAGACACATTCCATGATAGGGGTTTCATAATGACATTCCATTCTGTTTGTATCAACAATTTCATTCACCTGTCTTCAAAGACATGCCAATATACGCATGAGGGTTGCAAAAGGGTATCTGTCGGATACAGTTGGGAGAGCCATTAATCCTTCCCATTGAAGGCTTTAAGGAACCAACCTGGACAAATACCCATTGTCCCATATCTACCTTCCTGTGGTGCTGCTGTTAGTAAGCATAATTTTACAAGCTGAACTAAAGGGAGAGGCTACTCATCAATTAGCACTGGTCAGCTTGATGAGTTAATGACTAAATTTGGTATAATTTTCCTCTATTAAATACCTAATTCCCTCTTTATCCTTTCCTATCCAGTCCTCTCACTGAACTCTTACTTTCTTCGACCCCGATGGCATTAGAGCATTCGAGGCTTAGGGGTTCATTTCCCTTTCCTTTCTCCTCTTTCTACTTTGCTGTTCCTAGTGCTGACCTGCTATGGCACTAAAGTCGTCCTTCAGTGGCTTAAGGAGGGTAAGCTGGTGATCAACAAGATCTCCCAACTAGGTCCAGTGGACCCGTCGACCAACAGCAGGTGTGGTCCTCCAGACATTCTGGGGGTTGTGTGTGAATGAAGTAGCCACCAAAACGTTAAAATTATGTGTTCACTTAAATCGGCTACAACTTGCCATTCCCACAATCTCAAGGGAAAAAATGGAACTCTCTGCATCATAATCCACAGTTAATTCCCGATTTACCACGAAAATCGTCTGTAGCTGCATTTAGATTGGCAACAGGCCGTGATTGTTTGGCCAAACACCTGCATAGAATTGGAATATATCAGTCCCCTATCTGCCCATTGTGCAACTCAGATCAAGAGATGGATTCGGAACACCTCAAAATCTGTGCTTCAGTGGCTGGCCATGATAATATCTTTGAAAAGTATTGGAGTGCAAGAGGTCAAATGACTTTATTGTCAAATGCCTGGCATTAGAAAACAACAACAACATATACGCATGGCAGAGATGTGACAGAGAAACATATGAGAAAGTTTGATAACGTTTTAGCAACAATATTGCATGTTGGAAACAGTGTGTGTTAGAGAAGAGAGTGAAAAACCAGCCTATATAAAATGTTTGTACAGTTCAATGGCTCTTTGTCCTGACCATTTCATTTCTAATCCACACTATCAAATTTAAAGTGAGTCACAAAGTTAATATATTCAAATTGAATTTGTATTTCAGTAAGAGTACTCTATTAACGTGAGTTAAGAGAAAAAGAAAATAGACTAAACTAGAGCATTAATGCGGGAGATGTGCTACAGTGTCGTTTCAAGTGCGTGCAAGAAGCGGTGTAAGTTACATTGATTTTCAAGTCATATTTCGTAAACTAAGAAAAAGTGAAATGAACGACTATCAGCACGTTTGTTAATGAACGAAAATTAGCTTAAATATATGCATTTTCATTAAATTCAAGCTACACGACTTGGGACAGTTCCCCTGTTAGTGTGTAGGGGACATTATGACACGAAATTATATAAACGACATTAAGTTAGCAATTATAGGCCTATATGATATTAAACATATTAGAAATTAGGTAAACATTTAAAAATTTTTTTACAGATTTCGTAGATTTCCTGTGTCGGATAAACCCTTGCTGATTATCTATAATTGCTTCGCCTGGGGTGTGCCTCTGATATTCTTGATAGTAGCCACAGTGATGCATCATCTGCCGAGTGAAGAAGAAAAATCCGAAAGTTCATGCTGGTTTGATGGTAAGTAAAACTGAGACATAGAAAATCAGAATCTAAAGTAGGATATAATGCTATTTCTAATGGTATGTAGAATGTTTCTCAAATTAGGATATAAACATAATAATATTGACACTAGGCCAGCATTTAAAGTGCAGTCAATGCATTCATTCATTTATTCATTAAAGTCATTCTATTCTCACTCAATCGGCTTTCTTGGAACTCTTATTTTTGTTCCTCCTGCTCCACACGCACATTCGACCAACAATGAGGAAATATTATAAATAATGATAAAACTTAAATACGCTAACTATCACAAATTGTTAAATTAAATTTTAAATGATTTAATACATATATAAAATTGTTTTATTAATTCAGTCTAATTGACATATTACAAATATAAAAGTCAATGACACTTATCCATGTGATCATTGTGTACTATACAAATATAAATTTTTTTATTGACATATCACAAATATAAAAGTCAATGACACTTACATGGGTAAGTGTCATTGACTTTTATATTTGTGATATGTCAATTAGACTGAATTAATAAAACAATTTTATATATGTATTATATCATATTATATTGACTATCTCAACTTTCAACATGCTTTGTAAGATCATAAATTTTAAATGTTCAAAACATGTTATACAACACCGATAAATGTATATTTTCTTGAATTATTATAAAGTTTATAAATATTCCATTACCTAATAATGAATATAAAATTACTTCTCATTGTCACGCAGTATGAATTCTAATGAGCCATAGGCCTATTTATGTTACAAACAGTATCACAGTTAACATCTGACCGACAAGTAAGGTTCGGTCTTGTTGCGGTAAAGGTCCAGTGTTGTTTATCCATTTATACTTTCCCAAGAGAGTTATCATTTTTTTTAGTTTAAGTCTACTGTGTTATGTTTTCGTTGTAATGTCTGAGAGAGAACGCAACAGACGTAGAAAATTCGAATCATGCCATTTAAAAAAGGCAAAAATGGGCGGCGACAGAGCAATTGAGGAAGCAGCTATGCTGTTCAGTATAAAATATACTCGTATTAAGATCCATGAAATAGTGCCCATAACTGAGCATTCTGCGAGAAGTGATGATTTGACCCTTCAAGAACCCTCCACTTCTACAAAATATAAATGTGAGTGTAATCAATTTAATGAAAGTAATATAAACAATCACACTGGTGGTGCGTCTTCTAATGAAAACGTTAATGCAACAGGTTCAGGTAGTGAAATATGCACTTTTGATAGTGCTGACCCTGAAAATTGGCCACAAATTCAGGACAAGAAAAGGATGCAAATTGTCGAAAAAGAACTCATTCGAGAAGAAAACACTGTGTTTCCATTAGATGTCAATAAGAGACACTTTTCACCTATCCATTATTACAGAATTTTAAGCAATAAAGAAAAACAGGATCGACGTTAGCTTGTATTCTATATTAAAAAAAATCGAGATAGACTAGGCCATATTGTTTTGGTTGCCGACTTTTTTCGACCTCAATGACAGCATTGTCTTTTCAGGGGTATAACGACTGGAAAAACCTTGGTACTCTTCTAAATCCCATGAAAATAGTCCAGACTATTCAGATTTAATTCAAGATTTCAGTTCAGTGAAAAGTAGAAAAATGAAATGAGTTTTGATTTCGTGTGCAAACATTTTAGTTCATTTAAAAAAATATATATTAACCTGATAGATTACTGGTACTTACTTACTTACAAATGGCTTTTAAGGAACCCAAAGGTTCATTGCCGCCCACACATAAGCCTGCCATCGGTCCCTATCCTGTGCAAGATTAATCCAGTCTCTATCATCATACCCCACCTCCCTCAAATCCATTTTAATATTATCCTCCCATCTACGTCTCGGCCTCCCTAAAGGTCTTTTTCCCTCCGGTCTCCCAACTAACACTCTATATGCATTTCTGGATTCGCCCATATGTGCTACATGCCCTGCCCATCTCAAACATCTGGATTTTAAGTTCCTAATTATGTCAGGTGAAGAATACAATGTGTGCAGTTCTGTGTTGTGTAACTTTCTCCATTCTCCTTTAACTTCATCCCGCTTAGCCCCAAATATTTTCCTAAGCACCTTATTCTCAAACACCCTTAACCTATGTTCCTCTCTCAGAGTGAGAGTCCAAGTTTCACAACCATACAGAACAACCGGTAATATAATTGTTTTATAAATTCTAACTTTCAGATTTTTGGACAGCAGACTGGATGATAAGAGCTTCTCAACCGAATAATAACACGCACATCCCATATTTTTTCTGCGTTTAATTTCCTCCTGAGTGTCATTCATATTTGTTACTGTTGCTCCAAGATGTTTGAATTTTTCCACCTCTTCGAAGGATAAATCTCCAATTTTTATATTTCCATTTTGTACTATATTCTGGTCACGAAACATAATCATATACTTTGTCTTTTCGGGATTTACTTCCAAACCGATCGCTTTACTTGCTTCAAGTAAAATTTCCGTGTTTTCCCTAATTGTTTGTGTATTTTTTCCTAACATATTCACGTCATCCGCATAGACAAGAACCCGTTCAATTCCAAACCCTGCCTGTTATCCTGAACTTTCCTAATGGCATATTCTAGAGCGAAGTTAAAAAGTAAAGGTGATAGTGCATCTCCCTGCTTTAGCCTGCAGTGAATTGGAAAAGCATCAGATAGAAACTGACCTATACGGACTCTGCTGTATGTTTCACTGAGACACATTTTAATTAATCGAACTAGTTTCTTGGGAATACCAAATTCAATAAGAATATCATATAATACTTCCCTCTTAACCGAGTCATATGCCTTTTTGAAATTATGAATAACTGATGTACTCTACCCTTATACTCCCATTTTTTCTCCATTATCTGTCGAATACAAAAAATCTGATCAATAGTCGATCTATTACACCGAAAACCGCACTGATGATCCCCAATAATTTCATCTACGTACGGAGTTAATCTTCTCAAAAGAATATTGGACAAAATTTTGTACGACGTCAACAAAAGTGATATTCCTCGAAAGTTACCACAGTTGGTGATAGATTACTGGTACTGTGATTTATTGTCAGTGTGTAAGAAGCTTCTTCGTAAGACTAAAAATGAAGGCATGATCACAATTCAGCAACATAATGGTGAGTAGTTTAATATACTACCACCTTTATTATTATTATTATTATTATTATTATTATTATTATTATTATTAGTATTAGTATTATTATTATTATTATTATTATCATCATCATAATCATCATCATCATTATTATTATATTATTATTATTATTATTATTATTATTATTATTATTATTATTATTATCATTATCATTATTTTCATCATTATGATTATTATTATTATTATTATTATTATTATTATTATTATTATTATTATTAGTGTTGTTGTTATATTGGTATAGGGCCTTGAATACAGGTTTGCCTAGGGCCCCACAAATACTAGTGCCACCACTGGATGATAGGATAGTGAAATTGATAAAAGTGGTTGTCTTGAAAGTCTGTAAGGCTGATCAATCTGTTATTTGTGATCAGAGCTGTAACTCAGACAGTATTTTGAATATTTTAATTAAAAAAGATATTGAAAGCTAATGATAAAATGTGTTGTTGTTGTTTTCTAATGCCAGGCATTTGGCAATAAAGTCATTTTATCTCTTGTACTCCAATATTTTTCAAAGATATTGTCATGGTTAGCTACTGACGCACAGATTTTGAGATGTTCTGAATCCATTTCTTGATTTGAGTTGCAAAATGATAAAATATTCTTCATTATAAAAATAGTAAGGGAACTGCATCCCTCCTCGGAAAGAAAGTAGGACAACGGCGTACACCTGCATCCTCCCCCACCCCCACTATGGCCCTTAAGACACGAAATCTACTTTCTGAATTTGCCTTATTGCGGGAATATATGAGTGTTTTAGGGAAATTTCATGTATTGGCTACCTTGTTTAGAGGGAAATATTATGAAGTGGCTACATTGTAGAAAACAATCTTCTGTTATTTTTGGCTGAGCTGAAATCAACAAGTTGGATGAAATAGTGTTTCCTTTGTTTTTTTGTGTTTTCTATTTATAATTGTGAATATGAGTAGAAATACAGGAAAAGTATTTAAAAAAAAAAAACGAAGAAATGGTGGAGAAAAATGTATATTATTTCTGAGTTTGAAATTCCAAATTCCTAGTTCATCATCACATTAATCAAATTAAAGTAGGTACCATACTGTGAATGTAGAGATGAGTGAAAACATTTGATTTTAAAAAGTTGTGGTGCAAAATGTAAGAATATTGTTGAATTCTATAGAACTGAATTAGAATATTGTGATAATGTAAATATCAATGGAATTACTAATAAGTTCATGCATATGTATATACACTTTTTGCTGGTTGAGTGGAAGAGAAGGCCTTACAGCCTTAACTCTGCCAGCTAAAATAAATCGTTATTATTATTAATATAAAGTGAAGGTTACTCGTGTCCCTGGCACTAGAGAAAATTGTTAAAATACCTTGAAAATGCCTAGGTTTTATAGTAGTGGAAATTGAATGTAATCACTGGTGGTCATGACAGCTGTATGCCCTCTCAGCCCACCCCAAATAAGTACTTTAAGTTACTTATATACCAAATTCGTCGTGCATGAATGAAAAATATAGCTATATTTCCTGAATGTGATGGGGTTTTCAGTGTCGTCAACACCTCTGATATAATACTTACTTACAAATGGCTTTTAAGGAACCCAAAGGCTCATTGCTGCCCTCACATAAGCCCGCCATCGGTCCCTATCCTGTGCAAGATTAATCCAATCTCCATCATATCCCACTTCCCTCAAATCCATTTTAATATTATCCTCCCATCTACGTCTCGGCCTCCCTAAAGGTCTTTTTCCCTCCGGTCTCCCAACTAACACTCTATATGCATTTCTGGATTCGCCCATACGTGCTATATGCCTTGCCCATCTCAAACGTCTGGATTTAATGTTTCTAATTATGTCAGGTGAAGAATACAATGCGTGCAGTTCTGCGTTGTGTAACTTTCTCCATTCCCCTGTAACTTCATCCCGCTTAGCCCCAAATATTTTCCTAAGCACCTTATTCTCAAACACTCTTAACCTATGTTCCTCTCTCAGAGTGAGAGTCCAAGTTTCACAACCATACAGAAGAACCGATAATATAACTGTTTTATAAATTCTAACTTTAAGATTTTTGGGCAGCAGACTGGATGATAACAGATTCTCAACCGAATAATAACACGCATTTCCCATATTTTTTCTGCGTTTAATTTCCTCCCGAGTGTTATTTATATTTGTTACTGTTGCTCCAAGATATTTGAATTTTTTCACCTCTTTGAAGGATAAATCTCCAATTTTTATATTTCCATTTCGTACAATATTCTGGTCACGAGACACAATCATATACTTTGTCTTTTCGGGATTTACTTCCAAACCGATCGCTTTACTTGCTTCAAGTAAAATTTCCGTGTTTTCCCTAATCGTTTGTGTATTTTCTCCTAACATATTCACGTCATCTGCATAGACAAGAACCTGTTCAATTCCAAACCCTGCCTGTTATCCTGAACTTTCCTAATGGCATATTCTAAAGCGAAGTTAAAAAGTAAAGGTGATAGTGCATCTCCCTGCTTTAGCCCGCAGTGAATTGGAAAAGCATCAGATAGAAACTGACCTATACGGACTCTGCTGTATGTTTCACTGAGACACATTTTAATTAATCGAACTAGTTTCTTGGGAATACCAAATTCAATAAGAATGTCATATAATACTTCCCTCTTAACCGAGTCATATGCCTTTTTGAAATCTGTGAATAACTGATGTACTGTACCCTTATACTCCCATTTTTTCTCCATTATCTGTCGAATACAAAAAATCTGATCAATAGTCGATCTATTACGCCGAAAACTGCACTGATGATCCCCAATAATTTCATCTACATACGGAGTTAATCTTCTCAAAAGAATATTGGACAAAATTTTGTACGACGTCAACAAAAGTGATATTCCTCGAAAGTTACCACAGTTGGTTTTGTCCCCCTTTTTAAAAATAGGTACAATTATGGACTCCTTCCATTGTTCTGGTACAATTTCCTTTTCCCAAATAGCAAGTACAAGTTTATAAATTTCGCTATATAATGCACTTCCACCCTCTTGTATTAATTCTGCTGGAATTTGATCGACACCTGGAGACTTGTGCTTTTTCAGATTTTCTATCGCAATTTCGACTTCTGAAAGCGTGGGTTCGGGTATAAATGGCTCAGCAGTTTGTATTTGAATTTCGTCCCGATCATTTCTATTTGGCCTATGAACATTTAGTAGTTGCGCAAAATAGTTTTTCCATCTGTTTAGGATTGCATGAGAGTCTGCAAGCAAGTCACCATTCTCATCCTTGATCACGTTTACCCTTGGCTGATATCCGTTCTTAAATTCCTTTATACCCCTATATAAATCTCGAATGTTTTTATTCTTACTATTTGTTTCTACCTCATTCAGTTTTTCCTTCAAGTAACCTCTGATATAATAATAATAATAATAATAATAATAATAATACTATACAGCTACTTAATTTAACCTAACCTAACCTCTCAACTTAGATAATTACAATTAAAATCTCAGTCCAATCTTTTCAACCTTTCCTTAAATGTATTGATTTTGAGAGGACCACCCTGAAAGACTGCCACAGATAAGCTGTCCCAGTCTACTACTGTGCGGTTAACAAAGGAAAATTTTGCCATGTCTGTTCTTTGTTTTCTCCATTTAAACTTCATAATATGATCAGCTCTGCCCAAGTATGATGGTGTCACTAATTTAGTATTGATGTCGGTCCTTGTTTTGTGTCCATTTGTGCCTTAAACAATGCTCTCAATCTGATTTTTCATCACCTTGATTTGAGAAATTCCCACCCTAAGTCTTTTATTATCTCTTTGCCATGTCCCTCCCCATTTTGACATATTTTGCTGCCCTGTGTTGGATCTTTTCTATTGAATAGATTTGGTTTTGTTCATATCGTCTTCATAAACTTTAGAATCCCACCCTCCTTTGCAGATAAGTGAAGAACAATCTTCTGACAATTATAGTAAAGTGAAAAAAGATGAATTGGTGAGGGTGAATGAAAATACTTTTTCCCAGCTAAATTTCGTATCTTGCCCATTGTGAGGTGTTCCTCTCAAAATCGTTACATTTAAGAAAAAGTTGAAAAGATTAAGCTGAAATTGTGTGCAGTATGATTATCTGAGTTGTGACATGTAATTAATTAAGGTGACTTGCAATTACTTAAGGTGACAATAGTTGGGTTTAATAGAAATAGGTTTACTTGTAAGTTAGGTTTACTTTTGCTTATAGTAGACGTTATTTATAGCATAATCTGGGTTTATGGCATTTATTTATTTATAGTTAGAATCAATTTGTTTTATTTTATCTATGTTATTTTATTGCTGTAATTATTGTAATTTAATTGCTGTAATTATTGTAGTAATTTTTATTGTAAGAGTTACTGTATTACTGCCACTACCTCTGATTGAGGTTCTCGCTGATAAAGAGGCAGAGCACATGATCAGACATACAACGAAACAAAACTAATTTTATTACCTCAACTATCCTTCTCTTATGAACCAGATCACTCGTCCTCTGATCATGTGCACTGCCTCCTTTCTTATAAAGTATCTGTGCGACAAAACTTTTTTCTAAGACTGTACATCTATTATCAGGCAGTATAGTGTTTATAAATGATCTTGCCCCCCTTATAAAAGATGTAGGTCATCCCATATTATTTGCAGATGACACAAGTATAGTAATTACAGCCAATAACTCCAACACATTCCAATCTTCAACAGAGGAAATTCTCTTCAAAATATGTGACTGGTTCTCAGTCAATAAATTAGTATTAAATTGTAACAAAACTAACATAATTCAATTTAAATCCTGTCCAAATTCAACGTCGCAAATTTCTAGCGTAATAATTAACAATAGATCCCTATTAGAAACAACAACAACCAAATTTCTTGGCTTAAAAATCGATAATGTGTTAAATTGGAAAAATCATATTAAAGAAATTACCCCCAAACTAAATTCAGCTTGTTTTGCTATTAGATCTATGCAAAAGATAGTAAATATCAATACCTTAAAAACAATATACTTTGCATACTTCCACTCGGTAATGAGTTTTGGAATAATATTTTGGGGAAATTCCACAGATAGTAACAATATATTTCTATTACAAAAAAGAGTAATTAGAATAATAGTAGGTGCCAAATCTAGGGAATCGTGTAGGACTATTTTAAAAAAACTACAAATAATGCCCATGGCTTGTCAGTATATCTTTTCATTAATAGTCTTCCTCATATGTAATCGTGAAAACTTTGTAACTAATTCAACAGTTCATAGCATAAATACACGTCAAAAAAATGACTTTCATACGCAATCGGTAAGTCTATCGTGCTATCAAAAAGGAGTGCGTTATATGGCAGTAAAAATTTTTAATAGCCTCCTTATGGATATAAAAAATGAAACTCAAAGCATAAAATTATTTAGGGTCAAATTGAAGAAGTACCTAATTTCTCACGCCTTCTATTCTGTAGGTGAATTCATGACATTCAATAACACTTCATGAAATTGATACTAAAACTATGTGTTGTACTAGTAGACAATATTGTAAATCTGTCTGTATATATTTCATCTAGACTGTGACTATAAATTAAGATTTTATAATAGTATTAAGTTTTTTGACTTGTTCCATATTCTAGCTGTAAGTATGTATGAATACCATGGAATGTTAATAAATACAATACAATCTCACTTGATAATATGTGTGGCTGTATGCAGTCAGTTAAACAAATATAACATCTTTTTCAGATAGAATGCAGCCGAACTATCCCGATATGCGACAGCATCGTACATCAGGTTTTTTTTTCTTCAACAAACCCACAGTAGGCAGGGATCCGAAATAAGACTTGATGGTAGCATAATTTGCTTTTGATGTGTGATTTACCGTGCAAATTTTGCATAATTTTAATTTAAATGGCACCATTTCTCTATTGCATTGTAGTAGGTACATGGAAATTACTATTACCTCATCTTATATGTGCATTTTCTTGTTGAAAGTTTTATAAGCTGGATAGAAAATAATACTCAAATCATAAAAATGCATTTTATATTCAATGGCAAACAAATAATATATTGTTACCCTCTAAAAACATTCAGAAATGCACAACAACTGCAAAATACCAGTAAAAATGCAGTTTCTTATGAAATTTGCAAGAAAATGCAAAATAATACAGTCAGCTTAACAAATGGGTTTTAGTTCACTGAATTTTGTATGAAATGTGTAATATTAAATCGAGCAACATTTCTATCCAGAGGAAAAAAAGATGCAGTATCATAAAAATTCTAGTCATTATTATTATTATTATTATTATTATTATTATTATTATTATTATTAATATTATTATTATTATTATTACTACTACTACTATCATTATTGTTACTAATACTGGGGTATTATTATTATTATTATTATTATTATTATTATTATTATTATTATTATTATTATTAAAGTCGTTTTTTTCCTAATAATTGCAGCACCAGTAAATGTGTTGGCGTACGTCGCAATACCCGTGATCTTGATCATTTGCCTGAATACTGTATACTTCATATGGACTGGTTGCAGACTATGTGGTGGCACAGATCAGAGTCAGTCATCTGACGAAATTCGCAGTCTGAAGTACAAGTAAGTCCCATGTTTCGTGACTTAAAGAAGTTAACTTTATTCTTCATTGTTGGATACACTCTTTTAACACTTGTATAATCACTGATTAACTTTATTGTATGTGAACTGTGGTGATGGTTATTTCTCAACACATACAAATTATCATCGTGTTAGGCCTCTTTAAATTGTTGATTGATTTGAAACATTGAAAACAAGGCTTGCGATTATGTGTTGATTTCCTTGAATTCTACATTTAATGTTCTTGCGTTGGAATATAAGAATGCTTGTTCATTGTCTTCATTTAGTAACTTTGGATCAAAACATATTATACAAGAACAGCCAGCCTGGGTAGCGCAGTCGATATAGCACTGATAGTTAAATGCGACAGGTTCATGTCAGTAGATTTACTGGCATGTAAAAGAACTCCTTCAGGACAAAATTCTGGCACACTGGCTATGCTGATATAACCTCGGCAGTTGCGAGCATCGTTAAATAAACCATAATTAAAAATTATAAAAGAAGATAACCATTTTTCTCTTCTGCTATAACTGTATCAGAGACCTGCACAGTGGGCCCAGCCATGGGCTGCTTCAGCACTGCACCGCACTGGGCTACACAGCAGTGTCGCACGGAACTAGCCTGTAACGTCACATTGCATCACTGACAGGTCACGGCAGGCTTCTTGTGGAGCAGTTTAGTGCGGTGGAGTCGTTTGTGTCAAAGCATCGAGCCCAAGTTTCCGCTTCTATCAGTTACTTATCAATTGAGTTTGCAGGAATTTGTGCTTGTGTGTGCGGTTCGATCAACAATCAGCTACTGTTTGAAACGTTTTCGTTTTTGTTTTCTGTTTTTTAAGATGAGTCCAAATAATGATACATCGCAACGAAATTACAGTCTCTGTGAGGCTACTATTACACTATCAAAGTTCTTTGACAAAGAATATTATGATAAAATATTTTATCAAAGATCTTTGATAAAAGATAGGATTTGGGGTATATTAAACTAGGCCTACATAAAATTTTTTAAAATCTTTTATAAAAGATTTTAACAAACATAACCTAAAATTAGGAACAAATCTCTCCTAAGACTTGTTCCACAACAATGAACACGTGTTCGATGGATTTGTTGAAACTGATATTTACGTCTCAAATTTATGGTTTGTTTATACTAATATTTACGCGTTAAGTTTATAACACCATGAATGAAGAACAGTATTATGCCTGTTTAGCTGCAATTAGTTCAATTATTGCAATATGCATGTTACTGAAAAAGAAATGCCTTTGGGTTAAACTCCTGATCAGTGGCGGCTGCTCCCTACGTGCTAACGTGCTGTAGCATGCCATAAAATTATCGTCGAAATAATATTGTTAAAAAAACGCACATAATACAAATTCTACTTATAATAGTTCACTATTTTCGATAATTTGGTGCTATAAACTCAATGGAATCCATCTTTACTCTACGTGCTAATTCCCAATTTAGCCCGGCTAGCAGTGTCTGCTCATTCGCAGAACAGCACTTCACCTCGCCCCTCCTTGATATTTTGTCCTTCTTTTTCACACAACACCGTGCTCACTATTGTGCAGTGCGGTACGCTCTTCTTCACTTGTTTTGGTGAAACTTTTTCTCTTCCCTTCTATATTCTTTGGTTCGCAGCAGTCGACAGAACAGAGCTGCCTTGACACCGCTAAAGAAATAACTTTGAAATAAAGAAAATACGTTTTATATAATTATGTAGCTTATTTTTGCTTTTTGTGTTTTTCATAAATATAATCATATTGAAATCCATTTTTGAACGTTTGTGTAAACAGGTTTACTTTTATATAATCTCAGCAGAAGTTTTGAGTTTATTATCTACGTGTTACGGGGTCTATGTTGGCATACCTTTTCGCGGGAGTCTGTTAAAATAGGGATTATTTTCCACTTTCAAAACAGTGTGTGCAGGTTTATGGGATTCATTGTAGTTATATCATGATGAACTCCATTGATTCATTACTCATAACTGCTTTCTCCAAGCAGCCATAGAAAATTAAATTAGAATTAAAAATCTAGGGCGGCCAACACCAATATTGTGCAGAAAGTAAAGGATGGTAAAAACTATGTGTACTCTAGGAAATGTAACAGAAGAGTTTATGACAACATTAACTGGATATGTGGATGCGAAATACGAAATGCTCTGTTCTGCTTCCCTTGCCTCCTAGTAGCGGTGATTCGTGTCAAAGATCTTGGTCTCTGAATGACTATATAAAGAAACATTCACACAGCAAGAAACATAAACTCGTTTGATCTTTGTACGATTGGCACCTCAAATATTGCAGCGCAGCTAATAGAGCTTATCAAGAATCAGCACAGAAATATAATGAGAAAGTCGAAAAAATCGATATATTTTATCGAAAATAATTGATTGTATTCAATTTTGTGGGAAATTTGAACTAGCGCTACGTGGCCACGATGAGACGGAAATGTCAGATAATCTCGGTGTGTTCATAGGTCTTACTAATCTGATAAGCAGCGTGGACAATGTAGTGAGAGAATACATTGAAAATAGCAATGTGTTTAAAGGCAGTTCTAAGTCGATTCAAAATGTTGACGGATGGATTTCACTTTAAAAAATTAGGAGAGTCTAAAACTATTTTTAGCACGCTATTGTTTTCAGGTACGAGCCGCCACTGCTCCTGATCACAATACAAATATGTGGTCATGGGTTCAACCATGGATTGCAAGAAGTGATAAGATAAATATACATCAGAAATTATTGAAAGAGCTACATTGAGAAGACTTGAAAAGTTATGCAAATTATTATAAAATATTACTTACTTAATTGCAAATGGCTTTTAATGAACCCGCAGGTTCATTGCCGCCCTCACATAAGCCCACCATCGGTTCCTATCCTATGCAAGATTAATCCAGTCTCTATCATCATATCCTACCTCCCTCAAATCCATTTTTGTATTATCCTCTCATCTACATCTCGGCCTCCCCAAAGGTCTTTTTCCCTCTGGCGTCCCAACTAACACTCTATATGCATTTCTGGATTCGTCCATATAATATTAATATTATATTATAAAAATTATTTATTTACAACATTTCATTTCCTTCATATTCTAATATCAGAATTTTTGTGGTAGCAACAGTCCATTTATATTTGCATTCCACTATATTTGTTTCAAGATATAGAAATCTTTTATCAAAGATAACAAGCTGCACTTACATTTTATAAAAGATCTTTTATCAAAGAAACTTTTATAAAAGAAAACCCATTACACTGTCATATATTGTATAATATATATTTTATAAAAAGATATTTGCCAAAGAACTTTGATAGTGTAATAGCAGCCCAGAAAACCTTCATCACAGACACCAGCTGTGAAAGCATACATTCTAAAATACAATCTCTCTAGAGAAAAAGTAGTGAAGGAGAAATTCGCTGCTAGAGAGTTTAAAACAATAGAGTCAGATGGAAATTAAAAAAATACAATAGGGACAGTTTTTAAATCTGTGTTCGACAGCAGTGGAAAATAATTTAATTTTGTAATGTGTCCTGTATGCTCATGCCGCACGCCAAGCGAAAGCACAACCAATATGGGCAAGCAGGAAAGCACTAGAATGCAATCAACTGGTGGGATGACGTCACTGCAGTGCTGAGCAGTGCGGTGGACTACGATGGGCTGTGAAGCCCAGTGCGATGGGCTAGGAAGTGGCCGACCAATTATAAACAAGTGATTTTTTTCTACTTTTGTCTAATTTTTACCTGGTTCTGGCCCACTGTGCAGTGTAATCAAATTTGGTACACATAATAATGCTTGGTTTTTCGTACAATATTAGATCAAATAGAACTGATCTCAAAGAACCTATGATACAAAGTTTCTTGGTTGGAGCTGGATCATCACTTGAACTGGAAAACACACATAGAATATATTACTCCTAAATTGAGCTCTGCCTGTTCTACATTAAGATCCTTATGTTTTATTGGCGTTATAAACGCCCTTAAAGTGTCATACTTTGCATACTTTCATTTCACAATAAAATATGGATTAATATTCCAGGGAAACTCTTGAAAGCAAAACATATTTTTTGTTTCACAAAAGGAAGCTCTAAGAATAATAACAGTTGTGCATGAAAGGATATGAAGTAAATAATTTCACATTAAAAACTAAGATACATTTAGTACTAATCAGAATGTTCAGAGTGTATTGATTAGGTATGCAGTAATAGTACATTCTGTTATGATCTAAATTGGTGTCAAATATTTCAGGGACGTGTTCCTAACATCAAAACAATTAAAAAAGTTAATACGAACATGGGTCTGAAAACCATTCGTTAGGGAGTTATTAAAGGATTTGTCCCTTCATTGACCGCTGATTTTTTTATTGTTTTTTGTTTGTTTGTATTTTGTAGAGCAAAGAAATCAGAAGAAAATGTATTATGTGATTGAACAGAACGAAATGATTTGCATCATTTAATTGATGATGTGCTTCTGGATGTCATCCAACGAATGTGTTTTAACACAATGCTGCTCCAGCTCATTTCAGTCTGATAGTTCGTAATTTTTTTAATGAAGAATTTCTCCAAAGATGTATTGGCTGAAGGGGATTCATTGCATGGCCTGCTCGATCGCCTGATTTGAATCCAATGGATTTCTTCGTCTGGGGACATTTAAAGTCCCTGTTTTATGCGACTCCTGTACTTAATGTTGATATTCTGAGAGCGTATCCAAATGGATTTCACGAAATACGAAACATTCCAGGAATTTTCAACAGAGTACACCAGAGCATGTAACGCAGGTTTAGGGGATACATCGAATCAGGAGGAAGCCACTTCGAGCAATTTTTGTAACATTAAATTTTGTCTCGTAACTCTGAAATAAATTATTTTGAGACCAATGTTTATATGAACTTTTTGTAATGTTTTGGTGTTAGGAACATGTCCCCGAAATATTTGACACCAATTTAGATACACCTTGTATTGCTTATGCTCATTTGAATTGTGTTCAAATAGGTAAAATGAACCAACTATACAATAAAAGCAATGCAAAAAATGGGGTAATGAGCCAAATGGTTCATGTTGCACTGTTACAAAAGTTGTTCCTCCTGAGATTCAAGAGCCTCCACAAAAACAAATAAAAAATTAACTTATAGGAGTACATCCATTATCAACACACGTTTTAAATAATATAAGACAGTACAACACCTTACTCCATATGGCATCGTTTGATGCAAAAGAAATACATGAAGTCAATTTTATGCCAACATTTAAAGTTCAAGTATAGGCTTATTATTTAATTGGAAGTCTTCTTCCAGCTGAGAGTAACAACCTTCAGTTCTTACAAGTATATTTTATTTGAGATGCTGACTAATTTATTGTCGGTTAGGTCTAATATAGTACCAAGCTTAAAGTAAAATTGACTGAACAAGTCCAGAAAGTATTGCTTGATAATAACAGTTACATTCATAGATTTAAATATAACTTTGAAATTAATTCAGGAGCAAACGACTTACAACTTATAATAAGCTATATTGTTAACGAAGTAATAACAAAACTGTATTTTAAAATGTAATAGATTTAAGTCAATAATATTTATTTCTAAGAAGTGGAGTAAAGTGCACGGGTCTGGCAAGTTAAATAATAAATTAGAACAAGCTGGAATAAGTCTCTTTTAATGAGTGATATGTGTTCCATTTGCTACAGTAGCTGTTTGTACCCTTGTGGCAAGGAGTGCACCAATTTTCTGTTGTGTCAAAAGAAAATTGTTACATAAGGACATTATGAAAGTCTGTCTTTCTTGATTTGCAATGTTTCTTGATTTCTTTGACCAATAAATGCGACAAATTCGCGTTGGATTGAGATCATGTCATTGAGGTGGGGTTTTAAATCCTCAAGGGATGTTGTACAACTACACCTTTGCTATCTGAACAGTATGTTTAGGATGGTTGTGTTGCTGCAAATAATAATTCTATTGACACTCAGTTTTTCTGTTGTTCTGGAAGACCAGTTATGGTACAACTCTTGTTTCTTATTAAACTGTCATTTGCTTCTGCATTGGACTGGCACCATACTTCAATCCTTTTGGTATTAAATTTGCCTCTCTGTCTCATTATAGGTTCGTTCCAACAAGCGGTTCATGGATCAGTTCGTGTACGGTTCCTGTATCATCTTATGCGCATGCGCTAGTTGAGCATCTGCTATGGGATTGAAACTGGACTGGACGCTGTTGGAACGCTTTCGCGGATCGTTATGTACTGAATCCAGAGATGCTATAACTGTGATCATCTTTGCTAAGAACGGGATACTTAATTATTATCATTTCGCAGCTAATTCTAATTGCAGAAAATAGAATTTCGATCATTTTCTATAAAAATATGACAAAAAATATGCAAGGTAAGAATTCCGATAATTCAACGTCGTGTATTGGGGGACTCTCATCTAAAAATAGTTATTTTTTTAATTATTAATGTATGTACGTTATTTATTATATTTTTAATCAAAGCTGCATGTTGAAATTGTAATTAACTATTTCAATACCCAAATAATTTCCATTCCCTTTCTTTTTGGCGAAACTTTAAATTAAATCTCTAGTTTTATTATTCGTCTGCACTGTCACTTTTCATCTTTAACCTCAATGATGTGAACAGTCGATCTTGTCTTTCTTCAGTATCCAGGAGACGTTGGTGAGCTTATGCGCATGCGCGTCTTGCGTACTCTTCCGTACATGCCTCAATCCACGGACTATTTTGACCGTTCCGAACCCGTGTCAAAAGCTTGTTGGAACGCCCGACTGCAGTACATGTTTCCGGTTCAGAACTGGTTCGGATTGTGTTGGAACGCTTTTTCTGTACTGCGCATGCTCACGATGGTTACGGACGGTTCCTGACTGTTGTTGAAACGAACCTTATATGGTTCTTTTCAATATTGAACTTGGCTCTGATTGAATGGACGGTGTGACTTTTGGTGTTCCAAATAACTACTTTAGTACGATTCTTGGCATCTCTCAGTGCAGTCCCTACCCGGAGATCCGATTGAGGGACTATTTTACCTCCGGAGAATTTTACACTGAGGGACTCCATGAATCATAAGCAGTGAAAAATATAGTGGGACTGCATTGGTGTTAATGCAGCTCATGTGGGTACCTCTTTGTTACTTGTTAGCTTAAACAACAAGTTTAAGCCCCCTCACCACGACAAGGTGAGTACCCACGAGAGGGTACACCAATCAAAATACCCCTCATTTCTCGTGAAAAACAACAACTGGATAGACTATAGTGGACTTTATGTTGTCGGCAAACAGCTGGATACATTAAGAAGATTGAAGATTAAACTGTCATCATCATCGTCATCATCATCATTATCGTTATCATCATCACCATCACCATCACCATTGTTGTTCTTTTATTGTTACTGCTATAATCAATATTATATAGCTTACAGTCTATTCACATTGCAGATGCCTTCTGTACCTGAAGCTGTTCCTCCTTATGGGGATGACATGGGTTGTCCGTATAATTTTTGCTGTGATTTCATCAACCAACAAAGTTTATTGGTAAGTGATTAAAAAGTGTATAATAGTAGTACCGGTATTTGACAATAATTCTGAATTGGAAGTTATGTCCCATTTAATTGAGTATACAGCTACTCCAAATTTTTGTAAGGTGTCAACACGACCATTGCTCTGACTATTGGTACTAGTATCTTTTAGTTGGAGACAGTTGAGGTGACATAATGTATTTATTTGTTTTCAAGATAATACATGAGCAGAACAAGGTAGACATAGTTACCAGATAAAATTTCTGGGACCAAGAACATCTTAGGCTAAAGACTAGGGAAAAATAAGACATTCTTCCGATATAACTTTAAAAATATGGCCTGTAATGATTTTCATTCCTTTAAATATCTTCAAAGTAAATGAAAATTCAGTTGAAATGAAAGGCAAGTAAGGAAAATACCTTATGGATTCCATATTGATTTAATTTTACTATCACAGCTCAATGTCATGCAGCAAGATAATGCTATTCTAAAATAAGTTCAAATGGCTATAACTTCGGCAAATTATTATTAGATTCTGCAAAAATAAGAACATCAATTTGTTTCTAAAGAAATGAGAGTTTATCATAACAGGAAGAAACAAGAAAAAAAAGTTAAATTGACCACTTGATCGCTTTTTATTGGTAACTTCACCAGTTTCTTCAAATTTGTCAGCTTACGAAATGATTTTTACAGAGCAGGGTCCATTTTTCAATCCATGTAACGTTCGAAACCTTCTCAATGCATTTGGATGTTGTCTATTGCATTCATAACAGCGATGAACGAGGGCATTGTGAACTCGTAAAAGCAAAACCATTGTAAAAATTATTATTTTATTTATGCAAGTGTGATACAGTTGTTGTAGCAACGAAATGCATATTGGAAAAAAAAAATCCTCTAAATCATAATGGTACCAGTATCTCTATGGAACCAAACTGTTAATATGTACAGAAGATATGGCCATTTCAAACTGGGAACTTTAGAATAACCTTATACTTCAAAGTTTGACACCAGAGATCATTGTGAACTTCGGTAATTTATATCTACTGCATTTGAATGACACCAACTTCTCTATCTGTAATAAAATTACAATTTTTATTTTTGTATCGATTATAATTACTTTCGAATGTGTATGAATTAGGTTTTAAAATCCAAAACACTATTAAAACCATACTCTAGCAATTCAGTAAAATCTCCTTGGTCATGCCTGGGTGCACAAAAAATTAGGGAATGTGTTTGGTAACCCTAAAGCTAGATGAACATGGTGGCATTTAAAAACCACTCCAATCATAACTATCATAACTCAGTATCAACAAAATTTGAATTCTTATATATTGGTAGTAAGAATGAATTTTGGGGTCTGTCTAAACTAATTTAAAATATCACCACAGTCTAGTATATACAGTCGCGAAGCTCAATACGTAGTAAATATGCAAACATTAGATAGTTGCTCACCACTAGGATCACTAATATCGCCTCATTACAGGCAATGCAAAATAGAACCATCACAGTCTATTGTTTCTAGCACCCTCAAAACTCAAGCCTCGTGACTGTATATAGTAGACTGTGATATCACCCAAAGGGAGAGAGCAGTTTATGAACACTTCTCAAAAGATGGAAGGATTCTGTACTGTAATAGGTGTTAAACATGTAGACAGGCCTTCTCCTTGACAGGAAGAAGAAAAAAATTTGCATTGTTAATTTACTGCCAGAATTTTTATATCTGTTTGTATAATAATTTTTATGTTTCTTAAAAGCCATACTGTTACATGAATGGTTAGAACATTTGCTTTCTACGTGGAAGACCTCCATTGAAATCTCATTGATCACATGCATAATGTTTTCCTTTTTTCCCTGTCATAGTGTAGAAATTTGAATCATTCTCATCTTTGGCTCAATGTAGTATTGCACCGCAATCATAATTTACAAGTGGTCCACAATTTCAGTTTATTGCTCTTACTGAGTCAGTGATGTTGACAGTATTGTTTGTTTTTTATGTTACTCATTGAAGTACTGTGTAACTCCATTAATGCACTCATCAAGGAACTGTGGCCTTCAAGTGTAATAAGTGGTACAGCGCTATAGACGGGAAATGATTTATGAAATGGGGAACATAATTTAGATACCAGTTTATAAGAAACATATTTTATTATGCATTAGTTATAGTGGTTCTGCACCTTGGCGTCGTGGTGTAAGGCATCCTGTCTAGGACACGCATTACGTAATCCGTGCTGGTTCGAGTCCTCATGGAGGAAGAAATTTTCTCATGAAATTTCAGCCAGTGTATTATGGGACTGGTGTCCACCCAGCATCATGATGCACTTGGGGAGCTATGTTAGGTAGCAAAATCCGGTTACGAAAGCCAGCTATAACGGCTGGAGGGATCATCATACTAACCACATGATACCTCCATTCTGGTTGGATGACCTCTGTTTCGGCATGTGGACATGAGGCCAGCAGGTGTCTGGTTGGTCATGGTCCTTCATGGGCTGTCGTGTCATGGATTATTTATTATTATATTAGTTACAGTGAAAAATGCAAATAAGAGCTCGTTTCATATGAAAAAAATCTTTGATTGTTGTTTGCCGTACGTTTGTACCATCTCTGTGGTTCAAGGAACTACAGATAACTTGCTTGATATATCCTAGGAGCAACACTAATGTATTTTCGAAACACATTTACTGCTCCAAGGGCTTCGTTTGGTTTGGAGACACTTTCCTCTGCAGATTCAATTTCCTCATCACTGTCTTTATCTTGACGGTAGTGGCAGCATGATTCGCCATCATCGCTGATTTCTGATGTCACTAGACCATTGGCAACTGACACAAAACACTCCATGTAACTTTCCCCAATTTTTGCACAGGAGTCCATTCCTCATCATCATCCCTAAAGAAAGGGGGATTAAATTCATACATTGTTATGCCATTTTGCATTGCAAAGTTAATGCACACTCCACAGAATTCAAAATATTATTATATTTCATAGAAATGACAGAAATGTAATGACAGGGAGAATTTTGAGTGTTAAAATTCTTTCATACAAAGAGAAGTACTGGTAAGTGCAACTTCCGACCGTGCCCAACAGAGGCTTTTTTCAAGTAGAAGGTGAAATTTCTTTTCTGCACTCGCGATGCATTGACACTCTGTACAGTCACAGCAGTATATTTTTTCACATGCTTTTAAAACATTACAAGTTTTTTTGCAATTTATACGGAATTTTTTACTCATTTATGATTTGAAAAAAGTGCTACGAGCAGGATTTGGAAGCGTTAGAAGAGGGCAAAATTATGCAGAATTATATGAGAAATGTCCAGGGACCGTATAAAAAGAGCATAATGAACAGGATGGCATTATAAGCAGGAGCGTATTAACGAGATTTTACTGAAGTAACTTTAATACAGTGTGATACAAAAATCACATGACAAATAGGAAAAGTAGATCTGCTTTGAAATGCTGCTCCAAACAACTGACTCCAGTTTGTATATCTTCTGGTTCTACATTTATTATTATTCAAATGACTTTATTGTCAAACGTTTGGCATTAGAAAACAACAACAACATTTATTATATTGAAACAACTACTGGGTGTTATACATAAAAAGAGAACATTTTCAGGAAAAATCTCTCTTGAGCAATACATGTCGTAAGAGCATGTTCTCTGTTTCATATACATTGCGGCTGCATCAATGTTGCTCTGTGGTTCTGAGAATTTACTTTCCATTAAATCTTCCATTGATAATTCAATCTTATTTTGGATGTTGTTGTCCAGTATTTCTTCTGAGTAATGGCATCATACCAGAGTGTTTCATAGTAATTTAAATGAAATAAGGGTGTAACTAACGAATCTATAATGCACGTTTCTGAAGAAAAGAAAATAATTTCGAGGCATATTTCATTAGGCCTATAGTAGAACCATTTGTCTAATCAAGGATGAAGGTTTATTCAGCCATTGGATGTAATAATTTGTTGTTATAGACAGGGGCGGATGCAGGATTTTTTTTCAGGGAGGGATTTCTGGAGATAGTAAAAATGGAGCAATGAGAAATAAGTTTATATACTCATAATTTGTTTCCGAGTCACAAACATTTACAAGTTGGCCTGAGTAGCGTAGTCGGTATAGCCTTCTGTGCTCGAAGTTGCAGGTTCTACCCCATGCTGATGGCATTTAAGTGTGTTTAAATGCGACAGGCCTCATATTGGTCGATTTACTGGCATATAAAAGAAGTCCTGAGGGAAAAAATTCCAGCACACCGGCGACGTTGATATAACCTCGGCAATTGCGAGCGTTGTTAAATAAACCATAATTTTTAAATTTTAATATTTAAAATGAGATTTGCCTAAAGATGTCCCCACCCGGAGATCCAATTGGGGGACAGTTTTAACTCCGGAATATTTATCTTTAGGACTCATACCCATGTATGTTGTGGCTTTCATGTAACTGTTTTCTTAACGGGCACCAGTTTTTACAATGTGGCAGTTACATCACCCGACGTAAACCCCCTTTATGCAAGGGGGACCGCACCTGTCGTTGGTCAACGGGTCCTTCGGACCTAGCCGGGAGGACTAAATAGATGTTATTTAGATCCACCGACCTTTCCCTCATGTGCCGCTGAGGGACGCTGTTGTGCTGTGATAGGCCAGCACATATGTAAATGGCATTTTCTCCATTTTAGATGAAACAGTTATACCACTGTGACTCGGTCCCCAGGGTGTACCACGGGCAGGTTGAGGTTGGGAATTGGGTAGGAGAGGCTATAGGAGACGCATCACTACCCCTTACACAGACACAGAACTGGATCTAGCAATAGAACAATTACAGAACAAAAAATCTCCAGGACCTGACAAGATCCAACCAGAGTTTATTAAACACCTTGGCAGGAAAGGAAAAGAAATCCTACTTAAACTGTATAACACATGTTGGAAAATGACTGTACCATCCGACTGGAAAAAAGCCATTATCATCCCGATTTTAAAGAAAAATAAACCTTCAAACAATATTAATAGCTTCAGACCAATATCTTTAACCAGCGTTATTGCAAAAGTGATGGAAAGAATGGTAGCATCTAATTAACTGGTTCCTAGAATACTACAACCTACTTAATAGTTCACAGACCAGCTTCAGACAGAATCATAGTACAAGTGAAAATTACTTCTACTAAGCCAAGACATCAAGGAAGCTTTCAATAGACAAGAGGACACCTTAGCAGTATTCATTGATTTTCAGTCAGCATATGACTCAGCCTGGAGAAATAAAATTAATTGAGAAGTTGCAATCAATAGATGTGGAAAGTAACATGCTGAAATGGATAACCCAGTTTATTTCACAAAGATTTTGTGCTACAAAATATAATACATATATTTCAAAATATAAACAAACACACCGAGGACTTCCACAAGGTGCTGTTCTGAGCACAACGCTCTTTAATATTTATATAAACCACCTTCCATCAATAATACAAACTTCAGAAACCAAAATTGCTTTATTTGCTGACGACGTAGTCATTTGGACTCCAGGCTCTCCAAAAAAACCTAAATTAATTAAAGACAGAATAGAAACAGCCCTAAACAAAGTACATGAATGGAGCTCCAAAAACCTCATGACTATTAATGTAGAAAAAACAACTTATGAATTATTTACACTAAAATATAAACCAGTGGCTATTAACATAAATTATAATGATAAACCACTCAAAGCAGTTGATGATGCCAAATACTTGGGGATCACTTTCGACAGAAAACTTAGTTGGAAAAAACATATAACAAACATCTCAGAAAAGGTTGAAAAGAAACTGCAAATCCTGAAAAGGTTAGCTGGTGCTAAATGGGGCTGCTCAAGGAGAGTCCTTAATGCAACATACAAAATGTATATTAAACCAAACCTCTTGTACTGTTCTGAATCTTTAATAACAGCAGCAAATGCTAACATCAATAAACTTGAACAAATACAAAATCAGGCTATTCGCCTAATCACTGGAGCAGTTAAATCCACACCTGTTGATGCCATGCTTGCCTTAACACGGATCCCATCAATAACAACAAAAATAGAAGAACAAGCACTGCTCCAACATGAGAAAATGTTACGACTGCCAAACTCTAAATGGACAGAAAAGAACCTCCCTTCTTCAATCCTTAAAACTCATAGTAGTTTCCTAGAAAATTTAACACAGATTAAATCTAAATTGAGGATTCCTAACACAAGAGAAAATTTACTTATAAGAGAAAATCCATTGGAATTATTGCAACCTATCTTAAGTTTGGAATTAACAGAGGAAATAAATAAATCAGACACACCAAAAGAAATACAAAAACTTCTAACACTGGAAACGATCAATACTAGATACCCTACAGAAGAATGGCTACACATATATACTGATGGATCAACCACAGAAAACCTTACTGGAGCTGGAGTTACATGTACACATTTTTCCTTTTATCATTCTGTTGGCAGAGACACAACAAATTATGATGGTGAAATAGAGGCTATACACATTGCTCTCCGACAATTATTAAATCTTCCCTTAAATAAATATAACAAGACAGTAATTCTTTCAGATTCTAAAGCTGCAATTCAGGGAATATGTTCAAATGCTACAAAGAAGTCAACAAAAATAAGGGAATGCTACAAAATGTTGACACAACTCCAAAAAGTTAATAAGATTGTCCGTCTCCAATGGATTCCAGCACACTGTGGAGTCATGGGGAATGAAACTGCAGACACACTTGCCAAGAAAGGCACAACAATAAAACAAAAATCTAAATTTAATTTCTCATATTCCTCAATAAAACGCTTGATCACTACAAAATTTTCTCATTCATACCTACAAGAAATAGAATCAAATGCTAAAGACAAAAAATGGATTACACTACTTTCCAACACAGATATAATCCCCCAGAGACCAAGGAAAACAGCAGTTGCAGCCTTCAGACTATTGACAAATCATGACTGTCTAGCAAGTCATCTCTACATAATAGGTATCTCAGCTTCACCCATATGTGTCCTGTGTAACGATCCAGCAGAAATGAATGAAGACCACTTGAAGACCTGTGAAGCATTAAGATCAGAAGAAACTACAGTTCAAAAGTATTGGAAAGCACGACTGCTAATGGCTTCATTGCCAAATGCAAGGCACTAGACAACAACAACATATTTAAAATGACTGCAATAGAAAAACAATGACAGAATGACATTTACAGAAGAAGGTGACGAGGCTTTTTAGACAGTTCATCCAGTACTTCATGAGCTTTTACTTATACATTTTTATGTATATACATCAAGGCCAGTCCATTTAATCTGTCTGCTCTCATCGTGCTCCACAAGTAAGTCTTCAAATACCGCAAAGTTGAGAACGACCATTCTGGTGTTGCTGTAGTTACAGGCAACGTGCAGAGAAGTTTCAGCGCCTTGCGAGTGCAGGGAAAAATAATTTCATTGCATCTGTTCAAAGATGATATAAAATCAGTAGGTATTAGGTGAAGATTTTTCTGACCTAGGAAATTTCTTCTCCACATCTTCAATTCATTGAAGAAAGACTGGTGATGCATCAACATCATTGGGCCACTGATTTACTATAGCCTCAACAGCAGTTTCTAAATCTTCATCTGATGCTCGCACTATGTTTCTAGGCAGCAAAGTTTGTATGGACTTTAGGATTCCCTTATGATTTAAAAACCTATCCTTGAGCTGACTAATGAAATAGTCTAAGAAGAGAAGGAAAATTAAAAGCATAAAATACCCTTCATGACTTTCTGTCTTGAAGTAAGAACGCTGTGTTTGTCTTCCTGCAGTTCTTGGAATTTAACACTTTAGCAAAGAGAATTTACATGGAAAACTCTCTAATTCCTATGTACATTCACGAATTAAAATTAATATTATTTTTGTTTCTTGTTTCGTATTTTTCTCAAAATTTCGGGAGGGGATATATCCCCTTAATCCCCCCCCTTGCATCCGCCCCTGATTATAGATGAATACTTCAAAATTACTTTTTCCACGTAGGCTAAATTAGGCTAAATCACATATTTTATTAATTTGATGTTACATCCTTTTCCGGGGAGATCTTCAAGTGTTCTTTCGTTAATCCACATTTAAGATTTTCAGATTCTTTAATATCTTGATTAATATATTTCATTATTTTATATGCATTTGGTTTTGTTTTGTATAAATTTGATTGTAAGTATGAAGTGAATTTTTTTCCAAGATTCCCTATGTCTTTTCCTAATTTCTCTCTATCTCTGTGACTAGGAAGGAATATTTTTAAAATGTCAAAATACTAAAAGGATATAGTTTGAGTCCATGTAGGGCATTATTTCTTGAGATCGAAACTAGTAAACTTATAAATAATAACTATGAGTACCGATGCGAAGGAATATATATATATATATATATATATAAATATAAATTATTGTATACATACTGTAATGATACTTGCTCATACAGAAAGTGATAGTATGAGCAAAATAGGCTATTTTGGTGGGTATTTCATGAAATATATTGTTATTTCGATGTGTCTTTAGTAAAATAAGTATTCAGTTAAATGTAGCCTATCATTTATCTTATGTTTATTGTAAAACCTTTTTTTACCAGTATCTTCTTTTTTGCTTACACATATCCCATATAAAAATCACCAAAAATGTAAACTGTGGATGTTTCAGGCACATGGGTTTCATACATTTATCACAGGATGTTTTTGTTCTTATATCTTTCTTTATGTTACACATGGTGCATCTTGAATTATGGCTCTCTTCATGATGTGTTCTTTGAATTTCCTCTATGTCTATTTTGCACCTATTTGCAGCTCAAGGTGGATTTCCTTGAGTAGTGTGCCCATTCCCGTCCTTTTCTGTGTATGTTCATGTACAAGAAAGAATCCAGAGGGTTGCCCTTTACACTAGAGATACAGTTCGAGGAGCTGTATTCGCCGGATTTATCAGCTTTGTTCTCGCTACACATGCGGCGGAATTATGATGGTGAGAATGTTGGCGGTTGGTATTTTTTTTTTCGAGCATCAGCTTCTGTTCGGGATTTCCATTTTGATGCTACCACATCCGAAGTGAGTCGGGGGGAATACAGCGCATCCTGTTTCTCAATATCGCCATTATTTACGGAGATTAGAGACTGAAACATTTAGGGTAAGCAAAAAAATAAGGCTAGGAAAAAATGCAATGAATTTGTTCGATTTTACTGGTTTTTAGTAGTAAACATGTGGGGATGCTACAGTGAAAACGGCGAGTTTCTGGCCGCCTTCATTCTCCTTCTTTGGAGTAAAGTCTGTTTTGGAAAGTAAAAATTACCATTTTTTTTATTTTGCCCGTCTCTAACGGCCATATGCCTCAGGGCAGAGGTTTGCCCTTTACACTACAGATAGAGTTCGAGGAGCTCTATTCACAGCACTTATCAACCTTGTTCTCGGCACAAAATAAATTAATGTTAATTAAAATAATATATTAACTTGTACTAATTTATATTAAAAGCAATTTTAATAAATTACAGTAATTTAAAACTATATGATAACAAATTCATTTTAAATTAAATAAAATCGAATTAATTTACAATAAAATAAAATGGAATTAAATTGAATTAAAATTAAAAATACGCCCCTCACGCAAGCCTAGAGCGTCAACCATAACCCAACTCTAGACCGTCAAAAACGCGTCGCTAATATAATCCTAGAGCGTCAAAACCGCACCGCTAACACAAACCTAGAGCGTCAAAAATGAGCAGCTAAACCACTCCTAGAGATTCAAAAACGCGTTGCTAACACAATCCTAGAGCGAGAGCAGGTCACTTGCCATCGAGGGAAAGTAGGTCACTTGCCATCCTGGGAAAGTAGGTCACTTGCCATCCAGCGAAAGTACGTCACTCGCCATAGAGCGAAAGTAGGTCACTTGCCATTGAGCGAAAGGTCACTTGCCATCCAGTGAAAGTAGGTCACTTGCCATCCAGCGAAAGTAGGTAACTTGTCATCGAGGGAAAGTAGGTCACTTGCCAGCCAGTGAAAGTAGGTCACTTGCCATCCAGCGAAAGTAGGTCACTTGCCATCCAGCGAAAGTAAGTCACTTGCCTTCGAGGGAAAGTAGGTAACTTGCCATGGGGGCAAAGTAGGTCACTTGCCATCGAGGGAAAGTAGGTCATTTGCCATCCAGGGAAAGGTCACTTGCCATCGAGGGACAGTAGGTCACTTGCAATCCAGCGAAAGTAGGTCACTTGCCATTGACCGAAAGTAGGTCACTTGCCATCCAGCGAAAGTAGGTCACTTGCCATCGAGTAAAAGTAGGTTACTTGTCATCGAGCGAAAGTAGGTCACCTGCCATCGAGCGAAAATAGGTCACTTGCCATCCAGCGAAAGTAGGTCACTTGACATCCAGCGAAAGTAGGTCACTTGCCGTTCAGCGAAAGTAGGTCACTTGCCATCGAGCAAAAGTAGGTCACTTGCCATCGAGCAAAAGTAGGTCACTTGCCATCGAGGGAAAGTAGGTCACTTGCTATCCAGCGAAAGTAGGTCACTTGCCATCGAGCAAAAGTAGGTCACTTGCCATCGAGGGAAAGTAGGTCACTTGCTATCCAGCGAAAGTAGGTCACTTGCAATCGAGCGAAAGTAGGTCACTTGCCATCGAGCAAAAGTAGGTCACTTGCCATCGAGCAAAAGTAGGTCACTTGCCATCGAGGGAAAGTAGGTCACTTGCTATCCAGCGAAAGTAGGTCACTTGCAATCGAGCGAAAGTAGGTCACTTGCAATCGAGCGAAAGTAGGTCACTTGCCATCAAGGGAAAGTAGGTCACTTGCTATCCAGCGAAAGTAGGTCACTTGCCATCGAGGGAAATTAGGTCACTTGCCATCCAGCGAAAGTAGGTGACTTGCCATCGAGCGAAAGTAGGTCACTTGCCATCGAAGGGGAATAGGTCACTTGCCATTGAGGAAAAGTAGGTCACTTGCCAACCAGCGAAAGTAGGTCACTTTCCATCCATCGAAAGTTGGTAACTTTCCATCCAGAGAAAGTAGGTCACTTGGCATCCAACGAAAGCAGGTCACTTGAAATCCAGAGAAAGTAGGTCTCTTTCCATACAGTGAAATTAGGTCACTTGGCATTGAGTGAAAGTAGGTCACTTGTCACCGAGCAAAGTAGATCACTAGCAATTCAGGGGAAGTAGATCACTTGCCATCCAGCGAAAGTAGGTCACTTGCCATCGAGGGGTAAGTAGGTCACTTGCCATCCATGTAAAGTAGGTTACTTACTATCGAGGGAAAGTAGTAAATTGAAATAAAAGAAATTAAAACACTTTTAAGTTAAGATGAAATATAAGAAGATATAAACTAAATTAAATTAAATAATACTAAAAAGAAATAAATTAAAAAATAAATTTAATAAAATCAATTAAATTAAAATAAATTAATGTAAAATATTAATAAAAAATATATCAATGAAATTAAATTAAGATAAAATATAATTAATGAAATGAAAGGAAAATAAAATAAATGAAATTCGATTAAAATCAGAATCAATGGAAATAAGTTACATTAAATTAAAATAAATTAAAATAAACTAAAACAAAATACGTTAAAACATGTTAAAATAAATTAAATTAATTTAAATTAAGGTAAAGCAAAATAAAATAAAAATAAGACGAAATAAAATAAATTTAATTTAATTGACTTGAAATTAATTCAAGTAAAATAAATAAAAATAACAAAATTAAGTTAAATTAAATTGAGTTAACATAAAGCAATAAAATTAATAACATGAAATTGAATAAATTAAACTTAATAAAATAGAAAACCATTTTCAATAAAGAGAAAATTTTTTATAATTAAGAAAAATAAAAAAAAATTCGAAAACGAAAATGAAAAAAAAAAAATTTTTTTTTTAATTTTAAGGAATAAAAAGATATTTTAAAAATAAAAATAAATAAAAAGTTCTAAAAAAATAAAAAATAGAAAATTAAAAACATTTGAAAAATATAAAAAAAGAAAATAAAAAAAATGAAAGAGATAAAATTAAAAAAGAAATAAAAGAATTTAATGAATATGTGAAAAATTATCTTAAAAATTGTAAAACATAAATAAAAATAAATGAAAATAAAATAAAATATAATAAAATTAATTAAATATAAATAAATTAAATTAAACTAAAATAAATTTTATTAAATAAGATAAAAGAAATGAAAATTAGGTTGCAATACGACAAATAAATAAATAAATAAAATTCATGTAACAAGATAAATTAAATTATAAAAAAATAAAATAAAGCAAATTGCAATAAAATGAATTAAACTGAAATAAAATAAATTAAAATACGAAAAGTGAACTAAATTAAAATCAATTAAATTAAAATGAATGTATTTAAAATAAAATAAAACTAATTGAATTAAATTGAAATAGATTAAGTTAAAATGAAAGTTAAAGTTGAAGTTGGGAGTTCAGTACTTGTAGTTCCGGGTTGCTGGTTCCAATTTCCGAGTAGCGTGATCCGGGTTCAGTTTTCCGAACTCCGGGTTCCAGTTACAGGACTCGAGATTCCAGGTCCCATACTCTCAGTTCCGGGTTCAATGCTCCTGGTTCCAGCTCGAAGACTTTGGGTTGAGGATTCGGAGTTGCTGGACCATTACTCCTGGTTTCGGAAACAGTACTCCGGGTTTTTTATTCCGGGTTCCAACAGAAGAGTCCAGGTTCAGGATTTTGAGTTTCGGTTTCCATGTCCAGGACTCTGAGTTAAGAGTCCAGGACTGCGGGTTCAGGATAATGGGTTCCTGGTTCAGAATTCCGGTTTCCATTTTTAATGATTCCTGGTTCCGATCTAGTATGCCGAGTACCAGGTTCAGGATACAAATACATTACATTAAATTAAATTAAAATAAGATAAATTAACAGTAATTAATATGTATAAAAAGAAATAAATCCAATTACTTTAAATTGATATGAATTAAATTGAAATAAAACAAATAAAAATCAAATAAAACTCATTGAACTAAATAAAAATAAATTGAAATAATATAAATTAATAAAAATTAAATCAATCTGAATCATATAGGCCTACCTAAATTAAAATAAAAATAACTTACATTAAAATCAATTTAAAATTACCTAGAATAAGAAATAAATTAAAACATAGTAAAATAAAAATTAAATGAAATTAAATTAAAATTAATGAAAAACAAAAATAAATTTAAAAATTCAACAGAATTGAATAAATAAATTTAGATAAAATATAATATAATGTAAGATATAATAAATTGAAATAATATAACATTAATTAAAGTTAAACTAAGCAAGTAAATAAATATTATAAATAACTAAATAAATAAGTTATAATTAAAATAAATTAAAACAAAATAACATTTCTTAAAATGAATTGAAATGTAATCAACTAAGTTTAATTTAATTTAAATGAAATAAAATAAATTAAAAAATTACATGAATTTAAATAAATTGAAGCAAATTAAATTCTAATAAAATAATTAAAATAATGATTAAATTAAATTAAAATAGATAAAAGAAAAGTGAAAGTTATAGACTTAATTTGGGAGTTCAGAACTCCGAGTGTCGGGTACCATATTCCGGATTATGGGTACAGGTTTGTGGGTCAAGGATTTATAGTTCCAGGTTGTGTTCTGAATTAAAGGTTCAAGTTCTCTGACTCAGAATTCTGATTCCAGGACTCCCGGTTACTTGTCCACGACGCCAGGGAAAGTAGGTCACTTGCAGTCGAGGAAAGTTAGGGCACTTTCCATCCATCTGAAGTAGGTCACTTGCCATCCAGCGAAAGTAGGTCACTTGCCATCGAGGGAAAGTTGGTCACTTTCCATCGAGGGAAAGTAGGTTACTTGCCATCGAGGGAAAGTAGGTCACTTGCCATCGAGGCAAAATAGGTCACTTGCCATCGAGCGAAAGTAGGTCACTTGCCATCGAGGGGTAAGTAGGTCACTTGCCATCCATGTAAAGTAGGTTACTTACTATCGAGGGAAAGTAGTAAATTGAAATAAAAGAAATTAAAACAATTTTAAGTTAAGATGAAATATAAGAAGATATAAACTAAATTAAATTAAATTAAAATAAATTAATGTAAAATATTAATAAAAAATATATCAATGAAATTAAATTAAGATAAAATATAATTAATGAAATGAAAGGAAAATAAAATAAATGAAATTCGATTAAAATCAGAATCAATGAAAATAAGTTACATTAAATTAAAATAAATTAAAATAAACTAAAACAAAATACGTTAAAACATGTTAAAATAAATTAAATTAATTTAAATTAAAGTAAAGCAAAATAAAATAAAAATAAGACGAAATAAAATAAATTTAATTTAATTGACTTGAAATTAATTCAAGTAAAATAAATAAAAATAACAAAATTAAGTTAAATTAAATTGAGTTAACATAAAGTAATAAAATTAATAACATGAAATTGAATAAATTAAACTTAATAAAATAGAAAACCATTTTCAATAAAGAGAAAAGTTTTCTTAATTAAGAAAAATAAAAAAAATTCGAAAACGAAAATGAAAAAAAAAAATAAAAAAAAAGATTTTTTAAAATTTTAAGGAATAAAAAGATATTTTAAAAATAAAAATAAATAAAAAGTTCTAAAAAAATAAAAAATAGAAAATTAAAAACATTTGAAAAATATAAAAAAAAGAAAATAAAAAAAATGAAAGAGATAAAATTAAAAAAGAAATAAAAGAATTTAATGAATATGTGAAAAATTATCTTAAAAATTGTAAAACATAAATAAAAATAAATGAAACTAAAAATAAATGAAAATAAAATAAAATATAATAAAATTAATTAAATATAAATAAATTAAATTAAACTAAAATAAATTTTATTAAATAAGATAAAAGAAATGAAAATTAGGTTGCAATACGACAAATAAATAAATAAATAAAATTCATGTAACAAGATAAATTAAATTATAAAAAAATAAAATAAAGCAAATTGCAATAAAATGAATTAAACTGAAATAAAGTAAATTAAAATACGAAAAGTGAACTAAATTAAAATCAATTAAATTAAAATGAATGTATTTAAAATAAAATAAAACTAATTGAATTAAATTGAAATAGATTAAGTTAAAATGAAAGTTAAAGTTGAAGTTGGGAGTTCAGTACTTGTAGTTCCGGGTTGCTGGTTCCAATTTCCGAGTAGCGTGATCCGGGTTCAGTTTTCCGAACTCCGGGTTCCAGTTACAGGACTCGAGATTCCAGGTCCCATACTCTCAGTTCCGGGTTCAATGCTCCTGGTTCCAGCTCGAAGACTTTGGGTTGAGGATTCGGAGTTGCTGGACCATTACTCCTGGTTTCGGAAACAGTACTCCGGGTTTTTTATTCCGGGTTCCAACAGAAGAGTCCAGGTTCAGGATTTTGAGTTTCGGTTTCCATGTCCAGGACTCTGAGTTAAGAGTCCAGGACTGCGGGTTCAGGATAATGGGTTCCTGGTTCAGAATTCCGGTTTCCATTTTTAATGATTCCTGGTTCCGATCTAGTATGCCGAGTACCAGGTTCAGGATACAAATACATTACATTAAATTAAATTAAAATAAGATAAATTAACAGTAATTAATATGTATAAAAAGAAATAAATCCAATTACTTTAAATTGATATGAATTAAATTGAAATAAAACAAATAAAAATCAAATAAAACTCATTGAACTAAATAAAAATAAATTGAAATAATATAAATTAATAAAAATTAAATCAATCTGAATCATATAGGCCTACCTAAATTAAAATAAAAATAACTTACATTAAAATCAATTTAAAATTACCTAGAATAAGAAATAAATTAAAACATAGTAAAATAAAAATTAAATGAAATTAAATTAAAATTAATGAAAAACAAAAATAAATTTAAAAATTCAACAGAATTGAATAAATAAATTTAGATAAAATATAATATAATGTAAGATATAATAAATTGAAATAATATAACATTAATTAAAGTTAAACTAAGCAAGTAAATAAATATTATAAATAACTAAATAAATAAGTTATAATTAAAATAAATTAAAACAAAATAACATTTCTTAAAATGAATTGAAATGTAATCAACTAAGTTTAATTTAATTTAAATGAAATAAAATAAATTAAAAAATTACATGAATTTAAATAAATTGAAGCAAATTAAATTCTAATAAAATAATTAAAATAATGATTAAATTAAATTAAAATAGATAAAAGAAAAGTGAAAGTTATAGACTTAATTTGGGAGTTCAGAACTCCGAGTGTCGGGTACCATATTCCGGATTATGGGTACAGGTTTGTGGGTCAAGGATTTATAGTTCCAGGTTGTGTTCTGAATTAAAGGTTCAAGTTCTCTGACTCAGAATTCTGATTCCAGGACTCCCGGTTACTTGTCCACGACGCCAGGGAAAGTAGGTCACTTGCAGTCGAGGAAAGTTAGGGCACTTTCCATCCATCTGAAGTAGGTCACTTGCCATCCAGCGAAAGTAGGTCACTTGCCATCGAGGGAAAGTTGGTCACTTTCCATCGAGGGAAAGTAGGTTACTTGCCATCGAGGGAAAGTAGGTCACTTGCCATCGAGGCAAAATAGGTCACTTGCCATCGAGCGAAAGTAGGTCACTTGCCATCGAGGGGTAAGTAGGTCACTTGCCATCCATGTAAAGTAGGTTACTTACTATCGAGGGAAAGTAGTAAATTGAAATAAAAGAAATTAAAACAATTTTAAGTTAAGATGAAATATAAGAAGATATAAACTAAATTAAATTAAATCATACTAAAAAGAAATAAATTAAAAAATAAATTTAATAAAATCAATTAAATTAAAATAAATTAATGTAAAATATTAATAAAAAATATATCAATGAAATTAAATTAAGATAAAATATAATTAATGAAATGAAAGGAAAATAAAATAAATGAAATTCGATTAAAATCAGAATCAATGAAAATAAGTTACATTAAATTAAAATAAATTAAAATAAACTAAAACAAAATACGTTAAAACATGTTAAAATAAATTAAATTAATTTAAATTAAAGTAAAGCAAAATAAAATAAAAATAAGACGAAATAAAATAAATTAAATTTAATTGAGTTGAAATTAATTCAAGTAAAATAAATAAAAATAACAAAATTAAGTTAAATTAAATTGAGTTAACATAAAGTAATAAAATTAATAACATGAAATTGAATAAATTAAACTTAATAAAATAGAAAACCATTTTCAATAAAGAGAAAAGTTTTCTTAATTAAGAAAAATAAAAAAAATTCGAAAACGAAAATGAAAAAAAAAAATAAAAAAAAAGATTTTTTAAAATTTTAAGGAATAAAAAGATATTTTAAAAATAAAAATAAATAAAAAGTTCTAAAAAAATAAAAAATAGAAAATTAAAAACATTTGAAAAATATAAAAAAAAAGAAAATAAAAAAAAATGAAAGAGATAAAATTAAAAAAGAAATAAAAGAATTTAATGAATATGTGAAAAATTATCTTAAAAATTGTAAAACATAAATAAAAATAAATGAAACTAAAAATAAATGAAAATAAAATAAAATATAATAAAATTAATTAAATATAAATAAATTAAATTAAACTAAAATAAATTTTATTAAATAAGATAAAAGAAATGAAAATTAGGTTGCAATACGACAAATAAATAAATAAATTAAATTCATGTAACAAGATAAATTAAATTATAAAAAAATAAAATAAAGCAAATTGCAATAAAATGAATTAAACTGAAATAAAGTAAATTAAAATACGAAAAGTGAACTAAATTAAAATCAATTAAATTAAAATGAATGTATTTAAAATAAAATAAAACTAATTGAATTAAATTGAAATAGATTAAGTTAAAATGAAAGTTAAAGTTGAAGTTGGGAGTTCAGTACTTGTAGTTCCGGGTTGCTGGTTCCAATTTCCGAGTAGCGTGATCCGGGTTCAGTTTTCCGAACTCCGGGTTCCAGTTACAGGACTCGAGATTCCAGGTCCCATACTCTCAGTTCCGGGTTCAATGCTCCTGGTTCCAGCTCGAAGACTTTGGGTTGAGGATTCGGAGTTGCTGGACCATTACTCCTGGTTTCGGAAACAGTACTCCGGGTTTTTTATTCCGGGTTCCAACAGAAGAGTCCAGGTTCAGGATTTTGAGTTTCGGTTTCCATGTCCAGGACTCTGAGTTAAGAGTCCAGGACTGCGGGTTCAGGATAATGGGTTCCTGGTTCAGAATTCCGGTTTCCATTTTTAATGATTCCTGGTTCCGATCTAGTATGCCGAGTACCAGGTTCAGGATACAAATACATTACATTAAATTAAATTAAAATAAGATAAATTAACAGTAATTAATATGTATAAAAAGAAATAAATCCAATTACTTTAAATTGATATGAATTAAATTGAAATAAAACAAATAAAAATCAAATAAAACTCATTGAACTAAATAAAAATAAATTGAAATAATATAAATTAATAAAAATTAAATCAATCTGAATCATATAGGCCTACCTAAATTAAAATAAAAATAACTTACATTAAAATCAATTTAAAATTACCTAGAATAAGAAATAAATTAAAACATAGTAAAATAAAAATTAAATGAAATTAAATTAAAATTAATGAAAAACAAAAATAAATTTAAAAATTCAACTGAATTGAATAAATAAATTTAGATAAAATATAATATAATGTAAGATATAATAAATTGAAATAATATAAAATTAATTAAAGTTAAACTAAGCAAGTAAATAAATATTATAAATAACTAAATAAATAAGTTATAATTAAAATAAATTAAAACAAAATAACATTTCTTAAAATGAATTGAAATGTAATCAACTGAGTTTAATTAAATTTAAGTGAAATAAAATAAATTAAAAAATTACACGAATTTAAATAAATTGAAGCAAATTAAATTCTAATAAAATAATTAAAATAATGATTAAATTAAATTAAAATAGATAAAAGAAAAGTGAAAGTTATAGACTTAATTTCGGAGTTCAGAGCTCCGAGTGTCGGGTACCATATTCCGGATTATGGGTACAGGTTTGTGGGTCAAGGATTTATAGTTCCAGGTTGTGTTCTGAATTAAAGGTTCCGGTTCTCTGACTCAGAATTCTGATTGCAGGACTCCCGGTTACTTGTCCACGACGCCAGGGAAAGTAGGTCACTTGGGTCCAGCGAAAGTAGGTCACTTGCCATCGAGGGAAAGTTGGTCATTTGCCATCGAGAGAAAGTAGGTCACTTGCTATAGAGCGAAAGTAGGTTACATTCCATCGAGGAAAAGTAGGTCACTTGCCATCCAGCGAAAATAGGTCACTTTCCATCGAGGGAAAGTAGGTTACTTGCCATCGAGCGAAAGTAGGTCACTTGCCATCCAACGAAAATAGGTCACTTGCCATCGAGCTACTTGCCATGGAGGAAAAGTAGGTCACTTGCCATCCAGCGAAAGTAGGTCACCTGTCATCCATCGAAAATAGGTCACTTGGCATCCAGCGAAAGTAGGTCACTTGCCCTCGAAGGAGAGTAGGTTACTTGCCATCGAGGAAAAGTAGGTCACTTGCCATTCAGCGAAAGTAGGTCAGCTGCCATCCAGCGAGAATAGGTCACTTGCCATGGAGGGAAAGAGGTCTCTTGTCATCGAGGAAAAGTAGGTCACTCGCCATCAAGCGAAAGTAGGCCACTTGCCATCTAGGGAAAGTAGGTCATTGCCATCCAGCGAAAGTAGGTGACTTGCCATTGAGTGAAAGTAGGTCACTTGCCACCGAAGGAAATTAGGTCACTTGCAATCCAGGGAAACTGGGTCACTTGCCATCCAACGAAACTAAGTCACTTGCCTTCGAGGGAAATTAGGTCACTTGCCATCCAGCGAAAGTAGGTCACTTTCCATCCAGCGAAAGTAGGTCACTTTCCATCCAGCGAAAGTAGGCCACTTGCCGTCCAGCGAAAGTAGGTTACTTGCCATCGAGCGAAAGTAGGTCACTTGCCATCCAGGAAAGTAGGTCACTTGCCATCCAGGAAAGTAGGTCACTTGCGATCTTGCGAAAGTAGGTCACTTGCCACCGAGCGAAAGTGGGTCACTTTTCATCCAGCGAAAGTATGTTTCTTGCCATGCAGCGGAAATAGGTCACTTGCCATCGATGGAAAGTAGGTCACTTGCCATTCAGGGAAAGTAGGTCACTTGCCGTCGAGGGAATGTAGGTCACTTGCTATCCAGCGAAATTAGGTCACTTGCCATTGAGGGAAAGTATGCCACTTGCCATCCATGGAAAGTAGGTCATTCGCCACCCAGCGAAAGTAGGTCACTTGCCATCGAGCGAAAGTAGGTCACTTGGCACCGAGCGAAAGTTGGTCACTTGCAGTCCAGGGAAAGTAGTTCACTTACGATCCAGCGAATGTAGGTCACTTGCCATCCCGCGAAAGTAGGGCTCTTGCCATCGAGGGGTAAATTGGTCACTTGCCATCCAGGTAATATAGGTCACTTACTATCGAGGGAAAGTACTAAATTGAAATAAAAGAAATTAATACAATTTTTAATTAAGATGAAATAATTTAAGAAGATATAAATTAAATTCAATTAAAACATACTAAAATGAAATAAATTAAAATAAATTTAATAAAATCAATTAAATTAAAATAACTTAATGTAAAATGTTAATTAAAAAATAAATCAATGAAAATCAATTAAGTTGAAATTAATGAATGGAAAGGAAAATAAAATAAATGAAATTGGATTAAAATCAGAATCAATTGAAATAAGTTCCATCGAATTAAAATAAATTAAAATAAACTAAAATGAAATAAGTTAAAAGATGTTAAAATAAATTAAATTAATGTAAATTAAAGTAATGCAAAATAAAATAAAAATAGACGAAATAAATAAATTAAATTTAAATGAATTAAAATTAATTGAAGTAAAGTAAATAAAAGTAGAAAATTAAGTTATATTAAATTGAGTTAATAAAATAATAAAATAAATTAAATGAAATTGAATAAATTAAACTTAATAAAATGGAAAAAATTTCTCAATAAAGAGAAAAGTTTTTTTTAATTAAAAAAAATAAAAAAATTCGAAGACGAAATTGAAAAAAATGTAATAAAATAAAAAAATAAAAAATACAAAATTAAAAACATCTGAAAAAATTTATAAATCGAGAAAAATAAAAAAAATTAAAAAAATGAAAGAGATAATATTGAAAAAGTAATAAAAGAATTTAATAAATATGTGAAAAAATATCTTAAAAGTTTTTAAAACATAAATAAAAATAAATGAAACTGAAACTAATTGAAAATGAAATAAAATGTAATAAAATTAATTAAATATAAATAAATCAAATTAAACTAAATTAAATTTTAGTAAATAAGATAAAGGAAATAAGAATTAGGTTGAAATAAAACAAATTAAAATAAAGTAAAATGAAATAAAATAAATTAAAAAGAAATTAAATAAATTAAAGTACCAAAAGTGAACTAAATTAAAATCAATTAAATAAAAATAAATGTATTTAAAATAGAATAAAATAAATTGAATTAAATTGAAAGAGATTAAGTTAAAATGAAAGTTAAAGTTGAAGTTGGGAGTTCAGTACTAGTAGTTTCGGGTTGCTGGTTCCAGTTTCCGAGTAGTGTGATCCGGGTTCAGTTTTTCCGAACTCCGGGTTCCAGTTGCAGGACTCGAGATTCCAGGTCCCATACTCTCAGTTCTGCTTCCAATGCTCCCGGTTCCAGGCCGAAGACTTTGGGTTGAGGATTCGGAGTTGCTGGACCAGTACTCCTGGTTCCGGAAGCAGTACTCCGGATTTTTTTTATTATTCCGTATTCCGGACGGAAGAGTCCAGGTTCAGAATTTTGAGTTTCGGTTTCCATGTCCAGGTTTCCGAGTTAAGAGTCCAAGACTGCGGGTTCAGGATAAAGGGTTCCTGGTTCAGAATTCCGCATTCCATTTTTAATGATTCCGAGTTCCGATCTAGTATGCTGGGTACCAGGTTCAGGATACAAATACATTACATTAAATTAAATTAAAATAAGATAAATTAACAATAATTAATTTAAACTGAAAATGAATAAGGATGAAATAAATAATAAATTAAATAAATTAAAGTAAATTAACATCTATAAAAAGAAATAAATCCATTTAATTTAAATTGATATGAATTAAATTGAAATAAAACAAATAAAAACCAAATAAAACTCATTGAATTAAATAAAAATAAATTGAAATAATATAAATTTATAAAAATTAAATCAATTTGAATCATATACTTAAATTAAAATAAAAATAACTTAAATTAAAATCAATTTAAAATAACCTAGAATAAGAAATAAATTAAAAGATAGTAAAATAAAAAACAAATAAAATAAAATTAAAATAAATGAAAACCAAAAATAAATAAAGAAATTAAATAAATTAAATTAAATCAAAACTAAAATCAAATTAAACTGAAATAAATTACATTACAATAAGATAAATTCAACTGATTTGATTAAATAAAATTAAATAAAGTGTTATAAAGTAAGAAATAATAAATTAAACTAATATAAAATAAAATCAGGTTAAACTAAACAAGAAAATAAGTATTATAAATAAGTAAATAAATAAAATTAATTATAATTAAAATAAATTCAAACAAAATAAAACTACTTAAAATAAATTAAAATGCAATCAACTAAGTTTAATTTAATTTAAATGAAATAAAATAAATTTAAAAATTACATGAATTTGAATTAATTCAAGCAAATTAAATTCTAATAAAATAATTAAATTAATAATTGGATTGAATTAATTAAATTAAAATAAAATAGATTAAAATAAATTAAATTATATTAAAATAGATAAAATAAAAATGAAAGTTACAGAGTTAAAGTTGGGAGTTCAGAACTCCGAGTGTCGGGTACCATTTTCCGGATTACGGGTACAGGTTTGCGGGTCAAGGATTTTTAGTTCCAGGTTGTGTTCCGAATTAAAGGTTCAGGTTCTCTGACTAAGAATTCTGATTCCAGGGCTCCGGTTACTTGTCCACGACGCCAGGGAAAGTAGGCACTTGGGTCCAGTGAAAGTAGGTCACTTGCAGTCGAGGAAAGGTAGGGCACTTTCCATCCATCCGAAGTAGGTCACTTGTTATCGAGGGAAAGTAGGTCACTTGCTATCAAGCGAAAGTAGGTCACTTGCCATCGAGGAAAAGTAGGTCACTTGCCATCCAGCGAAAGTAGGTCACTTGCCATCCAGCGAGATTAGGTCACTTGCCATTGATCGAAAGTAGGTCACTTGTCATCGAAGGAAAGTAGGTCACATTACTATCGAAGGTACGTAGGTCACTTGCCATCGAGGAAAAATAGATGTCTTGCCATCCAGCGAAAGTAGGTCACTTGCAATCCAGCGAAAATAGGTCACTTGCCATCCAGCGAAAGTAGGTCACTTGCCATCGAGGGAAATTAGGTCACTTGCCATCGAGCGAAAGTAGGTCACTTGCCACAGAGGAAAATTAGGTCACTTGCAATCTATGGAAAGTATGTCACTTGCCATCCAGCGAAAGTAGGTCACTTGCCGTCGAGGGAAATTAGGTCACTTGCCATCCAGCGAAAGTGGGTCACCTTCAATCCAGCGAAAGTAGGTCACCTTCCATCCAGCGAAAGTAGGTCACTTGCAATCCAGCAAAAGTAGCTCACTTTCCATAGAGTGAAAGTAGGTCACTTGCCATCGACCGAAAGTAGGTCAATTGCCATCCAGCGAAATTAGGTTACTTGCCATCCAGGGAAAGTAGGTCACTTGCCATCCAGCGAAAGTAGGTCAATTGCATCCAGCGAAAGTAGGTCGCTTGCCATCGAGGGAAAGTAGGTCACTTGCCATTCAGCAAAAGTAGGTCACTTGACATCCATCGAAAGTAGGGTACTTGCCATCGAAGGAAAGTAAGTCACTTACTATCGAAGGTAAGTAGGTCACTTGCCATCGAGGAAAAGTAGATGCCTTGCCATCCAGCGAAAGTAGGTCACTTGCCATCCAGCGAAAGTAGGTCACTTGCCATCCAGGGAAATTAGGTCACTTGCCATCGAGCGAAAGTAGGTCACTTGCCATCGAGAGAAAGTAGGTCACTTTTCATCAAGCGAAAGTAGGTCACTTGCCATCGAGCAATAGTGGGTCACTTTCTATCCAGAGGAAGTAGGTTTTTTGCCATCCAGCGAAAGTAGGTCACTTGCCATTCAGCGAAAATCGGTCACTTGCCATCGAGGGAAAGTAGGTCACTTGCCTTCGAGGTAAAGTAGGTCACTTGTCAACCAGCGAAAGTAGGTGACTTGCTATCGAGGGAAAGTAGGTCACTTGCCATCTAGGGAAAGTAGGTCACTTGCCACCGAGGTAAAGTATGTCAGTTGCCATCCAGCGAAAGAAGATCACTTGCCTTCGAGGAGAAGTAGGTCACTAACCACCTGGGGAAAGTAGGTATTTTGCCGTTGAGGGAAAGTAGGTTGCTTGCTATCCATTGGAAGTAGGTCATTTGCCATCGAGCGAAATTATGTCACTTGCCATCGAGCGAAAGTAGGTCACTTGCCATCGAGCGAAAGTAGGTCACTTGCCATGGAGGAAAAGTATTTCCCTTGCCATCCAGCGAAAGTAGGTCGCTTGCCATGGAGGAAAAGTAGGTCACTTGCCATCCAGCGAAAGTAGGTCACTTGCCATCCAGCGAAAGTAGGTGACTTGCCCTCTAGCGAAATTAGGCTACTTGCCATCGAGGGAAATTAGGCCACTTGCCATCCAGCGAAAGTAGGTCACTTGTCATCGAGCGAAAGTGCTAGGTCACCTGCCATCCAGCGACCAAAAAGAAAGTAACTGTTTCAGTTAGAGTTTGTTTCATTTAATGTATGTTATATCCCATGTGCCTCTATTGTTTTATATTTGGACCTTGATCATTCTTATTTTGGTAGTTTACACCTTGTTTATATTGCATTTTCCATTATAGCCATCCTAGTTTGGAACAAAATTTCATTGTTTAATAAATAAGAAATCATGATTTTCTACATTCCACTATGTCAATTTCTATTAAATACACACAACTAAGTATTAAAAATCCTTAAAATTAATTTTTCTCGAATCTTTCTAAATTGAGCTTGATCGTTATTCCCGTGTACCGTTCATATGTGGTAATGAAGGAGGAAAATAATTTGAGCACAAAACAAAGTGAAATAATTTAAGCAACTATGACAGAAAATAATTTAATGTAATGTGTGAAGTGACTCTTTGTCACTCCATATTTATATTATGGTCACATTGTTTAATATATCCTTTTCAGTAGTTTATTAATCATTTTAGTAGTTTATTAATCTAGGAAATACTTATATTTTTCAGGGTAGTGATGAATCTGGCAGTTATGCTTCAAGGATTGTTCATCTTCATCATTCTTGTACTCTTCCGAAAGAGAGCTCTGCGTGGATTGCTTAAACAGTTCAAATGTGCCAGTAAGTTCTGCGTAAGAAGTAGGACGGTTGGAGAGAATCAAGAAGTTCCAGAAGCCATATTATCAGAGGAAGTAGAGCTGTCACAGACGGCACATTGAATTTTTCTCATTAAAATATTTGTAATATAAAACATTTATTTTGTTATAAACAAAAGTATTTCAGAAATATTTCTTATTTCGAAGTCACATTTTACTGTATCATGTTATGCTTGTGTATCAGCGTAATTTTACTGTATCATTGAAGTGTGTTTAAATGCGACAGGCTCATGTCAGTAGATTTACTGGCATATAAAATAACTCCTACGAGAGAAAAATGTTCCGGCACACCAGCGATGCTGATATAAGCTCTGGAGTTGCGAGCATCGTTGAATAAACCATAATTTAATTTTTTTACTGTACCAATGAATTATGATTTATAACTGAAAATATATAATCAAGAAACCAGTGTCAGTGTTATCATTAATGCTATGAATTGTACTTGAATGGAACTTTCATGACATTAAGATTTGTTTCTTTCATTCCAAAGTTTCCTTGAACCTTCACTTTTCTGCAATACAATAATTTGATGTTTTCAGTCAATGACTTAAACTTCATATGTATGTAAGGTGTAAGCCCTTATATACATGATATATTTTAGTATTAACGTTTTCATCATTCCAGACGAAATCATGAGATACATATTGTAACTTTTATTACAAAACAATAATGAAATTTTATTGATTCAACAATAGTCACTTCCAATAATTTAAACTCTTCCGTCAGCAATGGGATTTCCACTCCACACAGTAACACAGTATTCGTTGCACTCCACAGACGACAATGACAATTTACTTGGATTATTGAGAACAACAATGAACTCTTAATCTTAACTAATGTTCACAAAGCACTATTTACAAAACAGAGCTGTCAGTTCTCAGTTCACAGTTCGTTTGCCTCGGCTAGTTCTTCTAGCTCAGTCACTCAAGTTCACAGTATCTCGAACCCCAGACCTTCAGAGACAGTCCACTGAACTTCGAACTCAGGTCCCCCAACTGCGGTCCACTGCACTCGAACTCCGGACTTCTGGCGACAGTCCACTGTCCAGGATGCTCACACAGCTGCGGACACACTCAAGTCGAATTCCGGCCTCGAAGCTGGCTTCCTGCTACACAAGACTAACTGGCTTGCTGTCCAAATCTCAAATCCTCTCGGAGGCTGGCTTCCTTTTATTTGCTAGGCAACGCTTCGCGGACCTTCCGGACGTTTCCGTTACAGGACAATTCGTTTTCGAGAATAATCTGTCACGTTGCTCCTTCTCTCCCTTCACCTCGCGCTGCAGTTGGCTTTCTTCCCCTCTTGGCATGCACCAGCGTGCCGTCCTTCCCCTTACGTCTCGCCCCTCTAGTTTGCGTGGCTGCAGCTTCCTTCGCCACGTCGCCCGATCCTTCCACGTGCATCCTGCCCTCTGTGGAACGCGTGATCGAGTCTCGGCGGGCTGTCACAATATTTATGTTACAATATAATAATCTCTTAGTTTTAAATGCATGTGTCCTTATTACCAACAATTAAAACCCTGACTCAGTGAGCATGTATGAGCTTAAAATATATTAAAATCAACATAATTTAGGAATTGAATTTAGAAATATCAATAATCTCTTATTTTATGTGCATATGCCCTTATTGTCAATTGGTTAAAACCTTATTATATAATTACAAATACATATAAAATATAAATTTTGCAAGTCTTCACATTTTAAGAATCTTAAATCTGAAAGGAATCATGTGAAGTGTTGTGTGAAGACATGCTTACGATTATAACTCTTTGTTAATCCAACTTGCTTACAATCCATGTTTTTGTTAACCTATTATACGCCTTTCATTGTGAATGCATTGAAATTTCATTCGAATTGATAATGTTGTATATACAATAAAATATAGGTGTTAAATTCATATGTTGAAGCTTTTAAGCCATCGATGTTGGTAATGACTGCGTTACGAGCAAAATATTTCTATGATGAAAGGTGGTCCTCTAATATTAATTGATGACGCAGAACTGTATGTACAATTGTAACTGATGATGATCTTCAATCTAGGATGAAATTAATAATGTTGTGTAATTCAAATTGAAATAATAGTAGTAGAATTTGTTTGATTTCAAATTATCTGCTTATTAAAGATAATTAAGGTAAAGTATTCTATCTAAAAACATGTTGAAAAAGAAATATTAAAGTAGATATGTCATTAAGTTGACAAATTGATTTTAAATTAATATAAAGAATATATTAAGAGTTTGAAAAATAAAATTTGTTTGTCTAAAGGCCCATTCACAATGAAAATTAAACATAACCGTAACATAAACACAGAAGTTTGCGCCCAGGCTACCAAATGGGATCATTCACAATGATTCACATAAGCATTGACATAAACATTACCGTGAGACGTTAACATGAAAATTTGCAAACTCCAAACTTTCATGCTTATGCTTACGTGATTTGCAAACAGAACACAATCGTGGAGCACTGAAGTATACGACAGAATATGAGGAAATGGCATTGTTGTTATGTTTCCATGGTTACCAAGTATGTTTGCTGTTATGTTTATGTTCCCATCGTGAATGATGATATGACTTCTTGATTTTACCATAACGTTTACATTCTTATGTTAACGCTTACGTTATGTTTAATTTTCATTGTGAATGAGCCTTAACATGTGTTACGTACATAGAAATATGTTCATAGGTACTATATCTTCTTGGGCAGTCTCACCCCAAACATGAATCAAACAGAAAAGAAGAGCAGTAAACGCAAAAAGGAGACACTAACTACTGTAAGTTAAATTTGGAGTGCTAAACTAAGATACCCATTGACAGTAAAAGGCATGTGGAAAAGTAAAATATGTTTCATTGACTTTTTAAATCTAGCATAGCAAAGGGCTTTAGTTTCAAGAGGGAGTTTCTATTCTACTAGATCTGTTCTATATAATCTATAGGTACTATCTATTCCATTTTACCCTATCTATTCTGTATACTCTAATCTATGCTAACTTCTAATCAATTTTATCTATTTAATCTATTCGATGTTTCTGATCTATTTTTATCCAATCTATTCTATCTATTTTGTTCTGTCTACTCCATTCTATTTAGTCTATCTGTTATATCTACTTCATTCTATCTTTTCTATCTACATAATGTTGTTGTTGTTTTCTAATGCCAGGCGTTTGACAATAAAGTCATTTGACCTCTTGCACTCCAATAGTTTTCAAAGATATTATCATGACTAGCCACTGAAGCACAGATTTTGAGGTGTTCCGAATCCATTTCTTGGTTTGAGTTGCACAATGGACAGTTAGGGGACTGATATATTCCAATTCTATGCAGGTGTTTGGCCAAACAATCATGGCCTGTTGCCAATCTAAATGCAGTTACAGACGATTTTCGTGGTAAATCGGGAATTAACTGTGGATTTTGATGCAGAGAGTTCCATTTTTTCCCTTGGGATTGAGTTATCAAATTTTGTTTGTTGAAGTCTAAGTATGTAGATTTAATAAATCTCTTCACAGAGTAATACGTAGATTTAGTAACAGGTCTGTAAGTAGCAGTGCTGCCCTTCTTTGCTAAAGCATCCGCATTCTCGTTTCCCAGGATTCCACAATGGCTTGGTATCCATTGGAATACAATTCTTTTATTGAGTGATAATAATTGAGAGAGCATTTTAGTTATTTCTGCATCTACATAATGTATGCCAGCTAATCTATCCTACTTAATTCTATCTAAACTATTCCATCTACATATTCTATTCTATCACTTCTATTTATGTATTTTGTCCATGACGAATTTCGAAGGAAAAGTGAGACACAGAAATAACACTATTCAGTTTATACACTGGGCGTATCTGTCTGGTTGTTCATCTCCACAGATTAGTGATAAATCCATCACCATATTGCAGATATTGTGCAAGGATAAGACTCCATCGTCAGGGACGGATTTAGGTATAGTGCTGCTAAAATCTGCCGCCACCCCTCCCCCAACTCCCACAAACAATCTATAAGCAGCTATTAGGCTGTGGTTTATTTTTAAGCATTGGTTTTGTTGGTGATATAATTATTACGAGTATTTCTTACTTCGTTAGGAAGTACACAGTATATTGAAAAATAAACTTCAACTCTTTGTGGAATAAACCTTTCATATCCAATTGTACAGTGTATAGTAGGCTGCACATGCAGAAAAGTGATGAAATAGTATTTTTGACGATATACTGAGTGATCCTATTTGAAGCAAGTAAGGCGATAGGGTTGGAAGTAAATCCCGAAAAGACTAGGTATATGATTATGTCTCGTGACCAGAATATTGTACGAAATGGAACTATAAAAATTGTAGTTTTATCCTTCGAATAGGTGGAAAAATTCAAATATCTTGGAGCAACAGTAACAAATATAAATGACACTCGGAAGGAAATTAAATGCAGAATAAATATGGGAAATGCCTGTTATTATTCGGTTGAGAAGCTTTTGTCATCTAGTCTTCTGTCAAAAAGTCTGAAAGTTAGAATTTATAAAGCAGTTATATTACCGGTTGTTCTGTATGGTTGTGAAACTTGGACTCTCACTTTGAGAGAGGAACAGAGATTAAGGGTGTTTGAGAATAAGGTTCTTAGGAAAATATTTGGGGCTAAGAGGGATGAAGTTACAGGAGAATGGAAAGTTACACAACACAGAGCTGCACGCATTGTATTCTTCACCTGATATAATTAGGACCATAAAATCCAGACGTTTGAGATGGGCAGGACATGTAGCACGTATGGGCGAATCCAGAAATGCATATAGGTGTTAGTTGGGAGGCCGGAGGGCAAAAGACCTTTGGGGGGGCCGAGACGTAGATGGGAAGATAATATTAAAATGGATTTGAGGGAGGTAGGATATGATGGTAGAGACTGGATTAAACTTGCTCAGGATAGGGACCAATGGCGGGCTTATGTGAGGGCGGCATTGAACCTCCGGGTTCCTTAAAAGCCAGTAAGTAAATATACTGAGTGATCTGTTTGGGAAGACATAAAATAAAAACGTGACAAAATGAGAACTGTTGCTATTTATTGTTAAATAATGTGTGCATGCATTCTAGAAGAATGGGAATTTTGTCCAAATTAGACCTCTATGTGCCCACCATTGCAAACATGGCACAGTTTACATCTAGAGGCTAATTCCTCCCATGTGTGGTCTAACATTTCAGGGGTAGCTTTCTCAAAAGCTGAGAAAATCCTTGCTCTGAGATCATTAATATCCCTGGGTCACAGTGCATACACATCATTCTTCACAAAACCCTAGAGAAAGAAATCGGGTGGTGTCAGGTCTGGGGAATTTGGAGGCCACATAATTGGCTCTCCTCGATCACACCAGTTCTTACCAAATGTGTCATCCAGATCACGGACGTCTGTTGCCCAGTGAGGTGATGCACCATCCTGTTGGAATACAATAACCATTGATGTTTGCCTGTTGCTTTGAAAAAGTTTTTCAGTATGTCCAGGCATGATCCTGATGGAACTGTTTCCTCTGTGAAAATAAACGACACATAAACAGTATAGATAAACGACCTATAAAGATTATAGTGACTTACCGTGCACCAGACATTAACTTTAGGACTAGCCCATTCCAGTTCATATGAGATATGCGGATTTTCACGTCCCCATATCTTTGCATTATGGGTATTCACTCGCCCACTGACATGGAAGGTTGCTTCGTCACTAAATACCCATCTATTCAAGAAGTATTTTGTTTATAGAAAAGACATGATGGAGCTGACTGAGAGAATAGAAGGATAGGAATGATAGAACAGTGTGTGTAGAGAGAACGAAGAGGACTGTGAGTTTTGGTTAGTAGGTCACATTTTTTACCCCTGATTTTCCTCGTTTCCTTTTCTCTTTTCTACTTTTATTCCTCTCTCTTTATTTACATTTTGATTCATGTTTTTTTTTTTTTTTTTTTTTTTTTTTTCCAATTGAAGGGTACACGGGAAAAATGATCAAGGTCCATCAAAAATCGAAATTGAGTTAATAATGCCATCTTATATTGGAAAGGAAGTACTATCATGTGGTCTGGCTAGTAATAAGAAATAATCGTTCTTGACATTCCACTACGTCAATTTCTATTAAATACTCGCATAACAAAGTATTAAGTGCTTAAACTTTAAAATTCGATTTTCTCGAAACTTTTTAAAATGGACTTCGATCATTATTCCCATGTACCCTTCAATTAGTATTGTCTGGTTGCGAGGCTAATTGATGAGAAGGGTCTCTCTCTATTTCTCGTTGGTTAGTTTGAATGTCTAATGTATTTACTTTTGTGGAACCTTCATTTTGTTTTCCTGGTGAGGACTTGTCAGTGTGCCCAACTGTAGCGGAATTCTTCTATGCTTAGCAGAATATGAGGTTTCGGGAAACCTAGCGGCAATAATCGAAATCCTCCCGAAATGTGGCGGAATTACAAAAAAAAATCATGTTATAATATTGAATTTGTTATTTTCTCTGGATCTTCCCAAATAAATTCAATTCGTTTTTCTAAAGATTTTGTGTAACATAATGTTCTATAAGAGATATCGATAATGCTTGTAATCACACGTAGAAATTAAAATAATTACTGCTTTAGCAACTGTAGCAAAAAGAATAGACTGTCGCCTGTCATTGCAAGTGCTTTACTGAGAATAAAATTAGACCTGAAAGTTAAAAATGTATACTGAGAGACCTACAAAATAGGTGTTAATATTACAAGCTGCAACCAACAAATGTATGATAAGAGTACTCCATGAACTTCACAAGATTCAACTGGGAAGGAATCTGATTAATTTTTATTTTACCTACATAAAAAATTATTATATAGCCTTCTTACGGATGCAGAATCATATTAATGTTTTTTCAGTAGTAGATCTATGTGCTGATACCATAAAAATAACTTACACATTGTGTAGTCTAGAGTCTGGAAGTAAAGAAATAAGTTATAATATTCTTAAGATTTACATGTATTCCAGCTTTAAGTAACATTACAATAATAATAATACAAGTCAATTTAAATTTGCAGTGTGTTATTACAGAGAGACGAATAAATAAAGCAACTTGCTTTCAGACTTGTCTTTATAAAATAAATATGTTGTAATAAAATATCATTAGGCTGTACTTATATTTCTGTTTACAAAATAGGCCTATTTATTCATTAAAGTTAAGTAGGCCTATTTGTGAATAAATCTGAAATAAAATGAATGTATTTCACTGCTTTGATTTTGAAACAATATACATTACATATATTATTTACTGTTCCGAAGTACATATGATATTTCCATGCAGGTATTCTGCGTCATCATACGATGAAAGAGTAATGGAACGGAGAAAAATTCTCTCCGGCGCAGGGATTTGAACCCAGGTTTTCAGCTCTATGTGCTGATGCTTTATCCACTAAGCCACATTGGATACCACCCCGGCATCGGACAGAATCGTCTCAGTTTTAAGTTCCAACTCTTGGGTTCCCTCTAGTGGCCGCCCTCTGCACTACGTCATAGATGTCTATGAACGAAGGACTGAAGTCCACACATGTGCTGAGGTGCACTCGTTATGAGTGACTAGTTGGCCGGGATCCGACGGAATAAGCGCCGTCTTAAATCACAAGTGATTTACGCATGTCATATATTATTTACTGTACCGAAGTACATATGATATTTCCATTACTCTTTCATCATATGATGACGCAGAATACCTGCATGGAAATATCATATGTACTTCGGTACAGTAAATAATATATGATGTGCGTAAATCACTTGTGATTTAAGACGGCGCTTATTCCGTCGCATCCCGGCCAACTAGTCACTCATAACGAGTGCACCTCAGCACATGTGTGGACTTCAGTCCTTCGTTCATAGACATCTAGAGGGAACCCAAGAGTTGGAACTTAAAACTGAGACGATTCTGTCCGACGCCGGGGTGGTATCTGGTGTGGCTTAGTGGATAAAGCATCAGCACCTAGAGCTGAAAACCCGGGTTCAAATCCCGGCGCCGGAGAGAATTTTTCTCCGTTCCATTACGCTTTCATAATATACATTACGTCAGGAAACAATAAAAATCTCTTTATATGACCCAGTAACATATTTCTGATTGCTCCATATTTATTTAATACGGCCACTGTAGCGGAATTTTGGCAGCTACATAGTGAATTTTGTGTTTCTGGAGTTGGGTACACTGGGAATCATCTCGACTTACGGGACAGAAGTGTTGTGAATACTGCGGAGCAGAGTGGTGTGAAGGCAGTATCAAGTGGGAGTTCATCTGTGTTGCGTGCAGTATTCCAGTTACAACAGAACACTTTACATAAATACCCCTGCACAGAAACCAATCACATATAAAACCAAACACTCCAGACAACAGGGCTAATTAACTGTAACACTAAAGGATGTGATAACTTAATCAACAGCAGTGGATTACATTTGTCTCCTACTGACAGTCGAATTACATAATTATATGATCCATATACTCTCTCTCTCTGTTATAACACGATACCCATGATCAGTATTCCAAGTTGCAGTTATGACACACAACCCATGCTCAGTAGTCCAAGTTTCGGTTTTAAGAACCTGCGCGTACTCATATTTATAGCTGCCTGCGCATTCTCATCGCCCCAAGTTCCACTTACCACACACTGCGCATGCTCAGTACTGAAATTCTATTTTTAATGCAGTGGACTTGCTCAGTATTACATGTTCCAGTTTAAGCATATTGTGCAAGCTCGGATTATTTATGTAATCCAAATATGGGTGGATTACATATGTAATCCATATCTGTGTGGAGTACATATGTAATCTAAATCTATGTAGCTTACATAAGTATGCAAATGTGTGTGGATTACATATGTAACCCAAATCTGTGCGGATTACATATGTAATCCACCCATAATTGGAACTGCAACTATTACATATGTAATCCAAATCTATGTGGCGTACATAAGTATGCAAATGTGTGTGGATTACATATGTAATCCAAATCTGTGCGGATTACATATGTAATCCACCCATAATTGGAACCGCAACTATTACATATGTAATCCAAATCCATGTGGCGTACATAAGTATGCAAATGTGTGTGGATTACATATGTAATCCACCCATAATTGGAACTGCAACTATTACATATGTAATCCAAATCTATGTGGCGTACATAAGTATGCAAATGTGTGTGGATTACATATGTAATCCAAATCTGTGCGGATTACATATGTAATCCACCCATAATTGGAACTCCAACTTGGACGAGTTATGACATACTGCGCATGCTCAGTATTCCATGTTTCAGTTTTAACTCAGTGTGTATGTTCAGTAAAACTTGTTCCTGTTTAAACAGCTTGCACATGCTCGATATTCCAAGTTGCAGTTCCAATTATGGGTGGATTACATATGTAATCCGCACAGATTTGGATTACGTATGTAATCCACACACATTTGCATATCAATGTAAGCTACACAGATTTGGATTACATATGTAATAGTTGCAGTTCCAATTATGGGTGGATTACATATGTAATCCGCACAGATTTGGATTACATATATAATTCGCACACATTTGCATACTTATGTAAGCCACATAGATTTGGATTACATGTGTAATCCACACAGGTTTGGATGACATATGTAATCCACTTATATTTGGAATACATACGTAATCCGCCCATATTTGGATTACATACGTAATCCACCCATATTTTGGATTACATACGTAATCCACTCTAAAAAATATTTACTCCTACAGAGAAAAACTGTCACAAAAAATAAATTAAGCAAATGAAGAGAATATACAATAATAGTTATTAATGGTACTTGTGAAGTAAATGCGTCTTTATTGCGCGAGTGGAAAGATTTAAGCACGAATTTAATTAAATATAAATAGATTAATAAAATTAAATATAAATAAATACAATAAAATTAAATATCAATAAATAATTAAATAAATTAAATTAAATATAAATAAATAAAATTAAATATAAATAAATCAAGTAAATAAAATTAAACATAAATAAATAAAATTAAATATAAATATATAAGTAAATTAATTAAATAAAATGAAATATGAATATATTTATAACATTAAAAAATTAATATAAATAAATAAATTGAGTAAAATTAAATATAAATAAATATGTAAATAAATGAATCAAATTGAATAAAATTAAATATAAATAAATAAATAATTAAATAAAAGAAAATAATATTCAATATAAATGAATTATTAACTAATTAATTATATAACAATAAAATGTAAATAGATAAATAAAAATAAGTATAAATAAATTAATGAAATAAAATAAAATTAAATATAAATAAATAAATTAATATATATATAAATAAAGTGAAATAGAAATAAATAAATCAAATTAAATATAAGTAAATAAATTAAATATTAATAAATTAAATAAATAAAATTAAATTAAATATCAGTAAATAAAATTAAATAAAATTAAATAAGTTAAGTAAACAAATGAAATACTATTAAATATAAATAAATAAATCAATAATTAAAATTAAATAAAATCATATATAAATAAATAAATATATTCCGGTTCGAAACTCCGGGTTCCTGATACGAAACTCGGGTTCCCTATCTCAGACTACGGGTCCGGGACAGAAACTCCGGGTTCCTGGTTCCGAACTCCCTGTTCCGGGTCCCAAAATGGGGTTCGGATTTCATATTCCAGTCCCCAAACTCCGTGTTCCGGTTCCCTTAGTCTGGGTTTCGGGTCCAAACTCTGGGTTCCCGATTTCAAACTCCAAATTCCGGGTTACGGTTAAAAACCGTGGGTCCCGGATACCAAACTCCGTGCTCCGGTTACCAAAATCCGGGTTCAGTATACCAAAGTCCGGGTTCTCGGTCAGAAACTCCGGGTTCCTTGTTCCAAACTCCGATTCCCGGATCCCGAACTCCGTGTTCCAGGTACAAAAATCCACGTTCGGATTTGATATTCCAGTCTCCAAACTCCTGGTCCCGGAATACCAAACTCCGGTTTCCGAGTCCCAAATTCCGGGTTTCGGTTAAAAACTCCGGGTTCCTGAAACCAAACTCCGGCTTTAGGTTCCCAAACTGCGGGTTCCGTATACTAAACTCCGGGTTTCTGATTCCAAACTCCGGTTCCCAGGTCCCAAACTCCGTGTTCCGGGTCCCTTAATCCCTGTTCGGATTTCATATTCCAGTCTCGAAAATCCTGGTCACGGATACTAGTCCGGTTTCCGGGTTCCCGATTCCAAACTCCGGGTTCCGGATCCCAAACTCCTATTCCCGGGCCCCAAACTCCGAATTCCTGGTCCCAAACTCCACGGTAGTGTTTCAGTTTAGTCTCCCAGATCCGGATCCCTGATACCAAACTTCGTGTTCCAGGTGCCAAACTCTGGGTTCCTGGTCCCAAACTCCGGGTTCCCGGTGTCCCAAATTCCGGGTTCCGTATCCCAAACTCCGGGTTCCGGGTCCCAAACTCATGGTTCCGGATCCCAAACTCCGAGTTGCGGGTCCCAAACTCCGGGTTTCTGCTCCCAAACTCCGCGTTCCGCCTCCCAAACTTAGGGTTCCGGCACCCAAAACTCCGGGTTCCGGGTACAAACAGCGCGATCCGGCACCAAAACACCGGGTTCCGGCTGCCAAACTCCGGTTCCGGCTCCCAAAATCCGGGTACCGGTCAAAACTCCTGGTTCCGGAACCCAAACTCCGGGTTCCGGTCACAAACTCCGAATTCCTCCTCCCAAACTACGGGTTCAGGGTCCCAAACTCCGGTTTCCGGGTCCCAAACACCGGGTTCCGGCTGCCAAATCTCCGTGTTCCGGATCCCAAACTCCGGGTTCTGGTCCAAGACTCCGGGTCCCGGTCCAAAACGCCGGGTTCCGGTCCAAAACTCCGGGTTCCGGGTCCCAAACACAGAGTTCCGGTGCCAAACTCCGAATTCCTGCTTCCAAACTACGGGTTCAGGGTCCCAAACTCCGGGTTCCGGGTCCCAAATTCCGGGTTTCTGGTCCAAAACTCCGGGTTCCGGGACCCAAACTCCGGGTTCCGGGTTCCAAACTCCGGCTTTCGGATTAATAAAATTAAATATAAATAAATACAATAAAATTAAATATCAATAATTAATTAAATAAATTAAATTAAATATAAATAAATAAATAAATAAAATTAAATATAAATATATAAGTAAATTAATTAAATAAAATTAAATATAAATATATTTATAACATTAAAAAATTAATATAAATAAATAAATTGAATAAAATTAAATATAAATAAATAAATAATTAAATAAAAGAAAATAATATTCAATATAAATGAATTATTAACTAATTAATTATATAACAATAAAATATAAATAGATAAATAAAAATGTGTAAAATTAAATATAAATAAATTAAATTAAAATAAATAAATAAATAAATGAATATATATATATATATATATATAAAGATATTAATAAAGTGAAATATAAATAAATAAATCAAATTAAATATAAATAAATAAATTAAATATTAATAAATTAAATAAATAAAATTAAATTAAATATCAGTAAATAAAATTAAATAAAATCATATATAAATAAATAAATATATTCCGGTTCGAAACTCCGGGTTCCTGATACGAAACTCGGGTTCCCTATCTCAGACTACGGGTCCGGGACAGAAACTCCGGGTTCCTGGTTCCGAACTCCCTGTTCCGGGTCCCAAAATCGGGTTCGGATTTCATATTCCAGTCCCCAAACTCCGTGTTCCGGTTCCCTTAGTCTGGGTTTCGGGTCCAAACTCTGGGTTCCCGATTTCAAACTCCAAATTACGGGTCCCAAATTCCGGGTTTCGGTTAAAAACTGTGGGTCCCGGATACCAAACTCCGTGCTCCGGTTACCAAAATCCGGGTTCAGTATACCAAAGTCCGGGATCTCGGTCAGAAACTCCGGGTTCCTTGTTCCAAACTCCGATTCCCGGATCCCGAACTCCGTGTTCCAGGTACAAAAATCCGCGTTCGGATTTGATATTCCAGTCTCCAAACTCCTGGTCCCGGAATACCAAACTCCGGTTTCCGAGTCCCAAATTCCGGGTTTCGGTTAAAAACTCCGGGTTCCTGAAACCAAACTCCGGCTTCCGGTTCCCAAACTACGGGTTCCGTATACTAAACTCCGGGTTTCTGATTCCAAACTCCGGTTCCCAGGTCCCAAACTCCGTGTTCCGGGTCCCTTAATCCCTGTTCGGATTTCATATTCCAGTCTCGAAAATCCGGGTCACGGATACCAGTCCGGTTTCCGGGTTCCCGATTCCAAACTCCGGGTTCCGGATCCCAAACTCCTACTCCCGGGCCCCAAACTCCGGATTCCCGGTCCCAAACTCCACGGTAGTGTTTCAGTATAGTCTCCCAGCTCCGGATCCCTGATACCAAACTTCGTGTTCCAGGTGCCAAACTCTGGGTTCCTGGTCCCAAACTCCGGGTTCCGGGTCCCAAACCCCGGGTTCCCGGCGTCCCAAATTCCGGGTTCCGTATCCCAAACTCCGGGTTCCGGGTCCCAAACTCCGGGTTCCGCCTCCCAAACTTAAGGTTCCGGCTCCCAAAACTCCGGGTTCCGGGTAAAAAACAGCGCGATCCGGCACCAAAACACCGGGCTCCGGCTGTCAAACTCCGGTTCCGGCTCCCAAACAGCGGGTTCCGGATGCCAAACTCCGGTTCCGGCTCCCAAACTCCGGGTACCGGTCAAAACTCCGGGTTCCGGAACCCAAACTCCGGGCTCCGGTCCCAAACTCCGAATTCCTGCTCCCAAACTACGGGTTCAGGGTCCCAAACTCCGGTTTCCGGGTCCCAAACTCCGCGTTCCGGGTCCCAAACTCCGGGTTCCGGCTGCCAAATCTCCGTGTTCCGGATCCCAAACTCCGGGTTCTGGTCCAAGACTCCGGGTCCCGGCCCAAAACGCCGGGTTCCGGTAAAAAACTCCGGGTTCCGGAACCCATACTACGGGTTCAAGGTCCCAAACTCCGGGTTCCGGGTCCCAAACTCCGGGTTCCGGGTCCCAAACTCCGGGGTTCTGGTCCCAAGCTCCGGCTTTCGGCTCCTAAACTCCGGGTTCTGGGCCCAAAAATGCGGGTTCAGGGTCCCAAACTCCGGGTTACGGGTCACAAACTCCGAATTCCTGCTCCCAAACTACGGGTTCAGGGTCCCAAACTCCGGTTTCCGGGTCCCAAACACCGGGTTCCGGCTGCCAAATCTCCGTGTTCCGGATCCCAAACTCCGGGTTCTGGTCCAAGACTCCGGGTCACGGTCCAAAACGCCGGGTTCCGGTCCAAAACTCCGGGTTCCGGAACCCAAACTCCGGGTTACGGGTCCCAAACACCGAGTTCCGGTCCCAAACTCCGAATTCCTGCTTCCAAACTACGGGTTCAGGGTCCTAAACTCCGGGTTCCGGGTCACAAACTCCGGGTTTCTGGTCCAAAACTCCGGGTTCCGGGTCCCAAACTCCGGGTTGCGGGTCACAAACTCCGGGGTCTGGCTCCCAAACTCCGGGTTCCAGGTCCAAAACTCCGGGTTCCGGGTCCAATACTCCGGGTTCATGCTCCTAAAATCCGGGTTCTGGGCCCGAAATGCGGGATCCGGGTCCCAAACTCCGGGTTAAGGGTCACAAACTCCGGGTTCCGGGCCCAAAACTGAAGGTTCCGAGTACCAAACTCCGGGTTACGGGTCACAAACTCCGGATAACGGATACCAAACTCCGGGTTTCGGATCCCAAACTTCGGGATCCGGGTCCATAACTCTGGATTCAAGATACCAAACTTCGGGTTTCTAACGTGTTACGTGTGGCAAACTCAAAGTTGCGGGACCTAAATTTAAAAAAATTCAAAATGAGATCAAGAAAATTTAAAAAAAATTTAAAAAAATTTGAAATAAATTTTTTTCAAACTAATTTCTCAATTTTCTTTTGATTTCCAAAAAAATTCTAATAAAATTAAAAAAAAATTCAATTAAAGAAAATAAAAAAAAAATTGAAAAATATTTAAAACAAATATTTCCAAAAAAATTAAAAAAAAAATAAAAAATCAACAAAAAAATTTTCAAAAATGTCAAAAGAAATTTCTACAAAAAAATTAAAATAATTTTCAGAAAAATTTTCATAAAAGAATTAAAGAAAAAATTTTTTCAAAAAAAATTCAGAGGAAAATTGCCAAAAAAATTAAAAAAAAAATATTTCAGAAAATATTTTTTTCAGTTTAAAGAAATATTGGAATTTTTTTTAATTTTTTTTTTAATTCTTTCAAAAAAATTCTTTTTAGTTTTTGAAATTTTTAAAATTTTTTTTTTAATTTTTTATTTTTTTTTTAATGTCTTTTTAATTTGTTTTAATTTTTCAAGATCTCGTTTGAAAATTTTTTAAATTTTTTATTTTTTTTTTAATTTTTTTGGAAAATTCCTTGAAATTTTTTTTAAATATATTTGGAAAAGAATTCTACATTATTTTGTTGGAAAAGATGTTTTGCAAATTTACAAAAAAATTTTTCAAAAACAAAAATTAAAAAAAAATTCATTAATGTTTACAAATTGCCAAAAAAATTTCAAAAAGGAAAAAAAATTTTTTTCAGAAAATTTCTTTGAAAAATTATTTCACAAACATTTCTTTTGACAACTTATTTTTGAAATTTTTTAAATTTTTCAAATTATTTTACTTTTTGAAAAATTTTTTTGAAAATTTTTTAAAATTAATGAAAATTTTTTTCCTTTTTTGAAAAAAATATATATTTCCAAATTTCCTTTTAAAAAATTTTTTAAATCTTTTTTTTTTCTTGTGAAATTCTTTTGCAAAATTCCTTTGAAAATTGTTTTTGAAAATTTTTTTTTTAATTTTGTTTTGAAAATATTTTCTCAAAAAATTTCTTTTGACAAATTATTTTGAAAATTTTTTCGAAAAATTTTTGAAATTTTTTTTTCAATTTATATTTCAAAATTTACTTTTAAAAAAGTTCTTTAAATCTTATTTTATTTTCTCTTGTGAAATTTTTTTGCAAAATTTATTTGTAAATTTTTTTGAACAAATTCTTTGAAAAGAATTTTTTTCCATTATTTATTTGAAAAAAAAGTTTTGCAAATTCTATTTTAATTTTTTTTAACAATTTTTTGAGATGTTTCTTAGCTTGCGAACCGAAACAAGTAGCCTGGGACCCGAAACCCGAGTTTGATAGGTAAGCCGGAGTTTTGACCCGGAACCCGAATTTTTAGGACACGGAACACGGAGTTTGGGACCTGGCTTCCGAAGTTTGGGACAGGAACCCTGAGTTTGGTACACGGCACCCGGATTTTGGGGACCGGAGTTTTTTACCTGGAACCCGGAGTTTTGGACCGGGAGATTAATAGTCGGAAGCTTGAGATTAGGACCCGGAACCCGGAGTTCGGACCAGGAATTCTAAGTATTGAACCCGGAACCCGGAATTTTGGACATGGTACCCGCAGTATTGGACCCCGGAACCCGGAGTTTAGGACCCGGAACACGGATTTTTTAACCGGGAGATTAATAGCCGGAACCTTGAGTTTAGGACCCGGAACCCGGAGTTTGCACCCGGAAACCAGAGTTTCGATCCCGGAACCCGAAATTTGGACCCGGAACCAGGATTATTGGTCCCTGAACCCGCAGTTTCGGACCAGGAACGTGGAATATTGAAACCGTAAGCAGCAGTTTGGGACCCGGAACCCGGAGTATTGCCCATGAATCCAGAGTTTTGGAACAGACTCCCGGAGTTTTGGATCCAGAACCCGGAGTTTGGGACGCGGAAACTGGAGTTTCGGACGATAAAGCAGGAGTTTTGGACACGGAACCCGGAGTTTTGGACCCGGAACCAGGAGATTTGGAACCGTAACCCGGTTTTTGGCACCGGGACCCGGAGATTTATACCCGCAACCCGGAGTTTCGTAAAAGGAACCCGGAGTTTGGGACTGGGAAACCGGAGTTTGAGACCAGAAACCCTGAGTCTTTGACACGGAACCTGGAGTTTGGACCCGGAACGCCGCGTTTGGGAGCCATAACCCGAAATTTAGGACCCGGAACCCGGAGTTTTGGACACGGAACCCGGACTTTGGACCCGGAACCGAGTTTGGCAGCCGGGACCAGGAGTTTGGGAATGGGTCCCGGAGTTTTGTACCAGGAAACCACTGTTTTGTACCCGGAACCCGGAGTTTTGGACACGGAACCCTGAGTTTGGGAAGCTGAAACCGGAGTATGGGACCAGGAACCCGGAACCTGGAGTTTGGGAGCAGGAACGCGGACTTTGGGACCGGGACCCGGAGTTTCGTACCGTAACCCGGAGTTTGGGACGCGGAAAACGGAGATCGGGACCAGGAAACCGGAGTCTTGGACACGGAACATGGAGTTTGGACCCGGAACTCGGAATTTGGGAGACAGAACCCGGAGTTTTGTACCCGGAACCCGGAGTTTCGTACCGGGAACGCGGAGATTGGACCCGGCACTAGGAGTATTGGATACGGAACCCGGAGTATTGGACCCGGAACCTGGAGTTTGGGACCACGAACCCGGAGTTTGTGGTACGCGGAACCCGGAGATTGGAATCCGGAACGCGGAGAATTGAACCCGGAGTTTTGGACCGGGAACCCGGTGTCTTGGAACTGGAATCAGGAGTATAGACACGGAACCCGGAGTTTGGGGGCCAAAACCCGGAGTCTCCGACATGGAACCCGGAATTTGGGACGGGACAGGGAGTTTCGTTCCTGGAACACGGAGTTTTGTACTCGGAACCCGGAGTTTAGTACCCGGAACCCGGAGTATCGTACCCGGAACTCGGAGTATTGGACCCACAACCAGGAGTATTGAACCCGGAACCCAAAGTTTGGGACGCGGAAGCCCGGGTTTGGGACCTGGAACACGGAGTTTGTACCCGGGACCCGGAGTTTGGGACCAGGAGCCCGGAGTTTGGGACTTGGAACCCATCGTTTGGGAACCGGAAACCGGAGTTTGGGACGCGAGAAACGGAGTTTGGGACCAGGAACCCGGAGTCTTGGACACGGAACCTGGAGTTTGAACCCGGAACCTGGAGATTGGGAGCCGGAATCCGGAGTTTGTGACCGGTACACGGAGTTTTGTACCTCGAACCCGGAGTTTCGTACCCGGAACCCGGTATTTGGGACAAGGAAGATGGAGTTTGTACCCGGAGTTTGTGACACGGAACCCGGAGTTAGGGAACCGAAACCCGGAGTTCGGGACGCGGAAACCGGAGTTTGGGATAACGAACCCGGAGTCTTGGACATGCAACCTGGAGTTTTAACCCGGAACCTAAAGTTTGGGAGAAGGAATCCCCGGAACCCGGAGTTTCGAACCAGGAAACCGGTGTTTGGGACCAGGAACCCGGAGTCTGGGACACGGAAACTGGAGGATTGAACCCGGAACCCGGAGTATCGGACCCTGAACCAGGAAGTTGTTACCCGTAACCCGGAGTTTTGGACCACGAAACCGGAGCTTGTTACCCGGAACCCGTTGTTTGTAGCGCAGAAACCGGGGTTTGGGTTTAAAGAAGATGGAGTTTGTACCCGGAGTTTGGGACACGGACCCCGGAGTTTGGGAATCGGAACCCGGAGTTTGGAACGCGGAAACCGCAGTTTGGGATCAGGAACCCGGAGTCTTGGTCATGCAACCTGGAATTTTAACCCAAAACCTGGAGTTTGGGAGCAGGAATCCCGGAACCCGGAGTTTAGAACACGGAAACCTGTGTTTGGGACCAGGAACCCGGAGTCTGGGACACGGAAACTGGAGTTTGGACCCGGAAAAAGGAGTTTGGGAGTCGGAACCCGGAGTTTGGGATAGGGACCTGGAGGATTGTACCCGGAACCTGGAGCATGGGACCCTGAACCCGGAGGTTGTTACGCGGAACCCGGATTTTTGGTGCCACGAGACCGGAGTTTGTTACCCGGAACCCGGAGTTTGGGACGCGGAAACCGGGGTTTGGGAAAAGGAGGATTAAGTTTGTACCCGGAGTTTGAGAAGCGGAACCCGGAGTTAGGGACGCGAAACCGGAGTCTTAGTCATGCAACCTGGAGTTTTAACCCGGAACCTGGAGTTTGGGAGCAGGAATCCCGGAACCCGGAGTTTCGAACCCGGAAACCGGTGTTTGGGACTAGGAACCCGGAGTCTGGGAGACAGAAACTGGAGTTTGGACCCGGAAAAAAGAGTTTGGGAGTCGGAACCCCGAGTTTGGGACAGGAACCTGGAGTTTTGTACCCGGAACCCAGAGTTTCGTACCCGTAGCCAGGAGTTTGGGACCCTGAACCCGGAGGTTGTTACACGGAACCCGGAGTTTGGGACCACGAAACCGGAGTTTGTTACCCGGAACCCGGAGTTTGGAACCACGGACCCGGAGGTTGTTACCCGGAACCCGGAGTTTGGGACGACGAAACCGGAGTTTGTTACCAGGAACACGGTTTTTGGGACCCGGAGCCAAGAGTTTTGGACCCGTAGCTCGGAGTTTGGGACAGGGTAACCATAGTTTGGGACCCGGAACCCGGAGTTTGGGAGCCGAAACCGGGAGTTCTGGACACGGAATCCGGAGTTTTGGACCCGGAACCTGGAGTTTGGATTGAGGAAACCGGAGTTTGGGACAAAGAACCCGGAGTCTTGGACACGGAACCTGAGTTTGGACCCGGAACCAGGAGTTTGGGATCCTGAGCCCGGAGTTTTGTATCCGCAGCTCGGAGTTTCGGACACAGTAACCATAGTTTGGGACCCGGAACCCCGGAGTATTGGACCCGGAACACGGAGTTTGGTCCCCGAATCCCGGAGTTTTCGACCCGGAACCCTGTGTTTTGGAAAAGGAACCAGGAGTATGGATCCGGAACCCGGAGTTTCGGAGTCGAAAACCGGAGTTCTGGACACGGAATCCGGAGTCTTGGACCCGGAATCTGGAGTTTGGAACAAGGAAGCCGGAGCTTGGGACAAGGAACCCGGAGTCTTGGACGCGGAACCTGGAGTTTGGACCCGGAAAAAGAGTTTGGGAGCATGATACCCGAAGTTTGGGACAGGGCCCCGGAGTTTCGTACCAGGAACCAGGAGCTTGGGACCCGGAACCCGGAGTTTGGGAGCAGGAACCAGAAGAATGTTCCCGGAACCCGGAGTTTGGGACTAGGAGCCCGGAGTTTGAGACACTGTACCCGGAGTTTGGGACCGGGAAACCGGAATATTGGACCCGGAACCCGGAGTTTGGGAACCGGAACCTGGTATTTTGGAACGGGAACCAGGAGTATGGTCCCGGAACCAGGAGTTTTGGAGCCAAAATCCTTAGTTCTGGACACCGAGCCCGGATTTTTGGACACGGAACCTGGAGTTTGGAACGCGGAAACCGGAGTTTGGGACAAGGAGCCCGGAGTCTTGGACACGGAACCTGGAGTTTGGACCCGAAAAGGAGTTTGCGAGCCGGAACCCGGAGTTTGGGCAGGGACCCGGAGTTTGTTACCCGAAACCCGTATTTTGGGACCCGTAACCCGGAGTTTGGGACCACGAACCCGGAGTTTGTTACCCGAAACCCGGAGTTTGGGACCCGGAAACCGGAGTATAGGAGCCGAAACCCGGAGTTCTGGACACGGAATCCGGAGTTTTGGACCCGGAATCTGGAGTTTGGAACGAGGAAGCAGGAGTTTGGGACAAGGAACCCGGAGTCTTGGATACGGAACCTGGAGTTTGGACCCGGAAAAAGAGTTTGGGAGCATGAAACACGGAGTTTGGGACACGGCCCCGGAGTTTTGTACCAGGAACCAGAAGCTTGGGACCCGGAACCCGGAGTTTGGGAGCAGGAACCAGGAGTCTGTTCCCGGAACCCGGAGTTTGGGACTAGGAGCCCGGAGTTTGAGACGGGGAACCCGGAATATTGGACCCGGAACCCGGAGTTTGGGACCCGGAACCCGGTATTTTGGAACGGGAACCAGGAGTTTTGCAGCCGAAATCCTTAGTTCTGGACACCGAACCCGGAGTCTTGGACACGGAACCTGGAGTTGGACCCGAAAAGGAGATTGCGAGCCGGAACCCGGAGTTTGGGCAGGGACCCGGAGTTTGTTACCAGAAACCCGCTTTTTGGGACCAGTAACCCGGAGTTTGGGACCACGAACCCGGAGTTTGGGACCCGGAAACCGGAGTTAGGGACACTGGACCCTGACTATTGGACCAGGAACCCGGAGTTGGGGACCCGGAACCCGGTGTTTTGGAACCGGAACCTGAAGTATGGACCCGGAACCCGGAGTTTGAGAGCCAAAACTCGGAGTTCTGGACCTGGAACCCGGAGTTTTAGACCCGGATCCTGGAGTTTGGAACGCGGAAACCGGAGTTTGGGACAAGGAACCTGGAGTTTGGACCCGGAACCCGGAGAATTTTGGAGCCGGATCCCAGAGTTTTGTACATGGAACCCGGAGATTTGGACCCGGAACCAAGAGTTTTGGACCCAGAACCCGGAGTTTGGGATGCGGATACAGCTGTTTTGGACCGGAACCTGGAGTTTGAGCCAGGAACCCGGAGTTTAGGACCCGGAATCTGGAGTTTTGACCCCGAACCCGGAGTTTTGGACCCGGAACCCGGAGTTTGGGAGCCGAACTTGGAGTTTGGGATCCGGAACCCGGAGTATGGGACCCTGAGCCCGGAGAATGGGAGACGGAACCCGGAGATTGGGAAACGGAACACGGAGTTTAGTACCCGGAGTTGTAGTCGGAAACCGGAGTTTGGGACCCTGAACCCAAAGGTTGGGAACCGGTTCCCGGATTTTGAGTCCCAGAACCCCAAGTTTGGAAACCTGAAAACGGATTTAGAAAGCGGAGTTTGGGACCGTAAGCTGGTGTTTGGGGCACGGAACCTGGAACCAGGAGGTTTAACCCGCAGTTTTGAACCCCCAATTTGTGACCCGAAGCTGGATTTTTGAAACCGGAACCCTGAGTTTGAAAACTGGAACCCGGACTTTGGGACCCAGAAACCGGAGTTAGCCACGCGGAACGCGGCGTTTGGGACAACCCGGAATATGGAACCTGAATATTGCGACTGGAACCCGAATCTTCCACTATGTCTATCGTATAGCCCATATTCCATCTGAATATTTCCATCTCAAAATGTAAATCTATAATAAATATTATATGAATCATCAGGCTAGACGAAGCCACATAAATTTGCGGATAATTTTTTTCGTTACAAAAAGATAAAAGTGAAGGTTCAAGGAAAATTTGGAATGAAAGGAACAATTAATCGCATGAAAGTTGGATGAAGTTTTGGTCTAATTCATAGCATTAATTACACTGACACTTGTTTTATGATTATATATTATATTTCCAATTATAAGTCACAATTCATTGATACAGTAAAATAGCACTTCGCAAAAAGAAACATTTCTGAATTACTCTTATAACAAAAATGTTTTACATTACAAATATTTGAATAAGAGAAATTCAATGAGCCGTCTGTGACAGCTCTACTTCCTCTGATAATATGGCTTCTGAAACTTCGTGATCCTCTCCAACTGTCCAACTTCTTGGGCAGAATTTACCGGCACAACTGCACTGTTTAAGCAATCCACGCAGAGCTCTCTTTCGGAAGAGTACAAGTATGAGGAAGATGAACAATCCTTGCAGCATAACTGCCACATTCATCACTATCCTGAAATATAAACCAATTCCCTAGGATAAGTTTTACTATAAAAATATTAAACAAAGTGAACATTACAAAAATTCTACACACATTACATCACATGTATTTTCTGTTATAATTACTTAAATTGTTTCACATCTTTTTATGCCCAAATTATTTTCCTTTCCCATTATCACATATAGAGCCTGTGTGAAATACTCTGACACACACGAAAACACTGTTCAGTTTCCTGTCCAAAATCTTGTCCCAATTGTAAACTTTCAGGTGTTCAAATTGTTCTGGTATCGTCCAATGTACGAAGTCTTTCATCGCACACCTCAAGTAGAAGACCATTAGTGTGAGATTTATTAAACCACTATTCCGCCAACATTCTAGCCGCCATAACTCTGTAGTACCTGTAGTGACAACAAAGCCGATGAGTGATTTGACTACAGCTCGTCGAACTCTATCTTCAGTATAAAGGCCAACTCTCTATCCCCATTCGTTTGGACGGGAGAGACCGGCAAATTAAAATAACGGTCATTTTGACCTTCCAAAACAGAATTTTTTCTACACAAGGAGAACGAAGCGGCTCAGAGGCCCGCCCTTTCAACTGTAGCATCCCAGCATGATGAGTAGTAATCTCCGTTAAAATCCGGCAAATCCGTCGCACTTTCTTCTAGCCCCAATTTTTCGGTACCTAAAATATTTAAGTCTAATTCCGCAAATAACGGCCATACAGAGGAACGGGATGCGGCCCTGTATTCCCCCTTTACTTACGCCTTACACGATAGCATCAAAATGGCAATCGCGAAAACTTTATGATTTTCGAGAAAAATGGGGAAGATTTTACATCACCCTTAGTTTGGGACGCGGAAACCGGAGTTTAGATAGAGGAAGCCGGTGTTTAGGACCCGGAGCCCGGAGTTTGCACCCGGAAACGGTAGTTTGGGAGTCGGAATCCGGAGTTTGGACCCCGAACCAGGAATATTGAACACGGAATCAGGAGTTTGGGACCAGAAACCCGGAGTTTTGGATCCGAAACCCGGAGTTTTAGACACGTAACCCGGAGTTTGAACCCGGAAACTGGCGTTTCGGAGCAGGAACCCGGAGTTTGGGACCCGGAACCCGGAGTTTGGACACAGAACTCGGAGTATTGGGAACGGAACCGGGAGTTTGGGGCCCGGAAACCGGAGTTTGCGACACAGAACCCGGAGTTAGTGCCCGGAACCCGGAGTTTGGGACAACGAACACGGAATATTGCACCCGGAACCCGGAGTTTGGGACTCGGAAACCGGTGTTTGGGACCGGGAATCAGAAGTTATGGACCCGGAACTTGGAGTTTTGGACCCGGAACCCAGAGAGGTTGTGAGCCGGAAACAGGAGTTTGGGACCCAGAACCCGGACTTTGTGCCGGAACCCGGAACACGGAGTATTGGACACGGAACCCAGTCTTGGACACGGAACCCGGAGTTTTGGAACCGGACCCCGCAGTTTGGGAGACGGAAACCAAACATTGGGACCGGGACCCGGAGTTTCGTGAACGGAACCCGGAGTTTGGGACCCGGAACACGGAGTTAAGGCCCGGAACACGGAGTTTGGGATCCGGAACTCGGAGAATTAGACCGGATTCCGGAGTTTTGGAGCCGCACCAGGGAGTTTGGGACCGGTTCCCGGAGTTTGGTCCCGGAACCCGAAGTGTTGGACACGGAACCCGGAGTATTGGACCCGGAACCCGGAGTTTGGGAGCACGAACCCGGAGTGTCGTAAACGCAACCCGGAGTTTGGACTCGGAACTCGGAGTATTACACCCGGTAGGAGTATTGGACCCAAAACCCGGAAAATTGGGCCGAACAAGGAGTTTTGGACCCGGAACTTGAAATTTGAGAAGCGGAAACCGGAGTTTGGGACCGGAACCCGGAGTTTCTTAACCAGAACCGGGAGTTTGGACCCGGAACCGGAAGAATCGGAACCGGAACTTGGAATTTTGGAGGCGGAAAACAGGGTTTGGGACCCGGAACCGGGAGTTTGGGACTCGGAACCAGGAGTTTTGGACACGGAACCCAGAGTTTGGGACACGTAACCCGGAGTTTTTGGCCCGGACCCCGAAGTTTGAGACTGGGAACCAGGAGTTTTGTAGGAACCTGGAGTTTTGTAGGAACGCGGATTTCTGGCCAAGGAACCCGGAGTTTTGGACCAGGAACCAGGAGTTTGGTCCCAGGAACCAGGAGATTGGGACACGGAAACCGGAATTTTGAGCCCGTAACTCGGAGTACTGTACCCAGTAGCAGGAGTATTGCACCCGAAACCAGGAGTATAGGACCCGGAATCAGGAGTTTTGGACCAGGAACTTGGAGTTTGGGACCCGCAACTAGAAGTTTCGGATACGGAACACGGAGAGTTTGGGATCCGAAATCCGAAGGGTGGGCCCGGAGTTTTCTACCCGGAACCCGGAGTATTGGACATTGAACCCGGAATTTCGACACGGAACCCGGAGTTTTGGACCCGGAACTCGGAGTTTGGGACAAAGAACTCGGAGTTTTGGACCAGGAACCCTGAGTTTGGGACGCGGAACCCGGACTTTTGGACAAATGACACTGAGTTCGGGTCCAAGACTCCGGGTTCCTGATCCCAAACTCCGGTTTCGCGTCCCTAACACCGGGTTCCGCTTCTCAAACTCCGGGTACAAACTTAATGCTCCTTGTCCCAAACCCCGGTTTCCGCGTCCCAAAATCCGGGTTCCGGGTAACAAACTCCGGTCTCGTGGTACCAAAAATCCGGCTTCCGGGTAACAACCTCCGGGTTCAGGGTCCCATGCTCCAGGTTCCGGGTACGAAACTCCGGATTCCGGGTACAATCCTCCAGGTCCCTATCCCAAACTCAGGGTTCCGACTCCCAAACTCCTTTTTCCGGGTCCAAACTCCAGTTTCCGTGTCCCAGACTCCGGGTTCCTGGTCCCAAACACAGGTTTCCGTGTTCTAAACTCCGGGTTCCGGGATTCCTGCTCCCAAACTCCAGGTTCCGGGTTAAAATTCCAGGTTGCATGACCAAGACTCCGGGTTCCTGATCCCAAACTGCGGTTTCCGCGTCCCAAACTCCGGGTTCCGATTCCCAAACTCCGGGTCCCGTGTCCCAAACTCCGGGTCCCGTGTCCCAAACTCCGGGTACAAACTCCATCTTCTTTGTCCCAAACCCCGGTTTCTGCGCTACAAACAACGGGTTCCGGGTAACAAGCTCCGGTTTCGTGGTCCCAAACTCCGGGTTACGGGTAACAACTTCCGGGTTCAGGGTCCGATACTCCGGGTTCCGGCTACAATCCTCCAGGTCCCTGTCCCAAACTCCGGGTTCCGACTCCCAAACTCCTTATTCCGGATCCAAACTCCAGTTTCCGTGTCCCAGACTCCAGGTTCCTGGTCCCAAACACCGGTTCCCTGGTTCGAAACTCCGGGTTCCGGGGATTCCTTCTCCCAAACTTTAGGTTCCAGATTAAAACTCCAGGTTGCATGTCCAAGACTCCGGGTTCCTTATCCCAAACTCCGGTTTCCGCGTCCCGAACTCCGGGTTTCGGTTCCCAAACTCCGGGTTCCGTGTCACAAACTCCGAGTACAAACTCCATCTTCCTTGTCCCAAACCCCGGTTTCCGCGTCCAAAACACCGGGTTCCGGGTACGAAACTCCGGGTTCGAGGTACAAAACTCCGTGTCCCGGTCACAAACTCCGGATTCCGGCTCCCAATCTCCAGGTTCCGGGTTCAAACTCCAGGTTCCGTGTCCAAGACTCCGGGTTCCTGGTCCCAAACTCCGTTTCTCGCGTCCCAAACTCCGGTTTCCGGTTCCCAAACGATGGGTTCCAAGTCCCAAACTCCGGGCTCCTGGTCCCAAACTCCGGGTCCCGGGTACAAACTCAGTGTTCCAGGTCCCAAACCCCGGTTTCCGCGTTCCAAACTTTGGGTTCCGGGTCCAATACTCCTGGTTGTGGGTCCAATACTCCGAGTTCCGTGTACGATACTCCGGGTTCCGGGTACTAAACTCCGGGTTCCGAGTACAAAACTCCGTGTTCCAGGAACGAAACTCCCGGTCCCGTCCCAAATTCCGGGTTCCATGTCGGAGACTCCGGGTTTTGGCCCCCAAACTCCGGGTTCCGTGTCTATACTCCTGATTCCAGTTCCAAGACACCGGGTTCCCGGTCCAAAACTCCGGGTTCAATTCTCCGCGTTCCGGATTCCAATCTCCGGGTTCCGCGTACCACAAACTCCGGGTTCGTGGTCCCAAACTCCAGGTTCCGGGTCCAATACTCCGGGTTCCGTATCCAATACTCCTAGTGCCGGGTCCAATCTCCGCGTTCCCGGTACGAAACTCCGGGTTCCGGGTACAAAACTCCGGGTTCTGTCTCCCAAATTCCAAGTTCCGGGTCCAAACTCCATGTTCCGTGTCCAAGACTCCGGTTTCCTGGTCCCGATCTCCGTTTTCCGCGTCCCAAACTCCGGGTTACGGTACGAAACTCCGGGTCCCGGTCCCAAAGTCCGCGTTCCTGCTCCCAAACTCCAGGTTCCGGGTCCAAACTCCATGTTCCGGGTTCCTGGTCCCATACTCCGGTTTCCGCTTCCCAAACTCAGGGTTCCGTGTCCAAAACTCCGGGTTCCGGGTACAAAACAGTGGTTTCCTGGTACAAAACTCCGGGACCCATTCCCAAACTCCTGGTCCCGGCTGCCAAACTCGGTTCCGGGTCCAAAGTCCGGGTTCCGTGTCCAAAACTCCGGGTTCCGGGTCCTAAATTTCGGGTTATGGCTCCCAAACGCGGCGTTAAGGTTCCAAACTCCAGGTTCCGTGTCAAAGACTCAGGGTTTCTGGTCTCAAACTCCGGTTTCCCAGTCCCAAACTCCGGGTTCCTTTTACGAAACTCCGGGTTGCGGGTATAAATCTCCGGGTCCCGGTGCCAAAAACCGGGTTACGGTTCCAAATCTCCTGGTTCCGGGTCCAAAACTCCGGGTTCCGTGTCCAAAACTCCTGCTTTATCGTCCGAAACTCCAGTTTCCGCGTCCCAAACTCCGGGTTCTGGATCCAAAACTAAGGGAGTCTGTTCCAAAACTCTGGATTCATGGGCAATACTCCGGGTTCCGGGTCCCAAACTGCTGCTTACGGTTTCAATATTCCACGTTCCTGGTCCGAAACTGCGGGTTCAGGGACCAATAATCCTGGTTCCGGGTCCAAATTTCGGGTTCCGGGATCGAAACTCTGGTTTCCGGGTGCAAACTCCGGGTTCCGGGTCCTAAACTCAAGGTTCCGGCTATTAATCTCCCGGTTAAAAAATCCGTGTTCCGGGTCCTAAACTCCGGGTACCGGGGTCCAATACTGCGGGTACCATGTCCAAAATTCCGGGTTCCGGGTTCAATACTTAGAATTCCTGGTCCGAACTCCGGGTTCCGGGTCCTAATCTCAAGCTTCCGATTATTAATCTCCCGGTCCAAAACTCCGGGTTCCAGGTAAAAAATCCGGTCCCCAAAATCCGGGTGCCGTGTACCAAACTCAGGGTTCCTGTCCCAAACTTCGGAAACCAGGTCCCAAACTCCGTGTTCCGTGTCCTAAAAATTCGGGTTCCGGGTCAAAACTCCGGCTTACCTATCAAACTCGGGTTTCGGGTCCCAGGCTACTTGTTTCGGTTCGCAAGCTAAGAAACATCTAAAAAAAATTGTTAAAAAAAATTAAAATAGAATTTGCAAACCTTTTTTTTCAAATAAATAATGGAAAAAAATTCTTTTCAAAGAATTTGTTCAAAAAAATTTACAAATAAATTTTGCAAAAAAATTTCACAAGAGAAAATAAAATAAGATTTAAAGAACTTTTTTAAAAGTAAATTTTGAAATATAAATTGAAAAAAAAATTTCAAAAATTTTTCAAAAAAATTTTCAAAATAATTTGTCAAAAGAAATTTTTTGAGAAAATATTTTCAAAACAAAATTTAAAAAAAAATTTTCAAAAACAATTTTCAAAGGAATTTTGCAAAAGAATTTCACAAGAAAAAAAAAAGATTTAAAAAATTTTTTAAAAGGAAATTTGGAAATATATATTTTTTTCAAAAAAGGAAAAGAATTTTCATTAATTTTAAAAAATTTTCAAAAAAATTTTTCAAAAATTAAAATAATTTGAAAAATTTTAAAAAAAATTTCAAAATAAGTTGTCAAAAGAAATTTTTGTGAAACAATTTTTCAAAGAAATTTTCTGAAAAAATTTTTTTTCCTTTTTGAAATTTTTTTGGCAATTTGTAAACATTAATGAATTTTTTTTTGATTTTTGTTTTTGAAAATTTTTTTTGTAAATTTGCAAAACATCTTTTCCAACAAAATAATGTAGAATTCTTTTCCAAATATATTTAAAAAAAATTTCAAGGAATTTTCCAAAAAAATTTAAAAAAAATAAAAAATTTAAAAAATTTTCAAACGAGATCTTGAAAAATGAAAAAAAATTAAAAAGACATTAAAAAAAATAAAAAATTAAAAAAAAAATTTTAAAAATTTCAAAAACTAAAAATAATTTTTTTGAAAGAATTAAAAAAAAAATTCCAATATTTTTTTAAACTGAAAAAAATATTTTCTGAAATATTTTTTTTAAATTTTTTTGGCAATTTTCCTCTGAATTTTTTTTGAAAAAATTTTTTCTTTAATTTTTTTATGAAAATTTTTCTGAAAATTATTTTAATTTTTTTGTAGAAATTTCTTTTGACATTTTTGAAAATTTTTTTGTTGCTTTTTTATTTTTTTTTTAATTTTTTTGGAAATATTTGTTTTAAATATTTTTCAATTTTTTTTTATTTTCTTTGATTGAATTTTTTTTAATTTTATTAGAATTTTTTTTGGAAATCAAAAGAAAATTGAGAAATTAGTTTGAAAAAAATTTATTTCAAATTTTTAAAAATTTTTTTTAATTTTCTTGATCTCATTTTGAATTTTTTTAAATTTAGGTCCCGCAACTTTGAGTTTGCCACACGTAACACGTTAGAAACCCGAAGTTTGGTATCTTGAATCCAGAGTTATGGACCCGGATCCCGAAGTTTGGGACCCGAAACCCGGAGTTTGGTATCCGTTATCCGGAGTTTGTGACCCGGACTCGGAACCTTCAGTTTTGGGCCCGGAACCCGGAGTTTGTGACCCTTAACCCGGAGTTTGGGACCCGGATCCCGCATTTCGGGCCCAGAACCCGGATTTTAGGAGCATGAACCCGGAGTTTTGGACCCAGAACCCGGAGTTTTGGACCTGGAACCCGGAGTTTGGGAGCCAGAACCCGGAGTTTGTGACCCGTAACCCGGATTTTGGGACCCGGAGCCCGGAGTTTGGACCCGGAACCCGGAGTTTGTGACCCGGAACCCGGAGTTTAGGCCCCTGAACACGTAGTTTGGAAGCAGGAATTCGGAGTTTGGGACCGGAACTCGGTGTTTGGGACCCGGAACCCGGAGTTTGGGTTCCGGAACCCGGAGTTTTGGACCGGAACTCGGCGTTTTGGACCGTGACCCGGAGTCTTGGACCAGAACCCGGAGTTTGGGATCCGGGACACGGAGATTTGGCAGCCGGAACCCGGTGCTTGGGACCCGGAAACCGGAGTTTGGGACCCTGAACCCGTAGTTTGGGAGCAGGAATTCGGAGTTTGTGACCCGTAACCCGGAGTTTGGGACCCTGAACCCGCATTTTTGGGCCCAGAACCCGGAGTTTAGGAGCCGAAAGCCGGAGCTTGGGACCAGAAACCCGGAGTTTGGGACCCGGAACCCGGAGTTTGGGACCTTGAACCCGTAGTTTGGGTTCCGGAACCCGGAGTTTCTTTTACCGGAACCCGGTGTTTTGGGCCGGGACCCGGAGTCTTGGACCAGAACCCGGAGTTTGGGATCCGGAACACGGAGATTTGGCAGCCGGAACCCGGTGTTTGGGACCCGGAACGCGGAGTTTGGGACCCGGAAACCGGAGTTTGGGACCCTGAACCCGTAGTTTGGGAGCAGGAATTCGGAGTTTGGGACCGGAGCCCGGAGTTTGGGTTCCGGAACCCGGAGTTTTGACCGGTACCCGGATTTTGGGAGCCGGAACCGGAGTTTGGCATCCGGAACCCGCTGTTTGGGAGCCGGAACCGGAGTTTGACAGCCGGAGCCCGGTCTTTTGGTGCCGGATCGCGCTGTTTTTTACCCGGAACCCGGAGTTTGGGACCCGGAACCCGGAGTTTTGGATACGGAACCCGGAATTTGGGACGCCGGGAACCCGGGGTTTGGGAACCGGAACCCGGAGTTTGGGACCAGGAACCCAGAGTTTGGCACCTGGAACACGAAGTTTGGTATCAGGGATCCGGAGCTGGGAGACTATACTGAAACACTACCGTGGAGTTTGGGACCGGGAATCCGGAGTTTGGGGCCCGGGAGTAGGAGTTTGGGATCCGGAACCCGGAGTTTGGAATCGGGAACCCGGAAACCGGACTGGTATCCGTGACCCGGATTTTCGAGACTGGAATATGAAATCCGAACAGGGATTAAGGGACCCGGAACACGGAGTTTGGGACCTGGGAACCGGAGTTTGGAATCAGAAACCCGGAGTTTAGTATACGGAACCCGTAGTTTGGGAACCGGAAGCCGGAGTTTGGTTTCAGGAACCCGGAGTTTTTAACCGAAACCCGGAATTTGGGACTCGGAAACCGGAGTTTGGTATTCCGGGACCAGGAGTTTGGAGACTGGAATATCAAATCCGAACGCGGATTTTTGTACCTGGAACACGGAGTTCGGGATCCGGGAATCGGAGTTTGGAACAAGGAACCCGGAGTTTCTGACCGAGATCCCGGACTTTGGTATACTGAACCCGGATTTTGGTAACCGGAGCACGGAGTTTGGTATCCGGGACCCACAGTTTTTAACCGAAACCCGGAATTTGGGACCCGTAATTTGGAGTTTGAAATCGGGAACCCAGAGTTTGGACCCGAAACCCAGACTAAGGGAACCGGAACACGGAGTTTGGGGACTGGAATATGAAATCCGAACCCGATTTTGGGACCCGGAACAGGGAGTTCGGAACCAGGAACCCGGAGTTTCTGTCCCGGACCCGTAGTCTGAGATAGGGAACCCGAGTTTCGTATCAGGAACCCGGAGTTTCGAACCGGAATATATTTATTTATTTATATATGATTTTATTTAATTTTAATTATTGATTTATTTATTTATTTATATTTAATAGTATTTCATTTGTTTACTTAACTTATTTAATTTTATTTAATTTTATTTACTGATATTTAATTTAATTTTATTTATTTAATTTATTAATATTTAATTTATTTACTTATATTTAATTTGATTTATTTATTTATATTTCACTTTATATATATATATATATATATATATACATATATATATATATATATATATATTAATTTATTTATTTATATTTAATTTTATTTTATTTCATTAATTAATTTATTTATACTTATTTTTATTTATCTATTTACATTTTATTGTTATATAATTAATTAGTTAATTCATTTATATTGAATATTATTTTCTTTTATTTAATTATTTATTTATTTATATTTAATTTTATTCAATTTGATTCATTTATTTACATATTTATTTATATTTAATTTTATTCAATTTATTTATTTATATTAATTTTTTAATGTTATAAATATATTTATATTTCATTTTATTTAATTAATTTACTTATATATTTATATTTAATTTTATTTATTTATGTTTAATTTTATTTACTTGATTTATTTATATTTAATTTTATTTATTTATATTTAATTTAATTTATTTAATCATTTATTTATATTTAATTTTATTAATCTATTTATATTTAATTAAATTCGTGCTTAAATCTTTCCACTCGCGCAATAAAGACGCATTTACTTCACAAGTACCATTAATAACTATTATTGTATATTCTCTTCATTTGCTTAATTTATTTTTTGTGACAGTTTTTCTCTGTAGGAGTAAATATTTTTTAGAGTGGATTACGTATGTAATCCAAAATATGGGTGGATTACGTATGTAATCCAAATATGGGCGGATTACGTATGTATTCCAAATATAAGTGGATTACATATGTCATCCAAACCTGTGTGGATTACACATGTAATCCAAATCTATGTGGCTTACATAAGTATGCAAATGTGTGCGAATTATATATGTAATCCAAATCTGTGCGGATTACATATGTAATCCACCCATAATTGGAACTGCAACTATTACATATGTAATCCAAATCTGTGTAGCTTACATTGATATGCAAATGTGTGTGGATTACATACGTAATCCAAATCTGTGCGGATTACGTATGTAATCCAAATCTGTGCGGATTACATATGTAATCCACCCATAATTGGAACTGCAACTTGGAATATCGAGCATGTGCAAGCTGTTTAAACAGGAACAAGTTTTACTGAACATACACACTGAGTTAAAACTGAAACATGGAATACTGAGCATGCGCAGTATGTCATAACTCGTCCAAGTTGGAGTTCCAATTATGGGTGGATTACATATGTAATCCGCACAGATTTGGATTACATATGTAATCCACACACACTTGCATACTTATGTACGCCACATAGATTTGGATTACATATGTAATAGTTGCAGTTCCAATTATGGGTGGATTACATATGTAATCCGCACAGATTTGGATTACATATGTAATCCACACACATTTGCATACTTATGTACGCCACATGGATTTGGATTACATATGTAATAGTTGCGGTTCCAATTATGGGTGGATTACATATGTAATCCGCACAGATTTGGATTACATATGTAATCCACACACATTTGCATACTTATGTACGCCACATAGATTTGGATTACATATGTAATAGTTGCAGTTCCAATTATGGGTGGATTACATATGTAATCCGCACAGATTTGGGTTACATATGTAATCCACACACATTTGCATACTTATGTAAGCTACATAGATTTAGATTACATATGTACTCCACACAGATATGGATTACATATGTAATCCACCCATATTTGGATTACATAAATAATCCGAGCTTGCACAATATGCTTAAACTGGAACATGTAATACTGAGCAAGTCCACTGCATTAAAAATAGAATTTCAGTACTGAGCATGCGCAGTGTGTGGTAAGTGGAACTTGGGGCGATGAGAATGCGCAGGCAGCTATAAATATGAGTACGCGCAGGTTCTTAAAACCGAAACTTGGACTACTGAGCATGGGTTGTGTGTCATAACTGCAACTTGGAATACTGATCATGGGTATCGTGTTATAACAGAGAGAGAGAGTATATGGATCATATAATTATGTAATTCGACTGTCAGTAGGAGACAAATGTAATCCACTGCTGTTGATTAAGTTATCACATCCTTTAGTGTTACAGTTAATTAGCCCTGTTGTCTGGAGTGTTTGGTTTTATATGTGATTGGTTTCTGTGCAGGGGTATTTATGTAAAGTGTTCTGTTGTAACTGGAATACTGCACGCAACACAGATGAACTCCCACTTGATACTGCCTTCACACCACTCTGCTCCGCAGTATTCACAACACTTCTGTCCCGTAAGTCGAGATGATTCCCAGTGTACCCAACTCCAGAAACACAAAATTCACTATGTAGCTGCCAAAATTCCGCTACAGTGGCCGTATTAAATAAATATGGAGCAATCAGAAATATGTTACTGGGTCATATAAAGAGATTTTTATTGTTTCCTGACGTAATGTATATTATGAAAGCGTAATGGAACGGAGAAAAATTCTCTCCGGCGCCGGGATTTGAACCCGGGTTTTCAGCTCTAGGTGCTGATGCTTTATCCACTAAGCCACACCAGATACCACCCCGGCGTCGGACAGAATCGTCTCAGTTTTAAGTTCCAACTCTTGGGTTCCCTCTAGATGTCTATGAACGAAGGACTGAAGTCCACACATGTGCTGAGGTGCACTCGTTATGAGTGACTAGTTGGCCGGGATGCGACGGAATAAGCGCCGTCTTAAATCACAAGTGATTTACGCACATCATATATTATTTACTGTACCGAAGTACATATGATATTTCCATGCAGGTATTCTGCGTCATCATATGATGAAAGAGTAATGGAAATATCATATGTACTTCGGTACAGTAAATAATATATGACATGCGTAAATCACTTGTGATTTAAGACGGCGCTTATTCCGTCGGATCCCGGCCAACTAGTCACTCATAACGAGTGCACCTCAGCACATGTGTGGACTTCAGTCCTTCGTTCATAGACATCTATGACGTAGTGCAGAGGGTGGCCACTAGAGGGAACCCAAGAGTTGGAACTTAAAACTGAGACGATTCTGTCCGATGCCGGGGTGGTATCCAATGTGGCTTAGTGGATAAAGCATCAGCACGTAGAGCTGAAAACCTGGGTTCAAATCCTTGCGCCGGAGAGAATTTTTCTCCGTTCCATTACTCTTTCATCGTATGATGACGCAGAATACCTGCATGGAAATATCATATGTACTTCGGAACAGTAAATAATATATGTAATGTATATTGTTTCAAAATCAAAGCAGTGAAATACATTCATTTTATTTCAGATTTATTCACAAATAGGCCTACTTAACTTTAATGAATAAATAGGCCTATTTTGTAAACAGAAATATAAGTACAGCCTAATGATATTTTATTACAACATATTTATTTTATAAAGACAAGTCTGAAAGCAAGTTGCTTTATTTATTCGTCTCTCTGTAATAACACACTGCAAATTTAAATTGACTTGTATTATTATTATTGTAATGTTACTTAAAGCTGGAATACATGTAAATCTTAAGAATATTATAACTTATTTCTTTACTTCCAGACTCTAGACTACACAATGTGTAAGTTATTTTTATGGTATCAGCACATAGATCTACTACTGAAAAAACATTAATATGATTCTGCATCCGTAAGAAGGCTATATAATAATTTTTTATGTAGGTAAAATAAAAATTAATCAGATTCCTTCCCAGTTGAATCTTGTGAAGTTCATGGAGTACTCTTATCATACATTTGTTGGTTGCAGCTTGTAATATTAACACCTATTTTGTAGGTCTCTCAGTATACATTTTTAACTATCAGGTCTAATTTTATTCTCAGTAAAGCACTTGCAATGACAGGCGACAGTCTATTCTTTTTGCTACAGTTGCGAAAGCAGTAATTATTTTAATTTCTACGTGTGATTACAAGCATTATCGATATCTCTTATAGAACATTATGTTACACAAAATCTTTAGAAAAACGAATTGAATTTATTTGGGAAGATCCAGAGAAAATAACAAATTCAATATTATAACATGATTTTTTTTTTGTAATTCCGCCACATTTCGGGAGGATTTCGATTATTGCCGCTAGGTTTCCCGAAACCTCATATTCTGCTAAGCATAGAAGAATTCCGCTACAGTTGGGCACACTGACAAGTCCTCACCAGGAAAACAAAATGAAGGTTCCACAAAAGTAAATACATTAGACATTCAAACTAACCAACGAGAAATAGAGAGAGACCCTTCTCATCAATTAGCCTCGCAACCAGACAATACTAATTGAAGGGTACATGGGAATAATGATCGAAGTCCATTTTAAAAAGTTTCGAGAAAATCGAATTTTAAAGTTTAAGCACTTAATACTTTGTTATGCGAGTATTTAATAGAAATTGACGTAGTGGAATGTCAAGAACGATTATTTCTTATTACTAGCTAGACCACATGATAGTACTTCCTTTCCACTATAAGATGGCATTATTAACTCAATTTCGATTTTTGATGGACCTTGATCATTTTTCCCGTGTACCCTTCAATTGGAAAGAAAAAAAAAAAGAAAAAAAAACATGAATCAAAATGTAAATAAAGAGAGAGGAATAAAAGTAGAAAAGAGAAAAGGAAACGAGGAAAATCAGGGGTAAAAAATGTGACCTACTAACCAAAACTCACAGTCCTCTTCGTTCTCTCTACACACACTGTTCTATCATTCCTATCCTTCTATTCTCTCAGTCAACTCCATCATGTCTTTTCTATAAACAAAATACTTCTTGAATAGATGGGTATTTAGTGACGAAGCAACCTTCCATGTCAGTGGGCGAGTGAATACCCATAATGCAAAGATATGGGGACGTGAAAATCCGCATATCTCATATGAACTGGAATGGGCTAGTCCTAAAGTTAATGTCTGGTGCACGGTAAGTCACTATAATCTTTATAGGTCGTTTATCTATACTGTTTATGTGTCGTTTATTTTCACAGAGGAAACAGTTCCATCAGGATCATGCCTGGACATACTGAAAAACATTTTCAAAGCAACAGGCTTCGGCATCATGGTCCGAAAGTCCGGTTTCCGCGTCCCAAGCTCCGGGTCGGGTTCAAATTCTGGGTTCCTTGTCCAAAAATCCGGGATCCTAAGTAACTCCGGGTTCCTACAAAACTACGGTTTCCCAGTCCCAAATTCCGGGTTACGAGTCCAAAACTCCGGGTTCGAGGTCGCAACATTGGGTTCCGGGTCCAATACTCCAGGTTTCAGGTCAAATACTCCAGGTTCCGGGTAAAACCTCCGGGTTCCGGGTACGAAACTACTGGTTCCGGGTCAAATACTCCTGGTTCCGTGTCGAATACTCCTGCTTCCGGGTCCAATACATCGAGTTCCGGGTCCAAGCTCCGGGTTCCGTGTTGAACCTCCCGGTTCATACAAAACCCCGGGTTTCCTTGCCGCAAACTCCGGGTTCCTGGTCCAAAACTCCGAGTTCGGGGTCCAAATCTCCTGGCTTCGTGTCAAAATGTCCGGGTTCCATGTCCAGTTGTAATGCTTCCGGGTCCAATACTCGGAGTTCCGGGTCCAAAACTCCGGGTTCCGTGTCCAATACTCCGGGTTCCGGGCCCAACCTTCGGATCCCGGGACCCATACTCCGGTTTCCGGCTCCCAAGCTCTCCGTGTTCCGGATCCAAAACTCCTAGTTCCGGGTCCCAAACTCCAAGTTTCGGGTCCAAAACTCCGGATTCCTGGTCCAATACTCTGGGTTTCGGGTGCAATACTCCTGCTACTGGGTACAATATTCCGAGTTCCGGGCTCAAAACTCAGTGTTCCGTGTCCCAAACTCCTGGTTCCTGGTCCCAAACTTTGGGTTCCATGTCCAAAAATCCGGGTTCCTACAAAACTTCGGGTTCTTACAAAACGCCGAGTTCCGAGTCCCAAACTCCAAGTTCCGGCCCAAAAACTCCGGGTTCAAAGTCACAAATTCCTAGTTCCGGTTCCAAATCTCCGGGTTTCAGGTCCAAACTCCAGGTTCTGGGTAAGAAACTCCGGGATCCTATCCCAAACTCCAGTTTCCGGCTCCCTAACTCCGGGTTCTGGGTCCAATTCTCCGGGTTTCGGGTCCAATACTCCTACCGTGTACAATACTCCGAGTTCCCTGTCCAAACTACGGTTTCCGGGTACGAAACTCCGGGTTCGGCTCGCAAACTCCAGGTTCCGACTCCAAATCTCCGGATTCCGTTTCCAAAACTCCGGGTTCCGGGTCCAATACTCCGGGTTCCTCGTCCAGTACTGCTTACGGGACCAACACTCCGAGTTCCGGGACCAAACTGCTGGTTCCGGGCCCAATACTCTCTGTATAGGTCCCAAACTTCGGGGTCCGGCTACAAAACTACGGGTTCCGTGTCCATACTCATGATTCCGGGTCTAATACTTCGTGTTTCCGGTTCCCGAACTCCGTGTTCCGGGTCCTAAACCCGGGGTTCCGGGCCCAAACTCCAGGTTCCGGGTAGGAAATTCCGGGTTCCGGGTACGAAAGTTCGGGTTCCGTGTCAAAAACGCCGTATTCTGGGTAAAAAATTCCGAGTTCCGTGTCCAAAACTTCGGGTTCAGGGTCAAAACTCTGGGTTCCGGTTCGAATAGTCCGGGTTCCGGTTCCAGTACTCCTGCTTCCGCGTCCAACACTCCGAGTTCCGGGACCAAAATTTTGGTTCCGGGTTCTGGGTACAAAACTCCGGGTTCCGTGTCCAATACTAAGATTTCCGGTTCCCAAACTCCGTGTTCCGAGTCCCTAACTCCGGGTTCCGGGCCCAAACTCCGTGTTCCGGGCCCAAACTCCGTGTTCCGGGTCCCAAACTCCGGGTTCCCGGTAGGAAACTGAGGTTCCGTTTACGAAACTCCGTGTCCCGGTAGCACTCTCCGGGTTCCGTCTCCCAAACTCTCCGAGGTCTGGTTCCAAAACTGCGGGTTCCGTGTCCAATACTCACTGTTCCTGGTCCCAAACTCCGGGTTCCGGGCACAAACTCCGGGTTGTGGGTCCCAAACTCCGGGTTCCAGCACCAAAACTCTCCGGGCTCCGGGTCCAAATCTCCAAGTTCCGTGTGCCAAACTCCAAGTTCCGGGTCCAAAACTCCTGATTCCCGGTCCCAAACACCGGCTTCCGGATCCCAATCTCCGGGTTCCGTTCCTAATACTCCGTATTCCGGGTGCAATACTCCGAGTTCCGGGTCCAAACTCCGGGTTCCGGCTCCCAATCTTCGGGTTCCGCGTCCCAAACTCCGTGTTCCGTGTCCCAAACTCCCGGGTTCCGGCTGCCAAACGCCAGATTCCGGGTCCAAAATCCAGGTTCCGTGTCTAAAATTCCGGGTTCCCGGTCCAAAACTCAGTGTTCCGAGTCCAAAACTCTGGGTTCCGGGTCCCAAACACCTGGTTCTGGGTCCAATATTAATAGTTCAAGGTCCAAACTCCAGGTCCCGGCTCCCAAACTACGTTTTCCGGGTGCAAACTCCAGGTTCCGGGTCCTAGAAACCGGCATCCTGTACCTAAACTCCGGTTTCCGTGTCCCAAACTAAGGGAGGTTTAAAATCTTCCCCTTTTTTCTCAAAAATCAGAAAGTGTTCGCGATTGCCATTTTGATGCTATCGTGTAAGGCGTAAGTCAAGGGGGAATACAGGGCCGCATCCCGTTCCTCCCGTACAGGGCCGTCATTTGCGGAATTAGACTCAAATATTTTAGGTACCGAAAAATTGGGTTTAGAAAAAAGTGCGACGGATTTGCCAGATTTTAACGGAGATTACTACTGATCAATCTGGGATGCTACAGTTAAAAGGGCGAGCCTAAGAGCCGCTTCGTTCTCCTTGTGTAGAAAAAATTCTGTTTTGGAAGGTCAAAATGACCATTTTTTTAAATTTGCCGGCCTGTCCCGTCTAAACGAACGGGGATAGAGAGTTGTCCTTTATACTGAAGATAGAGTTCGACGATCTGTATTCATCGCACTCATCGGCTTTGTTGTCACTACACGTCTGCGGATTTATGGCGGCTAGAATGTCTGCGGAAGGGTGGTTTAAACCCTTCCCCTTTTTTTCTCGAAAATCAGAAAGTTTTCGAGATTGCCATTTTAATGCTATCGTGTAAGAAGTAAGTCAAGGGGGAATACAGGGTCGCATCCCGTTCCTTGGTATGGCCGTTATTTCCGGAATTACAGATTCAAATATTTTAGGTACGCAATAATTGGGGCTAGAAAAAAGTGCGACGGATTTGCCGGATTTTTTCGGTAATTACTACTGAACATGCTGGGATGCTACAGTTAAAAGGGCGGGCCTCTGAGCCGCTTCGTTCACCTTGTGTAGAAAAAATTCTGTTTTGAAAGGTCAAAATGACCATTTTTTTTAATTTTACCGGCCTCTCCCGTCCAAAGGAACGGGAATAGAGAGTTGTCCTTATACTGAAGATACAATTCGACGACTTGTATTCAACGCTCTCATCGTCTTTGTTGTCACTACACGTACTGCGGAGCTATGGCTGCTAAAATGTCGGGGTAGGGTGGTTTTAACCCTTTCCCTTTTTTCTCGAAAATCAGAAAGTGTTCGCGATTGCCATTTTAATGCTATCGTGTAAGAAGTAAGTCAAGGGGGAATACAGGGTCGCATCCCGTTCCTTGGTATGGCCGTTATTTCCTGAATTACAGACTCAAATATATTAGGTACCCAAAAATTGGGGCTAGAAAAAAGTTCGACGGATTTGCCGGATTTTATCGGTGATTACTACTGGGATGCTACAGTTAAAAGGGCGCGCCTCTGAGCCGCTTCGTTCTCCTTGTGTAGAAAAACATTTGTTTTGGAAGGTCAAAATGGCCAATTTTTTAATTATGCGTTCATCTCCCGTCCAAACGAACGGGGATAGAAAGATGGCCTTTATATTGAAGATTGAATTCAACGAGCTGTATTCAACGCACTCATCGGCTTTGTTGTCACTGCACGTACTGCGGATTTATGGCGCCTAGAATGTCTTCGAAAATCAGAGAGTGTTCGCGATTGCCATTTTGATGCTATCGTGTAAGAAGCACGTCATGGATGTATACAGGGCCGCATCCCGTTCTTCAGTATGGCCGTTATTTCCGGAATTACAGACTCAAATATGTTAGGTGCCCAAAAATTGGGGCTAGATAAAAGTGCGACGGATTTGCCTGATTTTATCGGATATTACTACTGAACGTGCTGGGAAGCTACAGTTAAACGGGCGGACTCTGAGCCGCTTCGATCCGGGTCCAAAACGCCGGGTTCCGGGTCCCAAATTCCGGGTTCCGGCTCCAAAGGTCCAGGTTCCGTGTCCTAAACTACAGGTTCCGGGTCCAATACTCCTAGTTCCGAGTCCAAACTCCTGGTTGCGGGTCCAAAACTCCGGGTACCGGCTCCCAAACTGTCCGGGTTCCGGGAACATAACTCCAGGTTCCGTGTCCCAAACTCCAAGTTCCGTGTGCAAAACTCCTGGTTCCGGGTCCCAAAGACAGGGTTCCGTGTCCCAAACTCCGGGTCCCGAGTCCAATCTCAGGGTTCCGTGTCTAAACTCCGGGTTCAGGGTCCAAAGCTCCGGGTTCGGGCTGCAAAACTCCGGGTTCCGGGTCCAATATACCTGCTTCCGAGTCCAATAGTCCTGCTTCCGAGTAGAATACTCCGAGCTCCGGGTTCCGTGTATTAAAATCAGGTTTCCGGGTTCAAACTACAGGTACCGGTCCACAACTCCGGGTTCCGGGTCAAAAACCCCTGGTTGCGGGTCAAAAACTCCGGTTTGCCGGTCCTAAACTCCGGCTTCCAGGTCCAACACTGCGGTTTCCGAGTTCAAACTACATGTACCGGTCCAGAACTCCGGGTTCCGTGTACAAAACTCTGGGTTCCATATTCCGGGTTCCGGTTCGAAAACCCCGTTTGCTGGGCTCAAAACGTCGGGTTCAGGGTCCAGGACTCCGGATTCCGTGTCCCAAACTCCTGGTTCGGGATCCCGAACTCATGGTGCTTTGTCCTAAAATCCGGGTTCCTACAAAACTCCAGGTTCCTGGTCTACAACTGCGGTTTCGGGTCCCAAAAACCGGGTTCCGCATCCAAAACTCCGGTTTCCGTTTCCAAAACTCCGGGTTCGGGGTCCAATACTCCGGGTTCCGGGTCCAATACTCCTGCTTCCGGGTCCAATACTCCGAGTTCCGTGAATAAACTCAGGGTTCCGGGTACGAAACTACGGCTTGCGGGTACAAAACTCGGGGTTGCAATCCCACTCCGGTGTCCGCCCCCAGACATCCTGGTTCCGGGTCCAAACTGCGGGTTCCGGGTACAAAACTCCGTGTTCAGCGTCCCAAACTTCGGGTTCTGTTCCCAAACTCCGGTTTCCGGCGCAAAACTCCGGGTTACCCTTACGAAACTCCGGGTTCCGCCTCCCAAACTCTCCGGGGTCCGTGGGAAAACTGCGAGTTCCGTGTCCAAAACTTCGAGTTCCGGGTCTAATAGTCCGGTTTCCGGGTACGAAACCCCGGGTTCCGGGTACAACACCCGGGTCCCGGTCCCAAACACCGGGTTACTGCTCCCAAACTCTCCGTGTTCCGGGTCCAAGACTCCAGATTCCGGGTCCCCAAACTCTAAGTTTCGGATCCAAAACTCCCGTTTCCGGGTCCCAAACGGCGGGTTCCGTGCCCCATACTCCGGGTTCCGTGCCCCATCTCCGTGTTCCGTGCGGGTCCAATAATCCGATTTCCGTGTCCAATGCTAAGGGTTGTTGGTTCAATAATCCGGGTTCCGGGACCAAAATCAGGATTCCGGTTACGAAACTCCTGGTCCCGGTCACGAACTCCTGGTTCCATCTCCCAAACTCTCCGGGGTCCGGATCCAAATCTCCGGGTTCCGTGTCCAAGACTCCGTGTACCGGGTTCAAAACTTCGGGTTCCGGGCCCCAACCTCCGAATTCCGTATCCCAAACTACGGGTTCTGAATCTCAAACTCCGGGTCCCTGGCCAAATACTCCGGTTTCCGGGTCCGGTACTCAGAGTTCCGTTTCCCAAAATCCGGGTTCCTACAAAACTCCGGTTTGCAAATTCCGTGTTCCGGGTCCAAAACCCCGGTTTCCGGGTACAAAACCCCGAGTTCAGGGTCCAGAATTTCGGGTTCCGGGCTCAAAACTCCGAGTTCCGCGTCCCAAACTCCTGGTTCCGGGTCCCAAACTGCGGGTTCCGGGCCTAATACTCCGGGTTCCGGCCCCCAATCTCCGGGTTCCGTGTCCAAACTCGGCGAGCGGGTACGAAACTCCGGGTCCAGAGGAAAAATATCCGGGTTTCGGCTACCAAACTCTCCGGGTCCAAAACTCCAATTTCCGGGTCCCAAACACCGGGTTCCGCGTACGAAACTCCAGGTTCCGTATCAAAAACGCCGTGTTGTGGGCAAAAAACTCCGGACTGCGGTTCAAAAACTCCGGGTTCTGGGTCCTAGACTCCGTCATCCTGATCCTAAAGTCCGGTTTCCGCGTCCCAAGCTCCGGATCGGGTTCAAATTCCGTGTTCCTTGTCCAAAAATCCGGGATCCTACGTAACTCCGGGTTCCTACAAAAATAACCGGTTCCCAGTCCCAAATTCCGGTTTACGGGTCCAAAACTCCGGGTTCGAAGTCGCAACATTGGGTTCCGGGTCCAATACTCCAGGTTTCAGGTCTAATACTCCGAGTTCCTTGTAAAACCTCCGGGTACGAAACTGCGGTTTCCGAGTATTAACTCCAGGTTCCTGTCCTAAACTCCGATTTCCGACTCCCAAACTCCAGGTTCCGGGTCCAAAACTCCAGGTTCCTGGTCCAAAACTACTGGTTCCGGGTCAAATACTCCGGGTTCTGTGTCCAATACTCCTGCTTCCGGGTCCAATACACCGAGTTCCGGGCCCAAGCTCCGGGTTCCGTGTTGAACCTTCGAGTTCCTTGTCCAAAAATACGGGTTCCTAAAAAACGCCGAGTTCCTATAAATTTCCGGGTTCCGAGTTCCAAATTTCGGGTTACGGGTCCAAAACTCCGGGTTCGGGGTCCCAACTCCGGATTACGTGTCCAATACTCCAGGTTCCGGGTCTAATACTCCGAGTTCCGGGTAAAAACTTCGGGTTTCAGTGTACGAAACTGCCGTGTCCGGGTAAAACCTCCGGATCCCGGTCCCAAACTCCGGGTTCCTGCTTCCTAACTCCAGGTTCTGGGTCCAAAACTGCGGGTTCCGAGTCACGAACTCCGGGTACGTTGTCCAAAAATCCTGGTTCCGAGACGTAAACTCGGGGTTCCTGGTCCACAACTCCGAGTTCGGGGTCCGAAACTCCTGGTTTCGGGTCAAATACTCCGGGTTCCATGTTCAGTACTACTGCTTCCGGGTCCAATACTCGGAGTTCTGGGTCCAAACTCCGTCTTCCGGGTAAGAAACTCCGTGTTCCGGGTGCAAAACGCCGGGTTCCGAATCCAAAACTCCAGGGTCCGTGTCCAAAACTCCAGGTTCCGTGTCCAAAAGTTCGGGTTCCGACTCCCAAACTCTCCGGGGTCCCGGTCCAAAACTCCGTGTTCCGTATCCAAAACTCCGGGTTCCGTGTCCAATACTCCGGGATGTATACAGGGCCGCATCCCGTTCTTCGGTATGGCCGTTATTTCCGGAATTACAGACTCAAATATGTTAGGTGCCCAAAAATTGGGGCTAGATAAAAGTGCGACGGATTTGCCTGGGAGGGAGTATTGGACCCGGAATTCGGAGTTTTGGACCAGGAACTTGGAGTTTGGGACCCACAACTAGAAGTTTTGGATCAGGAACACAGAGTTTGGGAGCCGGATCCCGGAATCCGAAGGATGGGCTCGGAACCCAGAGTTTGGGACCCGGGACGCGGAGTATTGGACACTGACCCTGGAGTTTTGGACACGGAACCCGGAGTTCTGGAACCGGGCCCGGAGAGTTTGGGAGACGGAACCCGGAGTTTGGAAGGGCGCCCTAAGATTCGTAACCGGAACCCGGAGCTTCCTACCCGGAACACGGAGTTTGCGGCCCGCCACACGTAGTTCGGGGACAGGAACACAGAGTATTGTACTCGAAACCCGGAGTTTGGACACTGAACCCGGAGTTTTGGAGGAGGACCCCGGATTTTGGGGCCGGAACCCGGAGTATTGGACCCGGAACCCGCAGATTAGGACCCTGAACCCGGAGTTTTGGACACGGAACCTGGAGTTTTGGATCAGGAACCCGGCGTGTTGGACACGGAACCCGGAGTTTGGACCTGGAACAGGGAGTATTGGACCCGGAACCTGGACTATTTGACCCCGAACGCGGGGTTTTGGACCCCGAACCCGGAGTTTTGGACCATAAACCGGCGGTTTGGGACTCAGAACAGGATGTTTTGTAGGAACCCGGAGTTTTGTAGGAACGGGGATTTTTGGACAAATTACTTGGACTTCGGGACCCGGAACCCGGAGGTTTGGGCCCGGAACCAAGAGTTTGGGAGCAGGAACCCGGAGTTTGGGACCGGGACAAAAGTCTTTACCGGATACCGCACTTTCGTACCCGGAACCCGAATTCTTTACCCGGAATTGGGAGTATTAGACCCGGAATCCGGAGTCGGGGCCCAGACCCGGAGATTTGGACCAATAACCCCCAATTTGGGACTCGGAACCCGGAGTTTTGTAGGAACCCGGATTTTTGGACAAGGAACCCGGAGTTTCAACAAGGAACCCGGAGCTTGGACCCGAAAGCATGAGTATTGAACGCGGAACACGCAGTATTTGACCCAGAAACTGTAGTTTTGGACACGGAACCCGGAGATTTGGACCAGGAACCTGGAGTTTGGGATCTGGAACACGGAGTTTGGGACCGGGACTTGGAGTTTCTACCCGGAAACCGCAGTTTCTTACCCGGAACCCTGAGTTTTTACCCTGAACTCGGAGTACTAGAACCGGAACCTGGAGTAATGGACCCGGAACCCAAAGTTTGGACCGCAAACCCGGAGTTTCGGGACCCCCGGTATTTGGAACTCGCAACCCGTAGCCCGTAGCTTTGTAGGAACCCGGATTTTTGGACAAGGAACCCGGAGTTTGAATCCGGAACCCGGAATTTGGGACGCGGAAACCACTTTTAGGACCATGATGCCGAAGTTTAGGACACGGAACTCGGAGATTTTGATCCAGAACCCGCAGTTTTTGACCCGGAACCTGCAGTTTCGTACACGCGACCCGGTGTTTGGGAGCCGAAACCTGCAGTTTGGGACCCGGAACTTGGAGTTTTGGTCCGGGAACCCGGAGGGTTTGGGAGCCGCAACCCAGTGTTTTGTACTAGGGACCCGGAGTTTCGTACCCGGAAACCGTAGTTTGGACACGGAATCAGGACTTTGGGGCTCGGAACACGGAGCATTGGTCCCGCAACCCGGAGTTTGGGATTCGGAACCCGGAGTTCGGAATCCGGAACCAGGAGTTTGGGACACGTAACCCGGAGTTTTGAGGACGGATCCCGGAGTCCTGGACCTTGAAAACGGATTTGAGCCGGGAAATCGGGGTTTGGACCCGGAACCTGGTATTTGGAACCCGTAGTTTTGTACCCAAAACCCGGAGAATTTTGTTAGAAACCCGTGGCTTGGGACTCGGAACCTGTAGTTTGAGATCAGGAACCCGGAGGTTGGGGCCCGGAACAAAGAGTTTTGGACACGGAACCCGGAGATTTGCACCCGGACACCTGAGGGTTTGGGAGACCGAACCCGGAGTTTGTGACCGGGACCGGGAGTTTCGTACCCGGAATCCGGAGTTTGGTCCCGGAACAAGGATTATTGGACCAGGAACCATTAGTATTGGACATGGAAATCGGATTATTGGACCCGGAACGCGTAATATTGGGCACGGAACCCGGAGTATTGGACACGGATATCTGAGTTTGAGACCCGGAACCCGGAGTTTGGGAACCGGAATCAGGAGTTTTGGACCAGGAACTTGGAGTTTTTGACCCGGAACTTGGAGTTTGGGACTCGGAACCTGGAGTTTGGGACCCGGAACCCGGCGTTTTGGACCCGGACCGAAGCGGCTCAGAGGCCCGCCCGTTTAACTGTACCATCCCAGCACGTTCAGTAGTAATGACCGATAAAATCAGGCAAATCCATCGCACTTATATCTAGCCCCAATTTTTGGGCACCTAACATATTTGAGTCTGTAATTCCGGAAATAACGGCCATACTGAGGAACGGGATGCGGCCCAGTATACATCCATGACTTGCTTCTTACACGATAGCATCAAAATGGCAATCGCGAACACTTTCAGATTTTCGCCGACATTCTAGCCGCCACAACCCCGCAGTACGTGTAGTGACAACAAAGCCGATGAGTGCGTTGAATACAGCTCGTCGAACTCAATCTTCAGCATAAAGACCATCTGTCTATCCCCGTTCGTTTGGACGGGAGATGAACGTAAAATTAAAAAAATGGTCATTTTGACCTTCCAAAACAGAATATTTTCTACACAAAGTGAACGAAGCGGCTCAGAGGCCCGCCCTTTTAACTGTAGCATCCCAGCATGTTGAGTAGTAATCTCCGTTAAAATCCGGCAAATCCGTCGCACTTTTTTCTAGCCCAAATTTTTCGGTACATAAAATATTTGAGTCTGTAATTCCAGAAATAACGGCCATACCGAGGAACGGGATGCGGCTATGTATTCACCCTTGACTTACTTCTTACACGATAGCATCTGAATAGCAATGGGGAATACCCTTCCGCCGATATTCTAGCCGCCATAACCCCGCAGTACGTGTAGTGACAACAAAGCCGATGAGTGCGTTGAATACAGCTCGTCGAACTCTATCTTCAGTATAAAGGGCAACTCTCTATCGCCGTTCGTTTTGGACGGGAGATTCCGGCAAAATTAAAAAAAAATGGTCATTTTGACCTTCCAAAACAAATTTTTTCTACACAAGGTGAACGATGCGGCTCAGAGGCCCGCCCTTTTAACTGTAGCATCCCAGCATGATCAGAAATAATCTCCGTTAAAATCCGGCAAATCCATCGCACTTTTTCCTAGCCCCAATTATTGCGTACCTAAAATATTTGAGTCTGTAATTCCGGAAATAACGGCCATACCGAGGAACGGGATGCGGCCCTGTATTCCCCCTTGACTTACTTCTTACATGATAGCATTAAAATGGTAATCGCGAAAACTTTATGATTTTCGAGAAAAAAAGGGGAAGGGTTTAAACCACCCTTCCGCAGACATTCTAGCCGCCATAAATCCGCAGACGTGTAGTGACAACAAAGCCGATGAGTGCGCTGAATACAGATCGTCGAACTCTATCTTCAGTATAAAGGATAACTGTCTATCCCCGTTCGTTTGGACTGGAGAGGCCGGCAAATTTAAAAAAATGGTCATTTTGACCCTCCAAAACAGTTTTTTCTACACTAGGAGAAGGAAGCGGATGTGTGTACCGCCATTTTAACTGTAGCATCCTAGCATGATCAGTAGTAATCTCCGTTAAAATCTGGCAAATCCGTCGCACTTTTTTCTAAACCCAATTTTTCGGTACCTAAAATATTTGGTCTGAAATTCCGCAAATAACGGCCATACAGAGGAACGGGATGCGGCCCTGTATTCCCCCTTGACTTACGACTTACACGATAGCAGCAAAATTGCAATCGCGAACACTTTCTGATTTTCGAGAAAAAAGGGGAAGATTTTAAGCCTCCCTTAGTTTGGGACGCGGAAACCGGAGTTTAGGTACAGGAAGCCGGTGTTTAGGACCCGAAACTTGGAGTTTGCACCCGGAAACCGTAGTTTGGGAGCCGGGACCTGGAGTTTGGACCCCCAACCATTAATATTGGACCAGGAACCAGGAGTTTGGGACCCGGAACCCAGAGTTTTGGACCCGGAACACTGAGTTTTGGACCAGGAACACGGAACCTTGATTTTGGACCCGGAACCTGGCGTATGGCATTCTGAACCCGGGAGTCTGGGACACGGAACACGGAGTTTGGGACACGGAACTCGGAGTATTGCACCCGGAATCCGGAGTATTAGGAACGGAACCCGGAGACTGGGATCCGGAACCCGGTGTTTGGGATCGGGAATCAGGAGTTTTGGACCCGGAACTTGGATTTTGGCACACGGAGCCCGGAGAGTTTGGGAGCCGGAACCCGGAGTTTGGGACCCAGAACCCGGAGTTTGTGCCCGGAATCCGGAGTTTGGGACCCGGAACACGTTGTATTGGACACGGAACCCAGAGTTTTGTACACGGAACCCGCAGTTTTGGAACCGGACCCCGGAGAGTTTGGGAGACGCAACCCGCAGAGTGCGACCGGGACACGGAGTTTCGTAACCGGAACCTTAGTTTTCTACCCGGAACCCGGAGATTGGGACCTGGAACCCGGAGTTTGGGCCCGGAACCCGGAGTTTGGGAAACGGAACCCTTAGTATTGGACACGGAACACAGAGTTTTGTACCCAGAACTCGGAACCAAAATTTGGTCCCAGAACTCGGAGTTTTGGACGCGGAAGCAGGAGTACTGGAACCGGAACCCGGATTATTCGAACCGGAAACCAGAGTTTTGACCCGGAACCCGGAGTTTTGGACACGGAACCCGGACTTTCGTACCCAGAACCCGGAATTTCCAAACCGTAACCTGGAGTTTGGGCCCGGAACCCGGTGTTTGGGACCCGGAACACGGAGTTCGGGAACCCCAATCCGAACTATTGGAATCGGATCCCTTAGTATGGACACGGAAGCCGTAGTTTTGGAGCCGGACACGGGATTTCGGGACCTATAACAAGTATTGGGCCCGGAAGCCGGAGTTTGGTCCCGGAACTCGGGGTGTTGGTCCTGTAAGCAGAAGTACTGAACCCGGAACCCGGAGTATTGGACCCGGAACCCGGAGATTTGGAACCGGAACTTGGAATTTGCGACTCTGAACCCGGAGTTTGGGACTCGGAACTCGGAGTTTTCTAAGAACCCGGAGCTTTTTAGGAATCCGGATTTTTGGACATGGAACCCGGAGTTTGGGACCAGGAACCAGGAGTTTGGGACCCGGAGTTTTGAGCCCGAAACTCGGAGTATTGTACCCAGTAGCAGGAGTATTGCACCCGAAACCCGGAGTATTGGACAAGGAATCCAGAGTTTTGGACCCGAAACTTGGAGTTTGGGACCCGGAACTAGGAGTTTTGGATCCGGAACACGGAGAGCTTGGGAGCCGGAACCCGGAGTTTGGGACGCGGGATCCGTAGGTTGGGCCCGGAGTATTGGACACGGAACCCGGAGTTTTGGATACGGAACACGGAGTTTTGGACCGGGACCCCGGAGAGTTTGGGAGTCGGAACCCGGACTTTTGGACACGGAACCTGGAGTTTTGGACACGGACCCTGGAGTTTTGGATTCGGAACCCGGCGTTTTGCACCCGGAACACGGAGTTTCTTACCCGGAAGACGGAGTTTGGACCCAGAACTCCGAGTATTGGACCCGGAAGCATTAGTACTGAACCCGGAGTATTTGACCCGAAACCAGGAGTTTCGGACCCCGAACTCGGAGTTGTGGACCAGGAACCCCGAGTTTACGTCTCGGAACCAGGATTTTTGGACAACGTACCCGGAGTTCGTGACTCGGAACCCGCAGTTTTGGACCCAGAACCTGGAGTTAGGAAGCAGGACCCCGGAGTTTGGGACCGGGATCCGGAGGTTTTACCCGGACACGGCAGTTTCGTACACGGAAACCCGAAGTTTTTACCCGGAACTCGGAGTATTAGACCCGGAACCTGGAGTATTGGACACGTAATCCGGAGTTGGGACCCCGAACCCGGAGTTTTGGACCCGTAACCCGAAATTTGGGACTCGGAACCCGGAAATTTATAGGAACTCGGCGTTTTTTAGGAACCCGTATTTTTGGACAAGGAACTCGAAGGTTCAACACGGAACCCGGAGCTTGGGCCCGGAACTCGGTGTATTGGACCCGGAAGCAGGAGTATTGGACACAGAACCCGGAGTATTTGACCCGGAACCAGTAGTTTTGGACCAGGAACCTGGAGTTTTGGACCCGGAACATGGAGTTTGGGAGTCGGAAATCGGAGTTTAGGACAGGAACCTGGAGTTAATACTCGGAAACCGCAGTTTCGTACCCGGAGGTTTTACAAGGAACTCGGAGTATTAGACCTGAAACCTGGAGTATTGGACCTGGAACCCAATGTTGCGACTTCGAACCCGGAGTTTTGGACCCGTAAACCGGAATTTGGGACTGGGAACCGGTTATTTTTGTAGGAACCCGGAGTTACGTAGGATCCCGGATTTTTGGACAAGGAACACGGAATTTCAACCCGATCCGGAGCTTGGGACGCGGAAACCGGACTTTAGGATCAGGATGACGGAGTCTAGGACCCAGAACCCGGAGTTTTTGAACCGCAGTCCGGAGTTTTTTGCCCACAACACGGCGTTTTTGATACGGAACCTGGAGTTTCGTACGCGGAACCCGGTGTTTGGGACCCGGAAATTGGAGTTTTGGACCCGGAGAGTTTGGTAGCCGAAACCCGGATATTTTTCCTCTGGACCCGGAGTTTCGTACCCGCTCGCCGAGTTTGAACACGGAACCCGGAGATTGGGGGCCGGAACCCGGAGTATTAGGCCCGGAACCCGCAGTTTGGGACCCGGAACCAGGAGTTTGGGACGCGGAACTCGGAGTTTTGAGCCCGGAACCCGAAATTCTGGACCCTGAACTCGGGGTTTTGTACCCGGAAACCGGGGTTTTGGACCCGGAACACGGAATTTGCAAACCGGAGTTTTGTAGGAACCCGGATTTTGGGAAACGGAACTCTGAGTACCGGACCCGGAAACCGGAGTATTTGGCCAGGGACCCGGAGTTTGAGATTCAGAACCCGTAGTTTGGGATACGGAATTCGGAGGTTGGGGCCCGGAACCCGAAGTTTTGAACCCGGTACACGGAGTCTTGGACACGGAACCCGGAGATTTGGATCCGGACCCCGGAGAGTTTGGGAGATGGAACCAGGAGTTCGTGACCGGGACCAGGAGTTTCGTAACCGGAATCCTGATTTTGGTCCCGGAACCCGGATTATTGAACCAACAACCCTTAGCATTGGACACGGAAATCGGATTATTGGACCCGCACGGAACACGGAGATGGGGCACGGAACCCGGAGTTTGGGGCACGGAACCCGCCGTTTGGGACCCGGAAACGGGAGTTTTGGATCCGAAACTTAGAGTTTGGGGACCCGGAATCTGGAGTCTTGGACCCGGAACACGGAGAGTTTGGGAGCAGTAACTCGGTGTTTGGGACCGGGACCCGGGTGTTGTACCCGGAACCCGGGGTTTCGTACCCGGAAACCGGACTATTAGACCCGGAACTCGAAGTTTTGGACACGGAACTCGCAGTTTTCCCACGGACCCCGGAGAGTTTGGGAGGCGGAACCCGGAGTTTCGTAAGGGTAACCCGGAGTTTTGCGCCGGAAACCGGAGTTTGGGAACAGAACCCGAAGTTTGGGACGCTGAACACGGAGTTTTGTACCCGGAACCCGCAGTTTGGACCCGGAACCAGGATGTCTGGGGGCGGACACCGGAGTGGGATTGCAACCCCGAGTTTTGTACCCGCAAGCCGTAGTTTCGTACCCGTAACCCTGAGTTTATTCACGGAACTCGGAGTATTGGACCCGGAAGCAGGAGTATTGGACCCGGAACCCGGAGTATTGGACCCCGAACCCGGAGTTTTGGAAACGGAAACCGGAGTTTTGGATGCGGAACCCGGTTTTTGGGACCCGAAACCGCAGTTGTAGACCAGGAACCTGGAGTTTTGTAGGAACCCGGATTTTAGGACAAAGCACCATGAGTTCGGGATCCCGAACCAGGAGTTTGGGACACGGAATCCGGAGTCCTGGACCCTGGACGTTTTGAGCCCAGCAAACGGGGTTTTCGAACCGGAACCCGGAATATGGAACCCAGAGTTTTGTACACGGAACCCGGAGTTCTGGACCGGTACATGTAGTTTGAACTCGGAAACCGCAGTGTTGGACCTGGAAGCCGGAGTTTAGGACCGGCAAACCGGAGTTTTTGACCCGCAACCAGGGGTTTTTGACCCGGAACCCGGAGTTGTGGACCGGTACCTGTAGTTTGAACCCGGAAACCTGATTTTAATACACGGAACCCGGAGCTCGGAGTATTCTACTCGGAAGCAGGACTATTGGACTCGGAAGCAGGTATATTGGACCCGGAACCCGGAGTTTTGCAGCCCGAACCCGGAGCTTTGGACCCTGAACCCGGAGTTTAGACACGGAACCCTGAGATTGGACTCGGGACCCGGAGTTTGGGACACGGAACCCTGTCTTTGGGACCCTGTCTTTGGGACCCGGAACCAGGAGTTTTGCACACGGAACTTGGAGTTTGGGACACGGAACCTGGAGTTATGTTCCCGGAACCCGGACAGTTTGGGAGCCGGTACCCGGAGTTTGGGACCCGCAACCAGGAGTTTGGACTCGGAACTAGGAGTATTGGACCCGGAACCTGTAGTTTAGGACACGGAACCTGGACCTTTGGAGCCGGAACCCGGAATTTGGGACCCGGAACCCGGCGTTTTGGACCCGGATCGAAGCGGCTCAGAGGCCCGCCCGTTTAACTGTAGCTTCCCAGCACGTTCAGTAGTAATATCCGATAAAATCAGGCAAATCCGTCGCACTTTTATCTAGCCCCAATTTTTGGGCACCTAACATATTTGAGTCTGTAATTCCGGAAATAACGGCCATACTGAAGAACGGGATGCGGCCCTGTATACATCCATGACGTGCTTCTTACACGATAGCATCAAAATGGCAATCGCGAACACTCTCTGATTTTCGAAGACATTCTAGGCGCCATAAATCCGCAGTACGTGCAGTGACAACAAAGCCGATGAGTGCGTTGAATACAGCTCGTTGAATTCAATCTTCAATATAAAGGCCATCTTTCTATCCCCGTTCGTTTGGACGGGAGATGAACGCATAATTAAAAAATTGGCCATTTTGACCTTCCAAAACAAATGTTTTTCTACACAAGGAGAACGAAGCGGCTCAGAGGCGCGCCCTTTTAACTGTAGCATCCCAGTAGTAATCACCGATAAAATCCGGCAAATCCGTCGAACTTTTTTCTAGCCCCAATTTTTGGGTACCTAATATATTTGAGTCTGTAATTCAGGAAATAACGGCCATACCAAGGAACGGGATGCGACCCTCTATTCCCCCTTGACTTACTTCTTACACGATAGCATTAAAATGGCAATCGCGAACACTTTCTGATTTTCGAGAAAAAAGGGAAAGGGTTAAAACCACCCTACCCCGACATTTTAGCAGCCATAGCTCCGCAGTACGTGTAGTGACAACAAAGACGATGAGAGCGTTGAATACAAGTCGTCGAATTGTATCTTCAGTATAAGGACAACTCTCTATTCCCGTTCCTTTGGACGGGAGAGGCCGGTAAAATTTAAAAAAATGGTCATTTTGACCTTTCAAAACAGAATTTTTTCTACACAAGGTGAACGAAGCGGCTCAGAGGCCCGCCCTTTTAACTGTAGCATCCCAGCATGTTCAGTAGTAATTACCGAAAAAATCCGGCAAATCCGTCGCACTTTTTTCTAGCCCCAATTATTGCGTACCTAAAATATATGAATCTGTAATTCCGGAAATAACAGCCATACCAAGGAACGGGATGCGACCCTGTATTCCCCCTTGACTTACTTCTTACACGATAGCATTAAAATGGCAATCGCGAAAACTTTATGATTTTCGAGAAAAAAAGGGGAAGGATTTAAACCACCCTTCCGCAGACATTCTAGCCGCCATAAATCCGCAGACGTGTAGTGACAACAAAGCCGATGAGTGCGATGAATACAGATCGTCGAACTCTATCTTCAGTATAAAGGACAACTCTCTATCCCCGTTCGTTTAGACGGGACAGGCCGGCAAATTTAAAAAAATGGTCATTTTGACCTTCCAAAACAGAATTTTTTCTACACAAGGAGAACGAAGCGGCTCTTAGGCTCGCCCTTTTAACTGTAGCATCCCAGATTGATCAGTAGTAATCTCCGTTAAAATCTGGCAAATCCGTCGCACTTTTTTCTAAACCCAATTTTTCGGTACCTAAAATATTTGAGTCTAATTCCGCAAATGACGGCCATACAGAGGAACGGGATGCGGGTCTGTATTCCCCCTTGACTTACGCCTTACACGATAGCATCAAAATGGCAATCGCGAACACTTTCTGATTTTTGAGAAAAAAGGGGAAGATTTTAAACCTCCCTTAGTTTGGGACACGGAAACCGGAGTTTAGGTACAGGAAGCCGGTTTCTAGGACCCGGAACCTGGAGTTTGCACCCGGAAAACGTAGTTTGGGAGCCGGGACCTGGAGTTTGGACCTTGAACTATTAATATTGGACCCAGAACCAGGTGTTTGGGACCCGGAACCCAGAGTTTTGGACTCGGAACACTGAGTTTTGGACCGGGAACCCGGAATTTTAGACACGGAACCTGGATTTTGGACCCGGAATCTGGCGTTTGGCAGCCGGAACCCGGGAGTTTGGGACACGGAACACGGAGTTTGGGACGCGGAACCCGAAGATTGGGAGCCGGAACCCGGAGTTTGGACCCGGAACTCGGAGTATTGCACCCGGAATACGGAGTATTAGGAACGGAACCCGGAGATTGGGATCCGGAAGCCGGTGTTTGGGACCGGGAATCAGGAGTTTTGGACCCGGAACTTGGAGTTTGGCACACGGAACTTGGAGATTTGGACCCGGAGCCCGGAGAGTTTTGGTGCTGGAACCCGGAGTTTGGGACCCACAACCCGGAGTTTGTGCCCGGAACCCGGAGTTTGGGACCAGGAACAGTGAGTATTGGACACGGAACCCGCAGTTTTGGAACCAGACCCCGGAGAGTTTGGGAGACGGAACCCGGAGAGTGCTACCGGGACACGGAGTTTCGTAAACGGAACCTCAGTTTCCTACCGGGAACCCGGAGTTTGGGACCCGGAACACGGAGTTTGGGCCCGGAACACGGAGTTTGGGCCCGGAACCCGGAGTTAGGGACTCGGAACACGGAGTTTGGGAACCGGAAATCTTAGTATTGGACACGGAACCCGGAGTTTTGTACCCAGAACCCGGAACCAAAATTTTGGTCCCGGAACTCGGAGTGTTGGACGCGGAAGCAGGAGTACTGAAACCGGAACCCGGACTATTCGAACCGGAACACAGAGTTTTGACGCGGAACCCGAAGTTTTGGACACGGAACTCGGAATTTTTTACCCAGAATACGGCGTTTTTGACACGGAACCCGAACTTTCGTACCCGGAACCCGGAATTTCCTACCCGGAACCTGGAGTTTGGGCCCGGAACCCCGGGTTTAGGACCCGGAACACGGAGTTCGGGAACCGGAACCCGAAGTATTGGACCCGGAACCATGAGTATGGACACGGAACCCGTAGTTTTGGAGCCGGACCCCGAAGTTTGGGACCTATACAGAGAGTATTGGGCCCGGAACCAGCAGTTTGGTCCCGGAACTCGGAGTGTTGGTCCCGTAAGCAGTACTGGACGAGGAACCCGGAGTATTGGACCCGGAACCCGGAGTTTTGGAAACGGAATCCGGAGATTTGGAGTCGGAACCTGGAGTTTGCGAGCCGAACCCGGAGTTTCGTACCCGGAAACCGTAGTTTGGACAGGGAACTCGGAGTATTGTACACGGTAGGAGTATTGGACCCGAAACCCGGAGAATTGGACCCAGAACCCGGAGTTAGGGAGCCGGAAACCGGAGTTTGGGATAGGATCCCGGAGTTTCTTACCCAGAACCTGGAGTTTGGACCTGAAACCCCGGAGATTTGGAACCGGAACTAGGAATTTGTGACTTTGAACCCGGAGTTTTTGGGCCGGAACCTGGAGTTTTGGACTCGGAACTCGGCGTTTTGTAAGAACCCGAAGTTTTGTAGGAACCCGGATTTTTGGACATGGAACCCGAAGTTTGGGACACGGAACACTGAGTTTTGAGCCCGGAACTCGGAATATTGTACCCAGTAGCAGGAGTATTGCACCCGAAACCCGGAGTATTGGACCAGGAATCCGGAGTTTTGGACCCGAAACTTGGAGTTTGGGACCCGGAACTAGGAGTTTTGGATCCGGAACACGGAGAGCTTGGGAGCCGGAAACCGGAGTATGGGTCCCGGGATCCGAAGGTTGGGCCCGGAACCCGGAGTATTGGACACGGAACCCGGAGTTTTGGACCCGGAAGCATTACAACTGGACATGGAACCCGGACATTTTGACACGAAGCCAGGAGATTTGGACCCCGAACTCGGAGTTTTGGACCAGGAACCCGGAGTTTGCGGCAAGGAAACCCGGGGTTTTGTATGAACCGGGAGGTTCAACACGCAACCCGGAGCTTGGACCCGGAACTCGATGTATTGGACCCGGAAGCAGGAGTATTCGACACGGAACCAGGAGTATTTGACCCGGAACCAGTAGTTTCGGACCCGGAACCTGGAGTTTCGTACCCGGAACCCGGATGTTTTACCCGGAACCCGGAGTATTTGACCTGAAACCTGGAGTATTGGACCCGGAACCCAATGTTGCGACCTCGAACCCGGAGTTTTGGACTCGTAACCCGGAATTTGGGACTGGGAAACCGTAGTTTTGTAGGAACCCGGAGTTACTTAGGATCCCGGATTTTTGGACAAGGAACCCAGAATTTGAACCCGACCCGGAGCTTGGGACGCGGAAACCGGACTTTCGGACCATGATGCCGAAGTCTAGGACCTGGAACCCGGAGTTTTTGAACCGCAACCCGGAGTTTTTTGCCCACAACTCGGCGTTTTGATACGGAACCTGGAGTTTCGTACGCGGAACCCGGTGTTTTGGAGCCGAAACCTGGAGATTGGGACCCGGAACCCGGAGAATTTGGGAGCCGAAACCCGGAATTTTGTACTCTGGACCCGGAGTTTCGTACCCGCTCCCGGAGTTTGGACACGGAAACCGGAGTTTTGTGCCCGGAAATCGGGGTTTTGGACCCGGAACACGGAATTTGTAAACCGGAGTTCTGTAGGATCCCGGATTTTGGGACCCGGAACTCTGAGTATTGGACGCGGAAACTGGAGGATTTGGCCAGGAAACCGGAGTTTCGGATTCGGGACCCGTAGTTTGGGATACTGAACCCGGAGGTTGGGGCCCGGAATCCGAAGTTTTGAACCCAGAACACGGAGTCTTGGACACGGAATCCGGAGATTTGGATCCGGACCCCGGAGAGTTTGGGAGCCAGAACCAGGAGTTTGTGACCGGGACCGGGAGTTTCGTACCCGGAATCCGTATTTTGCTCCCGGAACCCGGATTATTGAACCCAGAACCCTTAGTATTGGACACAGAAATCGGATTATTGGACCCTCACGGAACCCGGAGCTAGGGGCACGGAAACCGGAGTTTGGGGCATGGAACCCGCCGTTTGGGACACGGAACCCGCCGTTTGGGACACGGAACCGGGAGTTTTAGATCCGGAACTTGGAGTTTGGGACCCGGAACCTGGAGTCTTGGACCCGGAACCCGGAGAGTTTGGGAGCCGGAACCCGGTGATATTATGTTTTATTTAACGACGCTCGCAACTGCAGAGGTTATATCAGCGTCGCCGGATGTGCCGGAATTTTGTCCCGCAGGAGTTCTTTTACATGCCAGTAAATCTACTGACATGAGCCTGGAGCATTTAAACACACTTAAATGCCATCGACCTGTCCCCGGGATCGCACCCACAATCTTGGGCATAGAAGGCCAGTGCTATACCAACTCGCCAACCAGGTCGACCGGAACCCGGTGTTTGGAACCGGAACCCGGAGTGTTGTACACGGAACCCGGAGTTTCGTACCGGACTATTAGACACGGAACTCGGTGTTTTGGACACGGAACCCGCAGTTTTTCACACGGACCCGGAGAGTTTGGAAGCCGGAACCCGGAGTTTGGGATCGGGACCCGGAGTTTCGTAACGGGAACCAGGAGTTTTGGGCCGGAAACCGGAGATTGGGTCCGGAATCCGAAGTTTGGGATCCTGAACACGGAGTTTTGTACCCGGAACTCGCAGTTTGGAACCGGAACCAGGAAGTCGGGAGGCGGACACCGGAGTTTGAAATTTGGGACCCCGAGTTTTGTATCCGCAAGCCGTAGTTTCGTACCCGGAACCCGGAGTTTGTACCCGGAACTCGTATTATTGGACCCGGAAGCAGGAGTATTGGACCCGGAACACGGAGTATTGGACCCGGAACACGGAGTATTGGACCCTGAACCGGAGTTTTGGAAACGGAACCCGGAGGTTTGGACCCGGAAGCCGGTTTTTGGGACAGGAACCCGAAGTTGTGGACCAGGAACCCGGAGTTTTGTAGTGACCCAGATTTTAGGACAAAGCACCCTGAGTTCGGGATCCGGACACAGGAGTTTGGGACACGGAACCCGGTGTCCTGGACCCTGAACGCGACGTTTTGAGCCCGGAAACCGGGGTTTTCGAAACGTAACCCGGAGTTTTGTACACGGAACCCGGAGTTTTGTAGGAACCTGGAGTTTTGGACCCGGAACCCGCAGTTTGGAACCCGGAACACGGAGTTTGGGATACGGAAGCAAGAGTTTCGGACCCGAAATCCGGAGTTCTGGACCGGTACATGTAGTTTGAATTCGGAAATCGCACTGTAGGACCAGGAAGCCGGAGTTTAGGACCGGCAAACCGGCGATTTTGACCTGCAACCAGAAGTTTTTGACGCGGAACCAGGAGTTTTTGACGCGGAACCCGGAGTTTTTGACCAGGAACCCGGAGTTGTGGACCGTACCTGTAGTTTGAACCAGTAAACCGGAGTTTTATACCCGGAACCCGAAGTTTGGACCCGGAACTCGGAGTATTGTACTCGGAAGGACTATTGGACTCGGAAGCAGGTATATTGGACCCGGAATCCGGAGTTTTGGACCCCGAAACCGGAGCTTTGGACCCTGAACCAGGAGTTTAGACACGGAACCCGGAGATTAGACCCGGTACCTGGAGTTTGGGACACGGAACCCTGAGTTTGGGACCCGGAATCCGGTCTTTGGAACCCGGAACCAGGAGTTTTGCACACGGAACTTGGAGTTTGGGACTTAGAGTTATGTTCCCGGAACCCGGACAGTTTGGAGCCGGTACCCGGAGTTTGGGACCCAGAACACGGAGTTTGGGACCCGGAACCAGGAGTATTGGACCCGGAACCCGGAGTATTGGGGATGGAACCCGGAGTTTGGGACACGAAATCCTGATTTTGGACCCGGAACCCGGTGTTTGGGACCCGGAACCAGGAGCTTTAGACACGGAACTTGGAGTTTGGGACTCGGAACCAGGAGTTTTCTACCCGAAACCCGTAGTTTCGGACACGGAACCTGGAGTTTTGGAGCCGGAACCCGGCTTTTTCGACCCGGATCGAAGCGGCTCAGAGGCCCGCCCGTTTAACTGTAGCTTCTCAGCACGTTCAGTAGTAATCACCGATAAAATCAGGCAAATCCGTCGCACTTTTATCTAGCCCCAATTTTTGGGCACCTAACATATTTGAGTCTGTAATTCCGGAAATAACGGCCATACTGAGGAACGCGATGCGGTCCTGTATACATCCATGACTTGCTTCTTACACGATAGCATCAACATGGCAATCGCGAACACTTTCTGATTTTCGCCGACATTCTAGCCGCCATAAATCCGCAGTACGTGTAGTGACAACAAAGCCGATGAGTGCGTTGAATACAGCCACTGCCATCGTGATCTAGACCAGGCCGTAATGCAGGTTGTGTGACGTCACTCGATGAGTCGGGCTTTTCTATTTGAGTATACGGAGCTGAGTGAAATATATTACTTTATAGCGTGTCGGCGCTCAATTTTATTTAGTGTAATGTGTGTATAAGACCCCTTCACACTTCTTATTGCATAATATGTTGCGGAAATAATTACAAAACTGTGTTATTTTAATGTGAACGGAGTTTTACATGTTAACATAACCTGGTTGCATCAACATTTTAAGTTTGGAATGGAAGCTATTTTGAGATTTAATAAAGAAGAATTATTTATATTGTGATTTTAATTTAGCACATCTACCTTCCTTACTTGTAGGTACAAAATTTACCACAGTCCCTCCTATGAAATTAGTGTATGTACAGTTGTGTGTTAACCTGGTAGATTAGATAAATACAATTCATTACAACCCAGTATAGTAGGGAACAAATAAATAATACAATTAAATTTTTATTCAATGTAATATGTGCATAAGTTCCATTTATGTGTTGCATAATGTGGCAGGAATAATAAATAAAACTGTGTTATTTTTATGTGAAGAGAATTTACCGTGTTAACATAACCTATCTGCGTCAACATTTTAGGTTAAAGTTGAGAACGAAAACTGTTTTGAAATTTAATAAAGAAGAATATATTTTAGGATAAACTTCAGAACACGGTTACCGTCCTTACTTATAGGTAGAAAATTCACCACAGTCCCTCCTATGATATGTACATACGTTATATTACTTAGTAGCGCTGAGGTATAGTTCCGGTAATTTCTGAACTGAAAACAGTTGAATTTATTTTTTGTGGAGATGCATTTGATCCTATAAGCAAGGCATATTAAAATCCTGAACGAACCGAACTAATTTGTATATGCAAGATGTATGAATACGAAGGGAACTACCTCAGCGCTAGTTTAGCCCTAGTAACATATTAAACTAATCAGACTTCAGACTGGAGTACCGTCTGAAACGAATAAATACAATTGAAGTGTAGACAAATTGCATTTATAAGTTATACGTAGCGTTATGCTTAATTATAATGCATAATTGCGAATATTACTGATAGAATAAACATAAGCTATAACTTCAACACATTAAAATATGCGAGCGATGCAACTGAAAATTGTTGAAACGTGCATAAATGAATGTGCAAGAATTTCGTAATGAAGCATGAATGCTTTATTTCAACTAATTACAATTCTAGATACTGTAACAGTAATGAAAACTATAGGGTATAATTTTTCGTAATATACTATATGTATCTCGTTTTTAGTTCAAATTGTGTATATTATCAAACGTCGTATTATTTACTCGTATAATGTAGGTTGTTCACAAATAAAAAGGGCGCAATAATTTAAATTTAATAAGACAAATACGGTAAACTAGCAATAATGGATTAGACAAGAGTAACATCGGTAACGCTGCACTTAGGCCCAATCACAACTTACTTTACATGCCAGTCAATGTTTCACTTTCACGTATATATTATTACACATATTTAGCCTACTGTTTATAAGACCAAAAATTCACTTAACCACTTAAAGACGCAATATTTAATCGAAATAAAGGCATGTATTACACATACGAACTTTGCCTGCAACAACGTAATTTTCACACCAAAAATAATATTATACCTTAAATTGCAAGTAAATTGTGTCTCAAGTGTCTCACAATCACTGTTTAAAATTTTACTCACGCAATTACACTGCATTTCAGAGAAATATATGTTATTCTTTATGCACTGCAACTAATTCATATGGTTGAAAGACCGCCTTTCGCGATCAGCTGTTAAGCGAGTCACGTGGTCTGCCTTACGGCCTGTATTAGATCACGATGGCAGTGATACAGCTCGTCGAACTCAATCTTCAGTATAAAGGCTATCTCTCTATCCCCGTTCGTTTGGACGGGAGATGAACGCATAATTAAAAAATTGCTCATTTTGACCTCCCAAAACAAAATTTTTTTCTACACAAGGAGAACGAAGCGGCTTAGACGCCCGCCCATTTAACTGTAACATCCCAGCATGTTCATTAGTAATCACCGATAAAATCCGGCAAATCCGTCGCACTTTTTCCTAGCCCCAATTTTTGGGCCCCTAATATATTTGAGTCTGTAATTCCGGAAATAACGGCCATACCGAGGAACGGAATGCGTCCCTGTATTCCCCCTTGCCTTACGTCTTACACGATAGCATCAAAATGGCAATCGCGAACGCTTTCTGATTTTCGAGAAAAAAAGGGTAAGGTAAACCACCCTTCCCCCGATATTTTAGCAGCCATAACTCCGCAGTACGTGTAGTGACAACAAAGGTGAACTCTATCTTCAGTATAAAGGACAACTGTCTATCCCCGTTCGTTTGGACGGGAGATCCCGGCAAAATTTCAGAAAATGGTCATTTTGACCTTCCAAAACAGAATTTTTTCTACACAGGATGTATGATCCGGCTCAGAGGCCCGCCCTTTTAACTGCAGCATCCCAGCATGTTCAGTAGTAATCACCAATAAAATCCGGCACATCCGTCGCACTTTTTTCTAGCCCCAATTATTGCGTACCTAAAAAATATTTGAGTCTGTAATTCCGGAAATAACGGCCATACCGAGGAACGGCACGCGGCTCTGTATTCCCCCTTGACTTACTTCTTACACGATAGCATTAAAATGGCAATCGCGAAAACTTTCTGATTTTCAACAAAAAAGGGGAAGGGGTTTAACCACCCTTCCGCAGATATTGCAGCCGCCATAAATCCGCAGACGTGTAGTGACAACAAAGCCGATGAGTGCGTTGAATACAGATCGTCGAACTCTATCTTCAGTATAAAGGACAACTCTCTATCCCCGTTCGTTTGGACGGGAGAGGCCGGCAAATTTAAAAAAATGGTCATTTTGACCTTCCAAAACAGAATTTTTTTTACACAAGGAGAACGAAGCGGCTCAGAGGCCCGCCCTTTTAACTGTAGCATCCCAGCATGATCAGTAGTAATCTCCGTTAAAATCTGGCAAATCCGTCACACTTTTTTAAAGCCCCAATTTTTGCGTACCTAAAATACTTGAGTCTGTATTTCCGGAAATAACGGCCATACAGAGGAACGGGATGCGGCTCTGTATTCCCCCTTGACTTACTTCTTGCACGATAGCATCAATATAGCAATCGCGAACACTTTCTGATTTTCGAGAAAAAAGGGGAAGATTTTAAGCCAACATTAGTTTGGGACGAGGAAACCGGAGTTTAGGTATAGGAAGCCGGTGTTTAGGACACGTAACCCGGAGTTTGCAACCGGAAACCGTAGTTAGGGACCCGGAACCCGGACTTTGGACCCCGAACTAGGAATATTATACCCTGAACCAGGAGTTTGGGACCCGGAACCGGGAGTTTTAGACACGGAACCCGGAGTTTGGAACCGGAACCTGACGTTTGGGAGCCGGAACACAGAGTTTGGACCCGTAACTCCGATTATTGCACCCGGAACGCAAAGTATTGGGAACGAAACCCGGACTTTGGGATCCGGAACTTGGAGTTTGGTACACGGAACTTGGAGTTCTGGACCCGGAACCAGGAGAGTTTGGGAGCCGGAACCCGGAGTTTGGGACACCGAACCCGGAGTTTTGGACCCCTAACCCAGAATTTGGGACTGGGAACCCGGAGTCTTGTAGGAACACGGATTTCTGGATCAGGAACCCGGAGTTTGAACCCGGAACCCGGAGCTTGGACCATGAACTCGGAGTATTGGACCCGGGACCAGTAGTTTTTGACCCGGGACCCGGAGTTTCGCAGCCAAAAATTCAGTTTGGGAGCCGGAACCCGGAGTTTGGGACCGGGACCCGGAGTTATTACCCAGAAACCAGTTTCGTACCTGGAACTCGGGGTATTAGACCCGGAACCCGAAGTTGGGTCCCCGAACACAGAGTTTTGGACCCGTAACCCGGCATTTGGGACTCGGAAACCATAGTTCTGTATGATCCCGTAGTATTGTAAGAACCCGGATTTTTGGACAAGGAACCCGGAGTTTCAACCCGGAACCTGGGAGGAAGAAACCGGAATTTAGGACCAGGATGCCGGAGTTTAGGACCCGGGAGATTTTGACTCGGAACCCGGAGTTTTTGACACAGAACCCAGCGTTTTTTACCCGGAACCCGGAGTTTCGTACCCGGAACCCAGTGTTTGGAAGCCGAAACCTGGAGTCTGGGCCCCGGAAGCCGGAACCCGGAGTTTTGTATTTCGGACCCGGAGTTTCGTGCCCGGAACCAGCGGTATGGACACGAAACCCGGAGTTTGCTGCCGGAACCCGGAGTTTGGGATTCGGAACCTGGAGATTGGGACCCGGAACGAGGAGTTTGGTACAGGGAAGTCGGAGTTTTGATCCCGGAACCCGGAGTTCTGGACTGAACCCGTAGTTTCGTTCCCGGAGACCGGAGTTTTGAACCCGGAATTTGGAAACGCTAGTTTTGTACCCGGAACGCGGAGTTTTGTAGGAACCAGGAGTTTGGGACCCGGAACTCTGAGTATTGGATCCGGAATCCGGAGTATTTTGCCAGGAACCCGGAGTTTGGTAACATGAACCCGGAGTTTGGGATCCGGAACCCGAAGGTTTGGGCCCGGAACCCGGAACATGGTGTTTAGGACCAGGAACCCGGAGATTTGGACCCGTACCCCGGAGAGTTTGGGAGACGGAACACGGAGTTTGTGTCCGGGACCGGGAGATTCGCACCCGGAATACGGAGTTAGGTCCCGGAACCCGATTTATTGGACCCGGAACCCAGTGTTGGACACGGAAATCGGATTATTGGACCCGCAACGCGGAGTATTGGGCACGTAACCCAGAGTTAGGGACACGGAACCCGATGTTTGGGACCCGGAAACTGGAGTTTTGGAACCGGAACTTGGAGTTTTTTGCACCCGGAACCTGGAGTTTTGGAACCGGAACCCGGAGAGTATGGGAGTCGGAACCCGGTGTTTGGGAACGGGACCCGGGGTGTTGTACCCGGAAACTGGAGTTCCGTACACGGAAACCGGAGTATTTGACCCGGAAGCCGGAGTATTGGACACGTTACCCGAAGTTTCGGACCCGGACCCCGGAGTTTGAAACCGGAACATGGAGTTTCGTAACTGGAACCAAATGTTTGGGCCCGGAACCCGGATTTTGGGCTCGGAATCCGGAGTTCGGGCCTGGAACTGGAGTTTAAGACCTGAACACGGAGTTTGGACCAGTAACCCGGAATTTTGGAGCCGGACCTTGGAGTTTGGGATTGGGGAACCGAGTTTCGTACCCGGAACCCGGAGTTTCATACACGGAAACCTGAGTTTCGTACACGAAACCGGGAGTTTGGACCCGGAACTTTATTGGACCCGGAAGCAGGAGTATTGGAACCGGAGTATTGGACCCTGATTCCGGAGTAATGGACCCTGAACCCAAAGTTTTGGACACGGAACCCGGAGTTTGGGAACCCGAGCCAGGAGTTTTGGACCAGGATTCCCGAGTTTGGGACTCGGAAACCGGAGTTTTGTAGGAACCCGGATTTTTGGACAAAGGACCCTGAGTTTGGGACCGGGAACCAGGAGTTTGGGACACGGAACAAGAAGTACTGGACCCTGAATTTTGAGCCCGTAAAACGGGATTTTGGAACCGAAACCCGGAATTTGGAACCCGGAGTTTTGTATCCGGAACATGGAGCCTTAGGAACCCCGAGTTTTGGACCCGGGACCCGGAGTTTGGGATGAGGAAGGAGCTTCGGACCCGGTACCCGGAATTTAGGACTCGGAACCCGTAGTTGTGGAACGGTACCTGTAGTTTGAAACCGGAAACCGGTGTGTAGGACCAGGAAGTAGGAGTTTAGGACTTGGAACCCGGACTTTTTCAACCGCAGCCCGGAGTTCTTGACGCGGAACCCGGAGTTTTTGACGCGGAACCCGGAGTTGGGGACCGGTACCTGTAGTTTGAACCCAGAAACCGGAATTTCGTACCCGGAACCCGGAGTTTTTGACGCGGAACCCGGAGTTTTTGACCCGGAACCCGGAGTTGGGGACCGGTACCTGTAGTTTGAACCCAAAAACGGGAGTTTCGTACCCGGAACCCGGAGTTCGGCCCCGGATCTTGGAGTATTGGACTCGGAAGCAGGACTATTGGACTCGGAAGCAGGAGTATTACACCCGGAACCCGGAGTTTTGGACACCGAACCTGGAGTTTTAAACACGGAACCCGGAGTTTGGACCCGGTCCCGGAGTTGGAACACGGAACCCAGAGTTTGGGAACCGGAACCCGGTGTTTGGGACCCGGAACCAGGAGTTTTGGACACGGAACTTGGAGTTTGGGACACGGAACCTGGAGTTTTGTTGCCGGTGCCCTGAGAGTTTTGAGGCCGCAACCCGTAGTTTGGGACCCACAACACGGAGTTTGGGACCCGGATCCAGTAGTTTGGAGACGGAACTCGGAGGATTGGACCCGGAACGCGTAGTATTGGGGATGGAACCCGGAGGTTTGGACACGGAACCCTGAGATTGGTACCCGGAACCCGGTGTTTGGGACCCGGAAACACGAGATTTGGACCCGGAACTTGGAGTTTTTGAACTGGAACTTGGAGTTTGGGACTCGGAACACGGAGTTTTGGACCCGGAACCCGGTGTTTGGGAGCCGAAACCTGGAGTTTGGGAACCGGAACTTTGAGTTTTGGACCCGGAACCCGGAGATTTTGCGAGCCGAAACCCGGAGTTTTGTACTCTTGACCCGGAGTTTCGTACCAGCAAAGCGGATTTTGGAAACGGAACCCGGAGTTTGGGGCCCGGAACCTGGAGTATTGGGCCCGGACCCCGCAGTTTGGGACACGGAACTCGGAGATTTGGGACCGGAACCCGGAGGTCTGGACACTGAATCCGGAGTTTTGAGCCAGGAAACCGGGGTTTTGGACCCGAAACCCGAAATTTTGAATCCCCAGATATGTACCCGAGAACCCGGAGTTTTGTAGGAACCCGGATTTTTTGACAAAGCACCCTCAGTTCGGCACCAGGAACCAGGAGATTGGGACACGGAACCCGGAGTTTTGAGGATGCACCCTGGAGTCCTGGACCCTGAACCAGAAGTTTTGAGCACGGAACCCGGGGTTGTCGAACCGGAACGCGGAATTTTGTACCCGGAACCCGGAGCTTGGGATGCGCAAGCAGGAGTTTCGGACCCGGAACACGGAGTTGTGGACCGGTACCTGCAGTTTGAACCCGGAAACCGCAGTTTATGACCAGGAAGCCGGAGTTTAGGACCGCGAACCCGGAGTTTTTGACCCGAAACCCCAAGTTCTTGACGCGGAACCAGGAGGTTTTGATGCGGAACTCGGAGTTTTTGACCCGGAACCCGGAGTTATGGACCTGGAACTTGGAGTTTTTGACCCGAAACTTAGAGTTTCGTACCCGGAACCCTGAGTTTTGGACCCGAAACCTGTAGTTTTTGACAAAGGAACTGGAGTTTTGGAGCCGGAACCCGGAATTTGGGACCCGGCGTTTTGGACCGGGACCGAAGCGGCTCAGAGGTCCGCATGTTTAACTGTAGCATCCCAGCACGTTCAGTAGTAATCACCGATAAAATCAGGCAAATCCATCGCACTTTTATCTAGCCCCAATTTTTGGGCACCTAACATATTTGAGTCTGTAATTCCGGAAATAACTGCCCTACTGAGTAACGGGTTGCGGCTCTGTATACATCCATGACTTGCTACTTACACGATAGCATCAAAATAGCAATCGCGAACACTTTCTGATTTTCGCCGACATTCTAGCCGCCATAAATCCGCAGTACGTGTAGTGACAACAAAGCCGATGAGTGCGTTGAATACAGCTCGTAGTACTCTGTCTTCAGTATAATGACAACTATCTATCCCCGTTCGTTTGGACGCGAGAGGCCGGAAAATTTCAAAAAATGGTCATTTGACCTTACAAAACAGAATTGTTTCTACACAAAGTGAACGAAGCGGCTCAGAGGCCAGCCCGTTTAACTGTAGCATCCCAGCATGTTCAGTAGTAATCACCGATAAAATCCGGCAAATCCGTCGCACTTTTTCTAGCCCAATTTTTGGGTACCTAAAATATTTGAGTCTGTAATTCCGGAAATAACGGCAATACTGAGGAACAGGATGCGACCCTGTATTCCACCTTGACTCACTTCCTACACGATTGCAACAAAATGGCAATCGCGAACACTTCCTGATTTTCGAGAAAAAAAACCCTTCCGCCAACATTCTAGCCGCCATAACTCCGCAGTACGTGTAGTGACAACAAAGCCGATGAGTGCGTTGAATACAGCTCGTCGAACTCTATCTTCAGTATAAGAACAACTCTCTATCCCCGTTCGTTTGGACGGGAGAGGCCGCCAAAATTTCAAAAAACGGTCATTTGACCTTACAAAACAGAATTTTTTCTACACAAGGCGAACGAAGCGGCTCAGAGGCCCGCCCTTTTAACTGCAGCATCCCAGGATGTTCAGTAGTAATCACCGAAAAAATCCGGTAAATCCGTCGCACTTTTTTCTAGCCCCAATTATTGCGTACCTAAAATATTTGAGTGTGTAATTCCGGAAATAACGGCCATACCGAAGAACGGGATGCGGCTCTGTATTCCCCCTTGACTTACTTCTTACACGATAGCATTAAAATGGCAATCGCGAAAACTTTCTGATTTTCGAGAAAAAAAAGGGGAAGGGTTTAAACCACCCTTCCGCAGACATTCTAGCCGCCATAAATCCGTAGACGTGTAGTGACAACAAAGCCGAAGACTGTGACGAATACAGATCGTCGAGCTCTATCATCAGTATAAAGGACAACTCTCTATCCCCGTTCGTTTGGACGGGAGAGGCCGGCAAATTAAAAAAATAGTCATTTTGACCTTCCAAAACGGAATTTTTTCTACACAAGGAGAACGAAGCGGCTCAGAGGACCGACCTTTTAACTGTAGCATCCCAGATTGATCAGTTGTAATCTCCGTTAAAATCTGGCAAATCCGTCGCAATTTTTTCTAAACCCATTTTTCGGTACCAAAAATATTTAAGTCTGTAATTCCGCAAATAACGGCCATACAGAGGAACGGGATGCGGCCCTGTATTCCCCTTTGACTTACTCCTTACACGATAGCATCAAAATGGCAATAGCGAACACTTTCTGATTTTCGAGAACAAAGGGGAAGATTTTAAACCTCCCTTAGTTTGGGACGCGGAAACCTGAGTTTAGGTACAGGAAGCCGGAGTTTAGGACCCGGAACCTGGAGTTTGCACCCGGAAACCGTAGTTTGGGAGCCGGGACCTGGAGTTTGGACCACGAACCATTAATATTGGACCCGGAACACTGAGTTTTGGACCGGGAACCCGGACTTTTAGACACGGAACCTGGATTTTGGACCCGGAACCTGGCGTTTGGCAGCCGGAACCCGGGAGTTTGGGACACGGGACACGGAAACCGGAGATTGGGAGCCGGAACCCGGAGTTTGGACCCCGAACTCGGAGATTGGGATCCGGAACCCGGTGTTTGGGACCGGGAATCAGGAGTTTTGGACCCGGAACTTGGAGTTTGGCACACGGAACTTGGAGATTTGGACCTGGAGCCCGGAGAGTTTGGGAGCCGGAACCCGGAGTTTGGGACCCACAACCCGGAGTTTGTGCTCGGAACCCGGAGTTTGGGACCTGGAACAGGGAGTATTGGACACGCAACCCAGAGTTTTGCACACGGAACTCGCAGTTTTGGAACCGGACCCCGGAGAGTTTGGGAGACGGAACCCGGAGAGTGCGACTGGGACACGGAGTTTCGTAACCAGAACCTTAGTTTCCTACCCGGAACACGGAGTTTGGGCCCGGAAACTGGAGTTTGGGACACGGAACACGGACGTTGGCAACCGGAACCCTTAGTATTGCACACGGAACCCGGAGTTTTGTACCCAGAACACGGAACCAAAAGTTTGGTCCCGGAACTCGGAGTGTTGGGCGCGGAAGCAGGAGCACTGGAACCAGAACCCGGATTATTCGAACTGGAACCCGGAGTTTTGACCCGGAACCCGGAGTTTTGGACACGGAAGGCGGCGTTTTTTTAGCCAGAACACGGCGTTTTTGACACGGAACCCGGACTTTCGTACCAGGAACCCGGAATTTCCTACCCGCAACGTGGAGTTTGGGCCCGGAACCCGGGAGTAATTGGACCCAGAACCCTGAATATGGACCCGGAAGCCGTAGTTTGGAGCCGGACCCCGGAGTTTGGGACCTATACAGAGAGTATTGGGCCCGGAACCCGGAGTTTGTTCCCGGAACTCGGAGTGTTGGTCCCGTAAGCAGTACTGGACCCAAAACCCGGAGTATTGGACCCGGAACCCACAGTTTTGGACCCGGAATCCGGAGATTTAGAATCGGAACTTGGAGTTTGCGAGCCGTAACCCGGAGTTTCGTACCCGGAACCCGTACTTTGGACACGGAACTCGGAGTATTGTACACGGTTGGAGTATTAGACAAGAAACCCGGAGAATTGGACGCAGAACCTGGAGTTTGGGAGCCGAAAACCGGAGTTTGGGATAGGATCCCGGAGTTTCTTACCCAGAACCCGGAGTTTTGCCCCCCCCCGGAACCCGGAGTTTTGTAACAACCTGGAGTTTTGTAGGAACCCGGATTTTTGGACATGGAACCCGGAGTTTGGGACCAGGAACCAGGAGTTTGGGACCCGGAGTTTTGAGCCCGGAACTCGGAGTATTGTACCCAGTAGCAGGAGTATTGCACCCGAAACCCGGAGTATTGGACCAGGAATACGGAGTTTTGGACCCGAGACTTGGAGTTTGGGACCCGGAACTAGGAGTTTTGGATCCGGAACACGGAGAGGTGGGTGCGGGAACCCGGAGTTTGAGACCAGGGATCCGAAGGTTGGGCCCGGAACCCGGAGTTTTGGACACGGAACAAGGAGTTTTGGACCCGGACCCCGGAGTGTTTGGGAGTTGGAACCCGGAGTTTTGGACACACCTGGAGTTTTGGACACAGACCCTGGAGTTTTGGATCCGGAACCCGGCGTTTTGGACCCGGAACCCGGAGTATGGACACGGAACTCCGAGAATTGGACCGGGAAGCAGTAGTAGTGGACATGGAACCCGGATTATTTGACCCGAAACCAGGAGTTTTGGACCCCGAACTCGGAGTTTTGGACCAGGAACTCGGAGTTTTGTAGGAACCCGGATTTTTGGACAATGTACCCGGAGTTCGGGACTCGGAACCAGTAGTTTTGGACCCGGAACCAGGAGTTTGGGAGCAGGAACCCGGAGTTTGGGACCGGGATCCGGAGGTTTTACCCGGACATCGCAGTTTCGTACACGGAAATCCGACGTTTTTACCCGGAACACGGAGTATTAGACCTGGACCTGGAGTATTGGACACCGAAACCGGAGTTGGGACGCCGAACCCGGAGTTTTGGACACGTAACCCGGAAATTTATAGGAACTCGGCGTTTTTACGAACCCGGATTTTTTGACAACGAACTCGGAGGTTCAACACGGAACCCGGACCTTGGACCCGGAACTCGGTTTATTGGACCCGGAAGCAGGAGTATTGGACACGGAACCCGGAGTATTTGACCCGGAACCAGTAGTTTTGGACCCGGAACCTGGAGTTTTGGACCCGGAACCTGCAGTTTGGGATCCAGAAATCGGAGTTTGGGAGAGGGACCCGGAGTTAATACTCGGAAACCGCAGTTTCTTACCCGGAACCAGGAGGTTTTACCCGGAACTCGGAGTATTAGACCTGAAACCTAAAGTATTGGACCCGGAACCGAATATTGCGACCTGGAACCCGGAGTTTTGAACCCGTAACCCGGAATTTTGGACTGGGAACCCGTAGTTTTGTAGGAACACGCAGTTACGAAGGATCCCTGATTTTTGGACAAGGAACCCGGAATTTCAACTTGACTCGGAGCTTGGGACGCGGAAACAGGACTTTAGGATCAGGATGCCGGAGCCTAAGACCCGGAACCCGGAGATTTGGATCCGGACGCCGGAGAGTTTGGGCCCGGAACCCGAACTTTGGGACCCTGAACAAAGTTTGGACCAGGAACCCACAGTTTGGACCAGGACCAGGAACCAGAATGTATGAAGCCGGACCCCGGAGTTTGGGATTGGGACCCCGAGTTTTGTACCCGCAAGCGGTAGTTTCGCACCCGGAACCCGGAGTTTATACCCGGAACTCGGAGTATTGGACCAGGAAGCAGGAGTATTGGACCAGGAAGCAGGAGTATTGGACCAGGAAGCAGGAGTATTGGACCCGGAACCCGGAGTATTGGACCCTCAACCCGGGGTTTTGGAAACGGAACCCGGAGGTTTCGACCCGGAACCCGGTTTTGGGGATCCAAACCCGGAGTTGTGGACCAGGAACCCGGAGTTTTGTAAGAACCAGGATTTTAGGACAAAACACCCTGAGTTCGGGTTCCGGAACCAGGAGTTTGGGATACGGAACCCGGACCCTGAACCCGACGTTTTGAGCCCGGAAACCGGGGTTCTCGAACCGGAACTAGGAATATGGAACCCGGAGTTTTGTACACGGAACCCGGAGTTTTAAAGGAACCTGGATTTTTTGACCCGGAACCCGCAGTTTGGAACACGGAAACCGGAGTTTGACATACGGAAGCAGGAGTTTCGGACCCGAAACTCGGAGTTGTGGACAGGTACATGTAGTTTGAACTCGGAAACCGAAGTGTAGGACTAGGAAGCCGGAGTTTAGGACCGGCAAACCGGAGTTTTTGACCCGCAACCAGGAGTTTTTGACGCGGAACCCGGAGTTGTGGACCGGTACCTGTAGTTTGAACACGTAAACCGGAGTTTCATACTCGGAACACAGAGTTTGGACCCGGAAATCGGAGTATTGTACTCGGACGCAGGACTATTGGACTCGGAAGCAGGTATATTGGACCCGGGATCCGGAGTTTTGGACCCCGTATCCGGAGTTTTGCACCCAGAACCCGGAGTTTAGACACGGAATCCAGAGATTGGACCCGGTACCCGGAGTTTGGGACACGGAACCCTGAGTTTGGGACCCGGAACCCGGTCTTTGGGACCCGGAACCAGGAGTTTTATACACGGAACTTGGAGTTTGGGACACGGAAATTGGAGTTATGTTCCCGGAAACCGGAGTTTGGAAGCCGGTACCCGAAGTTTGGGCCCCAGAACTCGGAGTTTGGGATATGGAACCAGGAGTTTGGACCCGGAACACGAAGTATTGGACCCGTAACTCGGAGTATTGGACCCGGAACCCGGAGTATTGGACCCGGAACCCGGAGTATTGGGGATGGAACCCGGAGTTTCGGACCAGGAACCAGGTGTTTGGGACCAGGAACCAGTTTTGCACACGGAACTTGGACTTTGGCACTCGGAACCCGGAGTTTTGGACCCGAAACCCGTAGTTTTGGACACGGACCCTGGAGTTTTGGAGCCGGAACCCGGAATTTGGGACCCGGATCGAAGCGGCTCAGAGGCCAGTCCGTTTAACTGTAGCTGCTCAGCACGTTCAGTAGTAATCACCGATAAAATCAGGCAAATCCCTCGCACTTTTATCTAGCCCCAATTTTTGGGCACCTAAGATATTTGAGTCTGTAATTCCGGAAATAACGGCCATACTGAGGAACGGGATGCTCTCTGTATACATCCATGACTGCTTCTTACACGATAGCATCAAAATGGCAATCGCGAACACTCTCTGATTTTCGCCGACATTCTAGCAGCCATAAATCCGCAGTACGTGTAGTGACAACAAAGCCGATGAGTGCGTTGAATACAGCTCGTCGAACTCAATTTTCAGTATACAGGGCATCTCTCTATCCCCGTTCGTTTGGACGGGAGATGAACGCATAATTAAAAAAATGGTCATTTTGACCTTCCAAAACAAATTTTTTTCTACACAAGGAGAACGAAGCGGCTCAGAGGCCCGTCCTTTTAACTGTAGCATCCCAGCATGTTCAGTAGTAATCACCGATAAAATCCGGCAAATCCGTCGAACTTTTTCCTAGCCCCAATTTTTGGGTACCTAATATATTTGAGTCTGTAATTCAGGAAATAACGGCCATACCGAGCAACGGAATGCGTCCCTGTATTCTCACTAGACTTACGTCTTACAAGATAGCATCAAAATGGCAATCGCGAAAACTTTCTAATTACCCTTCCGCAGACATTGTAGCCGCCATAAATCCGCAGACGTGTAGTGACAACAAAGCCGATGAGTGCGTTGAATAAAGATCGTCGAACTCTATCTTGAGTATAAAGGACAACTCTCTATCCCCTTTCGTTTGGACGGGAGAGGCCGGCAAAATTTCAAAAAATGGTCATTTTGACCTTCCAAAACAGAATTTTTTCTACACAAGGTCAACGAAGCGGCTCAGAGGTCCGCCATTTTAACTGTAGCATCCCAGCATGTTCAGTAGTAATCACCGATAAAATCTGGGAAATCCGTCACACTTTTTTAAAGCCCCAATTTTTGCGTACCTAAAATACTTGAGTCTGTAATTCCGGAAATAACGGCGAATCCGAGGAACGGGATGCGACGCTGTGTTCCCCCTGACTTACTTCTTACACGATAGCATCAAAATGGCAATCGCGAAAACTTTCTGATTTTCGAGATTTTCCGCAGACATTCTAGCCGCCATAACTCCGCTGTACGTCTAGTGACAACAAAGCCGATGAGAGCGTTGAATACAGCTCGTCGACCTCTATCTTCAGTATAATGGACAACTCTCTATCACCATTCGTTTGGACAGGAGAGGCCGGCAAAATTTCAAAAAGTGGTCATATTGACCTTCCAAAACAGAATTTTTTCTACACAAGGAGAACGAAGCGGCCCACAGGCCCGCACTTTTAACTGTATGTTCACCATGTTCAGTAGTAATCACCGTTAAAATCCGGCAAACCCGTCGCGCTTTTTCTAGCCCCAATTTTTGGGTACCTAAAGTATTTGAGTCTGTAATTCCGGAAATAACGGCCATACCGAGGAACGGGAAGCGGCCCTGTATTCCCCCTTGACTTACTTCTTACAAGATAGCATCAAAATGGCAATCGCGATCACTTTCTGATTTTCGAGAAATAAGGGGAAGATTTTACACCACCCATAGTTTGGGACGCGGAAACCGGAGTTTAGGTATAGGAAGCCGGAGTTTAGGACCCGTAACCCGGAGTTTGCACCTGGAAACCGTAGTTTGGGACCCGGAACCCGGAGTTTGGACCCCGAACCAGGAATACTGTACCCAGAACTAGGAGTTTGGGACCCGGAACCCGGAGTTTTGGAACCAGAACTCGGAGTTTTTGAACCGCAACCCGCAGTTTTAGACACGGAACCCGGAGTTTGGACCCGGAACCTGGCGTTTGAGAGACGGAACCCGGAATTTGGTACACGGAACCCGGTGTTTGGGACACGGAACCCGGCGTTTGGGACCCGGAACCCGGAGTTTGGACCCATCACTCGGATTATTGCTCCCGGAACCCAGAGTATTGGCAACGGAACCCGGAGTTTGGGACCCGGAACTTGGAGTTTGGTACACGGAACATGGAGTTCTGGACCCGGAACCAGGTGAGTTTCGGAGCCGGAATCCGGAGTTTGGGACCCCGAACCCGGAGTTTTGATCCCGAAACCCGTAGTTCTGGACACTGAACCCGGAATTTTGAACCCGGAAACCGGGGTTTTGGATCCAAAACACGGAATTTGGAAACCAGAGTTTGGACTCGGAACCCGGAGTTTTGTAGGAACCTGGAGATTTGTAGCAACCCGGAGTTTGGGACACGGAACTCTGAGTATTGGACCCGGACCCCGGAGTATTTGGCCAGGAACCCGAAGTTTGGTACTCTGAAGCTGTAGTTTCTGATCCGGAACCCGGATGTTTGGGCCCGGAACCCGGAATTTTGAACCCGGAACACGGAGTTTAGGAAACGGAACCCGGAGATTTGGACCCGAAGCCCGGAGTTGGGTCCAGAAACCGGGAGTTTCGCATTCGGAATCCGGAGTTTGGTCCACGGAACACGGATTATTGGACCCGGAAACATTAGTATTGGACACGGAAATCGGATTATTGTACCCGGAACGCGGAGTATTGCGCACGGAACACGGAGTTAGGGACACGGAACCCGCTGTTTTGGACCCGGAACCCGGAGTTTTGGATACGGAACTTGGAGTTTGGGACCATGAACCAGGATTTTTGGAACCGGACGCCAGAGAGTTTGGTAGCCAGAACCCGGTGTTTGGGACCGGGACCCGGAATATTGTACGCGGAACCCGGAGTTTCGTACTCGGACCGCGGAATATTGGACCCGGAAGCCGGAGTTTTGTACACGGAACCCGATGCATCGGACCCGGTCCCCGGAGATATTGGGAGCCGGAACCCGGAGTTTGGGACCGGAACGCGGAGATTGGTCCCGGAACCCGGAGTTTGGTTACGGAATCCGGAGTTTGGTTCCAGAACCGGGAGTTTGGGACCCTGATAGCGGAGTTTGGACCTGGAACCCGTAGTTTTGGAGCCGGACCCTGGAGTTTGCTATTGGGACACCTAGTTTTGTAGCCTGAACCCGGAGTTTCGTACCCGGAACCCTGAGTTTGGACACGGAACTCGGAGTATTGGACCCGGAACAGGAGTATTTGACCCGGAACCCGGAGTATTGGACGCTGAACACGGAGTTTTGGTACCGGAACCAGGTGTTTTGGATACGGGACCCGGAGTTTGGTACCCCGAACCAGGAGTTTTGAACCAGGAACCCGGAGTTTGGGACTCGGATCCCGGAGGTTTGTAAGAACCCGGATTTTTGGACAAGGAACCATGAGTTCGGGACCCGGAACCAGGAGTTTGGGACATGGAACCCGGAGTTTTGAGGCCGGAAGCCGGAGTCCTGGACCCTGAACACTAAGTCTTGAGCTCGGAAACCGGGGTTTTCGAACCGGAACACGGAATATGGAACCCGGAGTTTTGTACCCGGAACCCGGAGTTTTGTAGAAACCCGATGTTATGGACGCGGAACCCGCAGTTTGGAAACCGGAATAGGGAGTTTGGGATGCGGAAGCAGGAGTTTCGGACCCGGAACCAGGAGTATAGGACCCGGAACCCGGAGTTGTGGAACGGTACCTGTAATTTGAACCCGGAAACCGGAGTTTACGACCGGGAACCGCAGTTTTAAACCCGGACGTCTTGACGCGGAACCCGGATTTTTGACGCGGAACCCGGAGTTTTTGAGCCGCAGCCCGGAGTTGTGGACCGGTACCTGTAGTTTGAAACCGGAAACAGTAGTTTCGCACCCGGAACCCGGAGTTTGGACCCAGAACTCGGAGTATTGGACTCGGAAGCAGGACTATTGGACTCGGAAGCAGTATTGGACCCGCAACCCAGAATTTGGAAACCGGAGATTTGTACCTGGAACCCGAATTTTTGTAGGAACCCGGAGTTTGGAACCCGGAACTCTCAGTATTGGACCCGGAAACCGGAGTATTTGGCAGTGAACCCGGAGTTTGGGACTCGGAACCCGTAGTTTGGGATCCGAAACCCGGAGGTTGGGGACCAGAACCTGAAGTTTTGAACCCGGAACACGGAGTTTTGGACACGGAACTCGGATATTTGGACCCGGACCCCGGAGAGTTTGGGAGCCGGAACCCGGAGTTTGTGACCGGGACCGGGAGTTTCGTACCCGGAATCCGGAGTTTGGTCCCGGAACCCGGATAATTGCACCCGGAACCCATAGTATTGGACAAGGAAAGCAGATTATTGGACCCGAACGCGGAGTATTGGGCACGGAAACAGGAGTTTGGGGCACGGAACCCGCTGTTTGGGACCCGGAGTTTTGCATCCGGAACTTGAAGTTTGGGACCAGGAACGTGGAGTTTTGGACCCGGAAACCGGAGAGTTCGGGAGCCGGAAACCGGTGTTTGGGACCGGGACCCTAAGTGTTGTACCCGGGTCCCGCAGTTTCGTACCCGGAACCCGCAGTTTCGTACCCGAAACCCGGAGTATTGGACACGGAACCCGGAGTTTTTCACCCGGATCCAGGAGATTTTGGGACCCGGAACCCGGAGTTTGGGACCAGGACCCGGAGTTTCGAAACCGGAACCCGGAGTTTGGGCCCGGAACCCGAAGTTTGGGACCCTGAACACGGAGTTTTGTATCCGGAACCCGGAGTTTGGAACCGGAACCCGGAGGTTTGGAGCCGGACTCCGGATTTTGGGATTGGGAACCCGAGTTTTGTACCCGGAACCCGTAGTTTCGTACCCGGAGTCGGAGTTTAGACTCGGAAGCAGGAGTATTGGACCCGGACCCCGGAGTATTGGACCTGAACCGGAAGTTTTGGAAACGCAACCCGGAGTTTTGGACCCGAGACCGCGGTTTTGGACCAGGAACCCAGAGTTTTGTAGGAACCCGGAGTTATTTGTAGGAACCCGGATTTTTGGACAAAGAACCCTGATTTCGGGACCCGGAACTAGGAGTTTGGGACACGGAACCCGGAGTTTTCAGGCCGGAACCCGGAGTCCTGGACACTGAACCCGACGTTTTGAGCCCGGAAACCGGGGTTTTCGAACCGGAACACGGAATATGTAACCCGGACTTTTGTAACCGGAACCCGATGTTTTGTAGGATCCCGAAGTTTTGGACCCGGAACCCGCAGTTTGGAACCCGGAACCAGGAGTGTGGGATGCGGAAGCAGGAGTTTCGGATCCGGAACCCGGAGTTGAGGACCTGGAACCCGGAGTTGTGGACCGGTGCCTGTAGTTTGAAAACGGAAACCGCAGTTTAGGACCAGGAAGTCGGAGTTTAGGGCCGGGAACCCGGAGTTTTTGACCCGCTACCCGGAGTTCTTAACGCGGAACCAGGAGTTTTTGACGCGGAACCCGGGGTTTTTTACCCGGAACCCGGAGTTGTGGAACGGTACCTGTAGCTTGAACCCGTAAACCAGAGTTTCGTACCCGGAACCCGGAGTTTGGACCCGGAACTCGGAGTTTGGGACACGTAAAACGGAGATTAGACACGGAACACGGAGTTTGGACCCGGTACCCGGAGTTTGGAACACGGAACCGTGAATTTGGGACCCGGAACCAGGAGTTTTCAACACGGAACTTGGAGTTTGGGACCGGGAACTTGGAGTTTGGGACTCGGAACCCCGAGGTTTGGACCCGAAACAGGAACCGGAACCCGGCGTTTTGGACCGGGATCGAAGCGGCTCAGAGGCCAGCCCCTTTAACTGTAGCATCCCAGCACGTTCAGTAGTAATCACCGATAACATCAGGAAAATCCGTCGCACTTTTATCTAGCACAAATTTTTGGGCACCTAACATATTTGAGTCTGTAATACCGAAAATAACGGCCATACTGAGGAACGGGATGCGCCCCTGTATACATCCATGACTTGCTTACACGATAGCATCAAAATGGCAATCGCGAACACTTTCTGATTTTCGCCGACATTCTAGCCGCCATAAATCCGCAGTACGTGTAGTGACAACAAAGCCGAAGAGTGCGTTGAATACAGCTCGTCGAACTCAATCTTCAGTATAAATGCCATCTCTCTATCCCCTTCGTTTGGACGGGAGATGAACGCATAATTAAAAAATTGGTCATTTTGACCTTTCAAAACAAATTTTTTTTCTACACAAGGAGAACGAAGTGGCTCAGAGGCCCGCTCTTTTAACTGTAGCATCCCAGCACGTTCAGTAGTAACCACCGTTAAAATCCGGCAAATCTGTCGCACTTTTTCCTAGCCCCAATTTTTGGGTACCTAATATATTTGAGTCTGTAATTCAGGAAATAACGGCCATACCGAGGAACGGAATGCGTCCCAGTATTCCCCCTTGACTTATGTCTTACACGATAGCATCAAAATGGCAATTGCGAACACTTTCTGATTTTCGAGAAATCCCCCGATATTTTAGCAGCCATAACTCAGTAGTACACAAGGTGAACGAAGCGGCTCAGAGGCCCGCCCTTTTAACTGTAGCATCCCAGCATGTTTAGTATTAATCTCCGTTAAAATCCGGCAAATCCGTCGCACTTTTTTCTAGCCCCAATTTTTCGGTACATAAAATATTTGAGTCTGTAATTCCGGAAATAACGGCCATACCGAGGAACGGGAAGCGGCCATGTATTCCTCCCTGACTTACTTCTTACACGATAGCATGAAAATGGCAATCGCGAACACTTCCTGACTTTCGAGAAAAAAAATCACCCTACCCCCGACATTTTAGGAGCCATAGCTCCGCAGTACGTGTAGTGAGAACAAAGGCGATGAGAGCGTTGAATACAGCTCGTCGAACTCTATCTTCAGTATAAAGGACAACTATCTATCCCCGTTCGTTTGGACGGGAGAGGCCGCCAAAATTTCAAAAAATGGTCATTCTGACCTTACAAAACAGATTTTTTTCTACACAAGGTGAACGAAGCGGCTCAGAGGGCTGCCCTTTTAACTGTAGCATCCCAGCATGTTCCGTAGTAATCTCCGTTAAAATCCGGCAACTCCGTCGCACTTTTTTTTAGCCGCAATTTTTCGGTACATAAAATATTTGAGTCTGTAATTCCGGAAATAACTGCCATACCGAGGAACGAGATGCGGCCCTGTATTCCCCCTTGACTTACTTCTTACACGATAGCATTAAAATGGCAATCGCGAAAACTTTCTGATTTTCGAGAAAAAAAGGAGAAGGGTTTAAACCACCCTTCCGCAGACATTCTAGCCCCATAAATCCGCAGACGTGTAGTGACAACAAAGCCGATGAGTGCGTTGAATACAGATCGTCGAACTCTATCTTCAGTATAAAGGACAACTCTCTATCCCCGTTCGTTTGGACGGGAGAGGTCGGCAAATTAAAAAAAATGTTCATTTTGACTTTCCAAAACAGAAATTTTTCTACACAAGGAGAACGAAGCGGCCCACAGGCCCTCACTTTTAACTGTATGTTCACCATGTTAAGTAGTAATCACCGTTAAAATCCGGCAAATCCGTCGCGCTTTTTTCTAGCCCCAATTTTTGGGTACCTAAAATATTTGAGTCTGTAATTCCGGAAATAACGGCCATACCGAGGAACGGGAAGCGGCCCTGTATTCCCCCTTGACTTACTTCTTACACGATAGCATCAAAATGGCAATCGCGATCACTTTCTGATTTTCGAGAAATAAGGGGAAGATTTTACACCACCCTTAGTTTGGGACGCGGAAACCGGAGTTTAGGTATAGGAAGCCGGAGTTTAGGACCCGTAACCCGGAGTTTGCACCTGGAAACCGTAGTTTGGGACCCGGAACCCGGAGTTTGGACCCCGAACTAGGAATACTGTACCCAGAACTAGGAGTTTGGGACCCGGAACCCGGAGTTTTGGAACCAGAACTCGGAGTTTTGGAACCGAAACCCGCAGTTTTAGACACGGAACCCGGAGTTTGGACCCGGAACCTGGCGTTTGACAGCCGGAACCCGGAGTTTGGGACACGGAACCCAGTGTTTGGGACACGGAACCCGGCGTTTGGGACCCGGAACCCGGAGTTTGGACCCGTCACTCGGATTATTGCTCCCGGAACCCAGAGTATTGGCAACGGAACCCGGAGTTTGGGACCCGGAACTTTGAGTTTGGTACACGGAACTTGGAGTTCTGGACCCGGAACCAGGTGAGTTTCGGAGCCGGAATCCGGAGTTTGGGACCCCGAACCCGGAGTTTTGGACCCGTTACCCCGAATTTGGGACTCGGAACCTAGAGTTTTGTTGGAAACCGGATTTTTGGACAAGGAACCCGGAACCCGGAGCTTGGACCCGGAACTCGGACTATTGGAGCCGGAAGCAGGAGTATTGGACCCGGAGCCCGGAGTATTTGACCCGGAAACAGTAGTTTTGGACCCGGAACCCAAAGTATTGCAGCCGGAAAATTCAGTTTGAGAGCCGGAACCCGGAGTTTGGGAGCAGGACCCAGACTTTTTACCCATAAACAGCAGTTTCGTACCCGGAACCCGGAGGTTTTACCCGGAACTCGGAATATTAGACCTGGAACCTGGAGTATTGGACCCGGAACCCAAAGTTGGGTCCCCGAACCCGGAGTTTTGGACCCGTAAACCGGAATTTGGGACTCGGAAAAACATAGTTTTGTAGGAACCCTTAGTTTTGTAGGAACCCGTATTTTTGGACAAGGAACCTGGAGTTTCAACCCGGAACCCGGAACTTGGGAGGCGGAAACCGGAATTTAGTACCAGGATGCCGGAGTTTAGGACCCGGAACCGGGAGTTTTTGACTCGGAACCCGGATATTTTGACCCAGAACCCGTTGTTTTTGACCCGGAACCCGGAGATTCGTACCCAGAACCCGGTGTTTGGGAGCCGAAACCTGGAATTTGGGACCCGGAACTTGGGGTTTTGGACACGGAAGCCGGAGTATTTGGGTGCCGGAACCATGAGTTTTGTACTTCGTACCCGGAGTTTCGTAACCGCAACCCGTTGTTTGATCACGGAACCCGGAGTTTGGGGCCGGATCCCGGAGTATTGCGCCCGGAACCCGGAGTTTGGGATTGGGAACCCGGAGATTGGAAGTGTTCGCGATTGCCATTTTCATGCTATGGTGTAAGAAGTAAGTCAAGGAGGAATACATGAGGATGAGAGCGTTGAATACAGCTCGTCGAACTCTATCTTCAGTATAAAGGACAACTATCTATCCCCGTTCGTTTGGACGGGAGAGGCCGCCAAAATTTCAAAAAATGGTCATTCTGACCTTACAAAACAGATTTTTTTCTACACAAGGTGAACGAAGCGGCTCAGAGGGCTGCCCTTTTAACTGTAGCATCCCAGCATGTTCCGTAGTAATCTCCGTTAAAATCCGGCAACTCCGTCGCACTTTTTTCTAGCCGCAATTTTTCGGTACATAAAATATTTGAGTCTGTAGTTCCGGAAATAACTGCCATACCGAGGAACGAGATGCGGCCCTATATTCCCCCTTGACTTACTTCTTACACGATAGCATTAAAATGGCAATCGCGAAAACTTTCTGATTTTCGAGAAAAAAAGGAGAAGGGTTTAAACCACCCTTCCGCAGACATTCTAGCCCCATAAATCCGCAGACGTGTAGTGACAACAAAGCCGATGAGTGCGTTGAATACAGATCGTCGAACTCTATCTTCAGTATAAAGGACAACTCTCTATCCCCGTTCGTTTGGACGGGAGAGGCCGGCAAATTAAAAAAAAATGGTCATTTTGACTTTCCAAAACAGAATTTTTTCTACACAAGGAGAACGAAGCGGCTCAGAGGTCCGCCCTTTTAACACTAGCATCCCAGCATGATCAGTAGTAATCTCCGTTAAAATCTGGCAAATCCGTCGCACTTTTTCTAAACCCAATTTTTCCGTACCTAAAATATTTGAGTCTGTAATTCCGCAAATAACGGCCATACAGAGGAACGGAATGCGGCCCTGTATTCCCCCTTGACTTACGCCTTACACGATAGCATCAAAATGGCAATCGCGAACACTTTCTGATTTTCGAGAAAAAAAGGGGAAGGGTTTTAGACCACACTTCCGCCGACATTCTAGCCGCCATAACTCCGCAGTATGTGTAGTGACAACAAAACCGATGAGTGCGTTGAATACACATCGTCGAACTCTATCTTCAGTGTAAAGCACTTCTCTCTATACCCGTTCGTTTGGACGGGAGAGGCCGGCAAAATTTCAGAAAATGGTCATATTGACCTTCCAAAACAGAATTTTTTCTACACAAGGAGAACGAAGCGGCTCAGAGTCCCGCCTTTTAACTGTAGCATCCCAGCATGTTTAGTAGCAACCACCGTTAAAATCCGGCAACTCCGTCGCACTTTTTTCTAGCCCCAATTTTTGGGTACCTAAAATATTTGAGTCTGTAATTCCGGAAATAACGGCCATACCGAGGAACGGAATGCGTCCCAGTATTCCCCCTTGACTTATGTCTTACACGATAGCATCAAAATGGCAATTGCGAACACTTTCTGATTTTCGAGAAATCCCCCGATATTTTAGCAGCCATAACTCAGTAGTACACAAGGTGAACGAAGCGGCTCAGAGGCCCGCCCTTTTAACTGTAGCATCCCAGCATGTTTAGTATTAATCTCCGTTAAAATCCGGCAAATCCGTCGCACTTTTTTCTAGCCCCAATTTTTCGGTACATAAAATATTTGAGTCTGTAATTCCGGAAATAACGGCCATACCGAGGAACGGGAAGCGGCCATGTATTCCTCCCTGACTTACTTCTTACACGATAGCATGAAAATGGCAATCGCGAACACTTCCTGACTTTCGAGAAAAAAAATCACCCTACCCCCGACATTTTAGGAGCCATAGCTCCGCAGTACGTGTAGTGAGAACAAAGGCGATGAGAGCGTTGAATACAGCTCGTCGAACTCTATCTTCAGTATAAAGGACAACTATCTATCCCCGTTCGTTTGGACGGGAGAGGCCGCCAAAATTTCAAAAAATGGTCATTCTGACCTTACAAAACAGATTTTTTTCTACACAAGGTGAACGAAGCGGCTCAGAGGGCTGCCCTTTTAACTGTAGCATCCCAGCATGTTCCGTAGTAATCTCCGTTAAAATCCGGCAACTCCGTCGCACTTTTTTTTAGCCGCAATTTTTCGGTACATAAAATATTTGAGTCTGTAATTCCGGAAATAACTGCCATACCGAGGAACGAGATGCGGCCCTGTATTCCCCCTTGACTTACTTCTTACACGATAGCATTAAAATGGCAATCGCGAAAACTTTCTGATTTTCGAGAAAAAAAGGAGAAGGGTTTAAACCACCCTTCCGCAGACATTCTAGCCCCATAAATCCGCAGACGTGTAGTGACAACAAAGCCGATGAGTGCGTTGAATACAGATCGTCGAACTCTATCTTCAGTATAAAGGACAACTCTCTATCCCCGTTCGTTTGGACGGGAGAGGCCGGCAAATTAAAAAAAATGTTCATTTTGACTTTCCAAAACAGAAATTTTTCTACACAAGGAGAACGAAGCGGCCCACAGGCCCTCACTTTTAACTGTATGTTCACCATGTTAAGTAGTAATCACCGTTAAAATCCGGCAAATCCGTCGCGCTTTTTTCTAGCCCCAATTTTTGGGTACCTAAAATATTTGAGTCTGTAATTCCGGAAATAACGGCCATACCGAGGAACGGGAAGCGGCCCTGTATTCCCCCTTGACTTACTTCTTACACGATAGCATCAAAATGGCAATCGCGATCACTTTCTGATTTTCGAGAAATAAGGGGAAGATTTTACACCACCCTTAGTTTGGGACGCGGAAACCGGAGTTTAGGTATAGGAAGCCGGAGTTTAGGACCCGTAACCCGGAGTTTGCACCTGGAAACCGTAGTTTGGGACCCGGAACCCGGAGCTTGGACCCCGAACCAGGAATACTGTACGCAGAACTAGGAGTTTGGGACCCGGAACCCGGAGTTTTGGAACCGAAACCCGCAGTTTTAGACACGGAACCCGGAGTTTGGACCCGGAACCTGGCGTTTGACAGCCGGAACCCGGAGTTTGGGACACGGAACCCAGTGTTTGGGACACGGAACCCGGCGTTTGGGACCCGGAACCCGGAGTTTGGACCCGTCACTCGGATTATTGCTCCCGGAACCCAGAGTATTGGCAACGGAACCCGGAGTTTGGGACCCGGAACTTTGAGTTTGGTACACGGAACTTGGAGTTCTGGACCCGGAACCAGGCGAGTTTCGGAGCCGGAATCCGGAGTTTGGGACCCCGAACCCGGAGTTTTGGACCCGTTACCCCGAATTTGGGACTCGGAACCTAGAGTTTTGTTGGAAACCGGATTTTTGGACAAGGAACCCGGAGTTTGAACCCGGAACCCGGAGCTTGGACCCGGAACTCGGACTATTGGAGCCGGAAGCAGGAGTATTGGACCCGGAGCCCGGAGTATTTGACCCGGAAACAGTAGTTTTGGACCCGGAACCCAAAGTATTGCAGCCGGAAAATTCAGTTTGAGAGCCGGAACCCGGAGTTTGGGAGCAGGACCCAGACTTTTTACCCATAAACAGCAGTTTCGTACCCGGAACCCGGAGGTTTTACCCGGAACTCGGAATATTAGACCTGGAACCTGGAGTATTGGACCCGGAACCCAAAGTTGGGTCCCCGAACCCGGAGTTTTGGACCCGTAAACCGGAATTTGGGACTCGGAAAAACATAGTTTTGTAGGAACCCGTAGTTTTGTAGGAACCCGTATTTTTGGACAAGGAACCTGGAGTTTCAACCCGGAACCCGGAACTTGGGAGGCGGAAACCGGAATTTAGTACCAGGATGCCGGAGTTTAGGACCCGGAACCGGGAGTTTTTGACTCGGAACCCGGATATTTTGACCCAGAACCCGTTGTTTTTGACCCGGAACCCGGAGATTCGTACCCAGAACCCGGTGTTTGGGAGCCGAAACCTGGAATTTGGGACCCGGAACTTGGGGTTTTGGACACGGAAGCCGGAGTATTTGGGTGCCGGAACCATGAGTTTTGTACTTCGTACCCGGAGTTTCGTAACCGCAACCCGTTGTTTGATCACGGAACCCGGAGTTTGGGGCCGGATCCCGGAGTATTGCGCCCGGAACCCGGAGTTTGGGATTGGGAACCCGGAGATTGGAAGTGTTCGCGATTGCCATTTTCATGCTATGGTGTAAGAAGTAAGTCAAGGAGGAATACATGAGGATGAGAGCGTTGAATACAGCTCGTCGAACTCTATCTTCAGTATAAAGGACAACTATCTATCCCCGTTCGTTTGGACGGGAGAGGCCGCCAAAATTTCAAAAAATGTCATTCTGACCTTACAAAACAGATTTTTTTCTACACAAGGTGAACGAAGCGGCTCAGAGGGCTGCCCTTTTAACTGTAGCATCCCAGCATGTTCCGTAGTAATCTCCGTTAAAATCCGGCAACTCCGTCGCACTTTTTTCTAGCCGCAATTTTTCGGTACATAAAATATTTGAGTCTGTAGTTCCGGAAATAACTGCCATACCGAGGAACGAGATGCGGCCCTATATTCCCCCTTGACTTACTTCTTACACGATAGCATTAAAATGGCAATCGCGAAAACTTTCTGATTTTCGAGAAAAAAAGGAGAAGGGTTTAAACCACCCTTCCGCAGACATTCTAGCCCCATAAATCCGCAGACGTGTAGTGACAACAAAGCCGATGAGTGCGTTGAATACAGATCGTCGAACTCTATCTTCAGTATAAAGGACAACTCTCTATCCCCGTTCGTTTGGACGGGAGAGGCCGGCAAATTAAAAAAAAATGGTCATTTTGACTTTCCAAAACAGAATTTTTTCTACACAAGGAGAACGAAGCGGCTCAGAGGTCCGCCCTTTTAACACTAGCATCCCAGCATGATCAGTAGTAATCTCCGTTAAAATCTGGCAAATCCGTCGCACTTTTTCTAAACCCAATTTTTCCGTACCTAAAATATTTGAGTCTGTAATTCCGCAAATAACGGCCATACAGAGGAACGGAATGCGGCCCTGTATTCCCCCTTGACTTACGCCTTACACGATAGCATCAAAATGGCAATCGCGAACACTTTCTGATTTTCGAGAAAAAAAGGGGAAGGGTTTTAGACCACACTTCCGCCGACATTCTAGCCGCCATAACTCCGCAGTATGTGTAGTGACAACAAAACCGATGAGTGCGTTGAATACACATCGTCGAACTCTATCTTCAGTGTAAAGCACTTCTCTCTATACCCGTTCGTTTGGACGGGAGAGGCCGGCAAAATTTCAGAAAATGGTCATATTGACCTTCCAAAACAGAATTTTTTCTACACAAGGAGAACGAAGCGGCTCAGAGTCCCGCCTTTTAACTGTAGCATCCCAGCATGTTTAGTAGCAACCACCGTTAAAATCCGGCAACTCCGTCGCACTTTTTTCTAGCCCCAATTTTTGGGTACCTAAAATATTTGAGTCTGTAATTCCGGAAATAACGGCCATACCGAGGAACGGGATGCGGCCCTGTATTCCCCCTTGACTTACTTCTTAAACGATAGCATCAAAATATCAATCGCGAACACTTTCTGATTTTCGAGAAAAAAAAAACCACCCTTCCGCCGACATTCTAGCCGCCATAACTCCGCAGTACGTGTAGTGACAACAAAGCCGATGAGTGCGTTGAATACAGCTCGTCGAACTCTATCTTCATTATAAAGGACAACTCTCTATCCCCGTTCGTTTGGACGGGAGAGGCCGGCAAAATTTCAAAAAATTATCATTTTGACCTTCCAAAACCCATGCTGTTCCGCTAAAATCCAGCAAATCCGTAGCACTTTTTTCTAGCCTGATTTTCTGGGGACCTAAAATATTTTACTCTCTAATTCCGGATATAATGCCCATACTGAGGAACGGGATGTGGTCCTGTACTCCCCTTTCACTTACTTCTTACACGATAGCATCAAAATGGTAATCGCGAACACAAACTGATTTTCGAGAAAAAAATGGTCTCTAATTCCGGAAATAATGGCCATAAAGAGGAACGGGATGCGGTCCTGGATTCCTCCTTGACTTACTTCGAATTGCGATAGCATCAAAACAGGAATACCAAACACAAGCTGATTTTCGAAAAAAAAAAAAAAAAAAAAAAAAAACATCATAGGCGCCATAAGTCCATCGTTTTTATGTAATGAGAACAAAGCCGATAAGTGTGGCGAATAGAGTTCCTCGACGGTAGACGCCAGCAAATTTAAAAAAAAAAAATAGTCATTTTGACCTTCTAAAACAGAAATTTCTCTACACAAGGAGAACGAAGACGCTCAGAGACCTGCACTTTTCACTGTAGTATCCCCGCATGTTTACTAATAATCACCAATAAAATCGAGCAAATCCGTTGCACATTTTTGTAGATTTCCCCCGCCCCCCACCCAAAACATTTCAGTGTCTAATCCCCGGAAATAACGAACATATCGAGGAACGCGATGCAGTCCTGTATTCCCCCTTGACTTTCTTCGAACACGATGGCATCAAAGCAGGAACCCCGAACACAAGCTTATTTTCGAAAAAAAAAGTACCAAGGCCTCTATTCTGCCAACATTCTCGGCGCCATAACGCCGACGTTTGTGTAGTGAGAACAAAGCCAGTAAGTGGGGCGAATAGAGCTCCTCGAACTCTATCTGCAGTGTATATGACAACTCTCTGCCCCCAGGCATATGGGCATTAGGGGCCGAGAAATTTTGAAAAAATGGTTATTTTGACCTTCCAAAACAGAAAAACAAGGAGAACGAAGAGGCTCAGAGACCCACCCTTTTCACTGTAGCATCCCCGCATGTTTACTAATAATCACCATTAAAATCGGGCAAATCCGTCGCACTTTTTCCTACACTTATTTTTTGGTACCTAAAATATTTCTGTCTCTAATTTCGGAAATAATGCCCATACCGAGGAACTGGATGCGGTCCTGTATTCATCCTTGACTTACTTCTTACATGGTAGCATCAAAATGGAAATCACGAACACAAGCTGATTTTCGAGAAAATATGGGAAGGGTTTAAAGTAGCCCATTTGCAAAACCACCTATTTGCAAGTGAGATGAATTGTGGCAAATGAGGAAAATTGTGTAAAAACTTATCCACAGATGCTACAGGCATGATTTATGGTTTAAATAATGGGGAAAAAATATTTCGTCTATCTTCCTACAGCTCAGAAATATATGATTAATGGGTAATTAGTTATTTTGTATATTAAGAAATAGAAAACATTCTTGTTTTCTTTACATACCTAAATAGTATTAAACACACAAAAAATATTGTACTACTAAAAAAGTATAAAAGGAGAATCGGATACTACTATTATAGTTTGAAGGTTCCCTTTTATACTTCTGTTTGTGAAAAGTGCAACACCCAGAAAGAATGGACCGAACGACTCCAAACTCGGGAGATGTGTAGAACAGAGTACCACCAATAACAATTGATTATGTTTCCAGAGAGATGGCGTACACATAGGACCAACAGTGACGTCTCTTGTGTCACCGGCAACGTCAATGTTATGCCTTTCTCAGTCAGTGTAGAGCTTCCAAACGAAGTGTAAACGTGAAAGCTAGTGCAGGTATGTCTCGTCGACGTGTAAGGGCGCAATATCAGCACGTGAGTGAGTTCAAACAGGGCAGAATGGTTGGTCTCCGGGAAGCAGGTTTGTCATACTGTGACATTTTGGCTCGTACAGGGCATGCTGCTAAGACAGTGATGCGCATGTGGAACCTGTGGATAGAACAGGGTCGTATGCAGAGACGAGTGAGTATTGGACCACATAATGTGACCACAGCATGGGATGTCTGCCATCTTATCCGCATGGTCTTGACGGACCGTATAGTTTCATCCACAGTGTTGAGTCGACGTTGGAGTACTGCAAAGGGTGTGGACTTATTTACGTTAACACAATCTGTATCTTCTCCCTCAACACTAACAGAGTTATTGAAACTGGATACACCATATCCATCCTCACTCATTTCGGCAGAAGTCGAAAAAACTGCAAGATAATCACAGTAACCACTTCAAGACTTCAACACACTTAAAATAAGAGATTAGAAGTCCCCGATAAAGCATGGGCAGAAACTCTCAGGTCTCAAATGCAGCAGTATAGTCAATTTAACTATACGAGCAAAGAGTAGCTTTCTTATCAGCGTCTAATAATATCTTATTCGTTATTTTAGTATGCTTAATGTAATCCTTATGGAGATTGAAATAACAGCTTTTGCATCCGTAACTCTCAATATGGCCATGTTGTCTCAGTGACATTTAGCAGGTATGGCAAAAGTAAACATGGCATTGTGTAGTTAGCAGGTATTGCATCCTTACCAGTGGCGTGCATTCTGGGTAGGCTAGGTCTGAGCGCCTACCCAGACAGACAGGAAGAAATTTATTAAATTTGTATTTAAAAGTAATACTGTTAATTTAAGAAAGTCTGCAGCGTCCTTAACTAATTTCAGCAAACTTTGGCTTGGCATCCTATTTTCATTTTCTTTTGGCTGGTAGTGTATGTCACATTTGAATTATTGTCCGCTGTGTGCTCGCCCTCGCGTCATCTTTCATCACTGGAGAGTTGGGCTGCCGGCACCGCAGCCTACCCGGCCCTGCAGTGAGCGTAGTGCTTCCCTTCATAGTCAGTACATTAGAACAGTTGGTGCATGCGCCCTGATTTACGTGTCTTGTCCATTGCCGTAATACGCTAGGCTGGTAGGCGCTATTGAACGTGCTTTTGGTGATGAAATTACTGTATTATAGTGTTTATTTGAACTTCTGGTGGTAAAGTAAGTGTGTTATAGAGTTTATTTAAACAAAGTGAGATATAACTAGTGCGATATTGTTGTAATATGGCAGAAGATCACTGTATAATTGAACAGATTTTTAAAAAGCCTTTCGGTTGTAGATCATCTAGCGAAAAAATTAAAATTGTAACTGTGGGGGGAAGACCAGTGCCGGCGCTTCCGAACTTAAAGTTTTTACATAAAGAAAAGAGTAGAGAATATTTACGTTATTTCAATGTGAACCAATATGTGAAAACTAATTGGCTAACAGGATGCTGTCATCTTAATAAATTATTTTGTTGGCCATGCTTATTATTTTGTAAAGAACAAAGTGTGTGGAACAAAGAGGGTTATAATAATTTAAATAATCTCAGCAATGCCATTGTCAAACACGAACGATCACAGTGTCATTTGCATTCGGTTGTTCAGCTTTCTTGTTTTGGAAGTGTTCGTATTGACACCCAACTTGATCAACAATTAAAATCGGATGTGGTGTGTCACAATGAAATGGTGAAGAACAGAGAAATACTGAAACGCCTAATCGACGCAACGTGCTTCTTAGCCATGCAAGAACTGCCGTTCAGAGGGCATGGCGAAAGTGAAGATTCACTTAACAAAGGCAACTATATAGAACTTTGTTGAGCAGCTATGACATTACTCTTCGAGAACATCTAGAATCGTCTACAACATTTAAGGGCACATCGAACAGAATTCAAAATGACCTGATAACTGCTATCAGTGGCGTGTTGATGGAATCTATTAAGAATGACATTTCCATGGCCCAGCATGTTACAATTATTTTAGATGAAACATCTAATGTAAGCAACAAATCACAACTATCCACCACTCTCAGATATGTCCATGACCAGACAGCACAGGTTCAAGAAACGTTTATTTCCTTCATTGATGTGAGTGCAGATAGATCCGTTAATTGTTTATTTAATCATGTAATGGACATAGTGGGATCTTATGATATCAGAGACAAATTAGTTGGTCAAACATATGACGGTGCGGCAGTGATGGCTGGAGAAATAAATGGACTTAAAACCAAAGTTCAAGACGTTTATCCTAGCGCTCTATTTGTTCATTGTTTCAGTCATGTCCTAAATCTAGTTTTATCTCAGTCAGCTATGAGTATTAAGGAGTGCCACATATTTTTTCAAACATTGAATGGACTAAGTAGCTTCTTCTCCAAGTCTACAAAACGCACGCATGCTCTTACTGAATATTCCAACGAATAATTCCAAAAAATGCACCCACAAGATGGAATTTTTCTTCCAGAATAGTCAATGTTGTAAAGGAGAACCGTGAACTGCTAGTGGACTTTTTAAAAAATATACTCAGCAACTCATCAGACTGGAAAAGTGAAACTGTTGCTCTTGCGCGTGGATATTTGTCTTTCCTTTCAGAGTTTGAGACCAAATTTCTTCTAAATGTGTTATCAAAGATCTTTGCATTCACTGACATTCTGTACAACATTCTTCAAACGAAGCATTTGGATATTCTGTATTGTGTAGAAAAGATTAATGAAACAAAACGTATTGTTCTACATGAGAGAGACAGATTTGATGCATTATGGAGTGACTGTTTGTAATGAAGTCGAATGTGAAGAAGTGCAGCAAAAAAGAAAATGCCTGGAAAATGATGTCATAAAATACAGGAGAATATTTTTTGAAATAATAGACAATGTGACAAACCATATTACAGATAGGTTTGGAAATCTCCCTCAGTTGGAATTTATTTCATTGCTTGATCCAACCAAATTTCAGTCTTATAAATTAAATTTTCCTAATTCTGCCCTGGATGCACTGAATGTAAAGCACAGTGCAATGTTTGATATAGTCCGTCTAAAAAATGAATTGACAGTCCTCTATTCAATGGAGGAGTTTCGTGGAAAATACCCTCATGAACTGGTAACACATTTAAAATCAAAACAACTTCACACAGCATTTGTCGAATTGTACAAATTGACCTACTGGTTTTGACCATACCAAGCACATCTGCATCTACTGAGACGTCATTTTCTGCCCTTAAGCGGATTAAATCATTTCAAAGATCAACTCAAGGGCAAGAAAGATTGAGCAGTCTAGCCTTGATGTCCATTGAGAAGAAAAAGCTGAAAGAAATCCGAAAATCCCCTACATTCCACAGCGATGTCATTGAGGAGTTCTCTAAAAAGGAACGCAGAATGGAGTTCACCTTCAAGTAAATAAGGTATGATTTATTTAATTACTAATTTATTTTACCATTAGTTTCCGAAGGTTTCTGTTTTCTTACTCTCCTTATGGCTGCTGCTTTGGTTTGATGTCAGAACTCACTAAAATTATATCATATATCAAATTATCAATATGTTCGAGATATTGTAAGTTGTATACCTATGTAGCATGCAAACATGAAGAGCCTACCCTAATGCAATAGGATCCGCATGCCACTGATCCTTATGCTCTGCACACTTAGCAGGTTTTGCAAGAGTATACATTTTATTTACTAGATTTAAAGGGTTTAGAGTTGGATTTGCAATCGAATGTATGGCTTATTACGTAGCTAATGACGAACTGAAACCATGGTTACCACTATCTCATTTTTCATTTTTTTTACAGTTAGCAGGTTTTGCAACTAGGCTATTTAAACCACTATTCCGCCAACATTCTTGGCGCCATAACTCCACAGTACGTGTAGTGAGAACAAAGCTGATAAGTGCGTCGAATAGAGCTCCTCGAACTCTATCTTTAGGGTAAAGGACAACTCTATGTCCCCGTGCCTTTAGACGGGACAGGCCAGCAAAATTTAAAAACATGGTCATTTTGACCTTCCAAAACAGAAATTTCTCTACACAAAGAGAACGAAGAGGCTCGCAGACCTGTCCTTTTCATTGTAGCATCCCCACATGTTTACCAATAATCACCAATAAAGTCGGGCAAATCCATTGCACTTTTTTGTAGACTTATTTCTTTGCCACCTAAAACGTTTCAGTCTTTAATCCCCAGAAATAATGAACATATCGAGTAACGTGATGCGGTCCTGTATTCCCCCTTGATTTACTTCGAGCACGATAGTATCAAAACGGGAATCCCGAACACAAGCTGATTTTCGAAAAAAAAAAAAAACCAATACCAAACCTCTATTCCGCTGGCGCCATAACTCCGCCGTTTGTGTAGTGAGAACAAAGCCGATAAGTGGAGCGAATAGAGCTCCTCGATCTCTATCTGCAGTGTAAAGGGCAACTCTCTGTCCCCAGGCATATGGACGGCAGAGGCCGGCAAATTTTCAAAAAATGGTCATTTTGACTTTCCAAAACAGAGTTTTCTCTACATTAGAAGAACGAAGGGGCTCAGACACCTGCCCTTTTCACTGTAGAACCCCTGCATGTTTTCTAATAACCGCCAATAAAATCGAGCAAATCCATTGCACTTTTTTCTATGCTTATTTTTGCCAACCTAAAATGTTTTAGTCTTTAATCTCCGGAAGTATTGCCGATAGCGAGGAAGAGGATGCGGTGTTGTATTACCCCTTGATTTACTTCGGACACGATACAATCAAAATGGGAATCCTGAACACAAGTTGATTTTCGAGAAAAGATTACCAAGGCCTCTATTAGACCAACATTCACACCGCCATAATTACGCCGTATGTGTAGTGAGAACATAGGAGGGGGGAGAGGGGGAAAAAAGAGAGAGGGGGAGGGGAGGGGGAGAGAGAGCGGGGGAGGGCGTGTGCTGAAAACCCGGGTTCGAGTTCCGGTGTTGTAGAGAATGTTTCTCTTTTCTATTCATCCTTCATCACAGAGAAAATGTTTTCATTTATAATAGTGGTACAAACATGGCAAACAATCAAAGATTTTTTTTCATATGAAATGAGCTCTTATTTGCATTTTTCACTGTAACTTGCGTAATAAAATATGATTTCTATAAACTGGTATCTAAATTATGTTCCGCATTTCATAAATAATTTCCCGTCTATAGTGCTGTACCACTTATTATGCCTGAAGGTCATAGTTCCTTGATGAGCCCATTAACGGAGTTACACTGTACTTCGATGAGTCCCATAAAAAACAAACAATACTGTCACTGACTCTGTCAACATCACTGACTCCTTACGAGCAATAAACTGGAATTGTGGACCACTTGTAAATGTACACTTATACACTGAGCCAAAGATGAGGATGATTAAGACTTCTAAATTATGACGGGAAAAAAGGAAAACATTATGCATGTAATCAATGAGAGTTCAGTGAGGATCTTCCACAAAGAAAGTAAATGTTCTAACCATTCATGTAACAATATGGCTTTTAAGAAACATAAAAATTATTATGCAAACAGACATAATTCCTGTAGTAAGTTAACAAAGCAAATTTCCTTCTTCTTCCTGTCAAGAAGAAGGTTTATCTAGATCTGTAACAACTATTACAGTACAGAATCCTTCCATCTTTTGAGAAGTGTTCATAAACAGCTCTCTCCCTTCGGCTGGTATTTAAAATTAGTTTAGACAGATACAAAAATTCATTCTTACTAGACTAGACGGCAATTCGGAAGGTGGATGCGCCGTAGCCTGTATGGCATGTGACGTCACAAGCTTGAACAGGAGAGCCAATCAGAATCAGTCAGTAACAAGTGCTTCTCGAGTTATTTTGCTCATGTGTGAGTGTTTTAAAACATCGAATAAGTAAGACTAACATATACTGTGTATGTGTAAGATACATAAATGGAAGGAGATACTATAAAAAGACAAGTACTGCACAGGCAGGCGTGGGAAATAGTGTTTAAGGTTTATAATTATTTTAAAAACATTAACGAGCAGAACTCTGCCGGGCATCATGGTGCTGGCTGCAACGTTGCCAACGCGCAGAAGACGACTGCAGAAGCATGTGGTGTGGGTTTGCGAACCGTGCAAAGAATTGTTAGTTAAGGAAACAAATCTTTTAATATGAGCGGAACTGCCACGTTTCGTTCTCCTGGAAAACATCCTCGTCGTGAAAAAACAGTCTCTGAATTAGATGATTTTAATAAAAGTATGCTGCGACGTACAGTATTAGATATGTACCTTCGAGAATCCGACTCTGAAAAATCTGACGGGACTGATGAGAGAATCAGTGACTTCGATTAAAACCAGGTACTGAATATTCATTAAATCCTAATTTATATTAAATGTGGCAATATAACATGGTACTCGTAGTTATTGTTTTAGGGTATTTAACTAGCTAAAATAATTTGAGCCTAGAAATAGACCTAAATACAATTTCTACTTAAATAGTGTATCATTTTTTTCTAGTAATACACCGTATACATTTCGTATTAAAACTGTGTGATAACATAATAATAATAATAATAATAATAATAATAATAATAATAATAATAATAATAATGACAAAGTATATGATTATGTCTCGTGACCAGAATATTGTACGAAATGGAAATATAAATATTGGAGATTTATCCTTCGAAGAGGTGGAAAAATTCAAATATCTTGGAGCAACAGTAACAAATATAAATGACACTCGGGAGGAAATTAAACACAGAATAAATATGGGAAATGCGTGTTATTATTCGGTTGAGAAGCTCTTATCATCCAGTCTGCTGTCCAAAAATCTGAAAGTTAGAATTTATAAAACAGTTATATTACCGGTTCTTCTATATGGCTGTGAAACTTGGACTCTCACTCTGAGAGAGGAACATAGGTTAAGGGTGTTTGAGAATAAGGTGCTTGGGAAAATATTTGGGGCTAAGCAGGATGAAGTTACAGGAGAATGGAGAAAGTTACACAACACAGAACTGCACGCATTGTATTCTTCACCTGACATAATTAGGAACTTGAAATCCAGACGTTTGAGATGGGCAGGGCATGTAGCACGTATGGGCGAATCCAGAAATGCATATAGAGTGTTAGTTGGGAGACCGGAGGGAAAAAGACCTTTAGGGAGGCCGAGACGTAGATGGCAGGATAATATTAAAATGGATTTGAGGGAGGTGGGGTATGATGATAGAGACTGGCTTAATCTTGCACAGTATAGGGACCGATGGCGGGCTTATGTGAGGGCGGCAATGAACCTTCGGGTTCCTTAAAAGCCATTTGTAAGTAAGTAAGTAAATAGTAATAATAATATAATACCGCACATAAAAATCTTAAAACTTGGTATAAGCATTATTAATAGACCGTAAGATTTGATAATGTTCTGATAAAAGGTTTGTTAAGCTTCCAGTAATCAAAGGCTAAGGTCATTATTGTCTTTTTAAAATTGAAATTCTCTCCTCAGCTACTTGTATTGCGCACGCGCGTGAAGTAGGATATGGCAATGCCGTACATTGCCTTTCTCTCACTCTCTGTCTCTCTCGACGCAAATGCTAGCAGCCGACCGCCTTCTGAACTGGCGTCTAGTCTACTGATATATAAGAATTCAAATTTTGTTGATGCTAAGCTATGATAGTTATAATTGGAGTGCTTTTTAATAGCCACCATGTCACTTTCTAGTTCATCTAGCTTTAGGGTTACCAGACACATTCTCTAATTTTTCATCCATCCAGGTATGACTAAGGGGATTTTACTGAATTGCTACAGTATGGTTTTAAAAGTGTTTTGAATTTTAAAAGTTAATTCACACACTTTCGAAAGTAATTATAATCGATACAAGAATAAAAGCTATATTATTACTATAGGTAGGAAATTCGTACCAAAACAGTAGATTTCAGTTGAGTATAGCGAGGAATATAGATGTCACCTATGCCTTGCCCTGCTGCCGCTAGCTACAGGCGATACACAGTACGTTCACATAAACAATGCATAGTGGCATTCTGTGGAGCTGTGTAGAGTCGTGAATAATTTGAAGAATATTGTTCATTTATATTAATATTTTAGGTTCTGAATAAAGTGAGCTATTCTGTTATTATTGTATTATTTACATAATGTGAATATAATGCGTGATTCCAAAAAAGTAAACTCATCTGTTATTAAATAATTATGCAAATAGGAGTGCGTAACACGTTTATTTTTTTTTATTTTAGGTTGCGTTACAGTCCAAGTTCAACATCGGAATTACGATATGAACCTCCTAGCTGTTATTACAATAGAAATGAAAATTTTTCTTGAAAACAATTGAGGGCTTTGCCGGAAGAAAGGTGGTTAGACCTCTACGCCCTTCTTCGGGAAAACGATTTAAAATGTAGTGAATGAAATTTTGTTTTGATTGTACTGTACATACCTGCAGGACAGGGCTGCGTGCGTGCGCGATTTAGTCAGTCAGTCTACAAGTAGAGCTAGTGCTGCGCGTTACGCATACTGTACTGTGTGCGTTTTCTCTTGGTAGAGACTAAGCAAATATATATAGTTCAATTTAGTCAGTCCAGTTGTTTCCTTTGACTACTTTTTATGTTCATTATTGTTCTTACTTTAAGAGTAAACAAACTTATGAAACTCATAGATTCAGACGGAAATATTTTATGTTCTATAAAAAGATTTGTTACAATATTCAGATTTTTGGGCTTATTGTTATCAGGATTATACAAAGAATAAATGTTATTTATTTATGTTCACACAAAATGGAGATTTTCTTTTCCTGTTATATTCAGATATTTTGCTTTGCATACTTAATGTCTACTCAGTATACCTGAAATAATCTAAATTACTTTAGAAGTAGATAATAAATGTCATAAAAATGTATCTTCGTTTCAATTCCGTGTGAAATTTAAATCTGAAATCTACATTAAATCCCCTAAGCAAATCATTATATGGATAAAGGGCATATAGACCGAAGTTTTATATGGTACAAATATAAGGAACTTTAATAACATAAATTGCCTAAATGCTACAAAACATTTATACTCGCTAAGATTTTTAATTTAATGTATAATTTTGTTCACTATCTGTATAACATTTTATTCAGGTGCGTTTTAAAATCTTAGATTGCCTGTATCTCAATTCACCATATTGACATATAAGCCCTTTTTCCGGCAAACCCCTCAATTATAGGTTTAATATTATGTTCCACATAGGAGATACACTATTAGATTGACAAAGTAGCTGTTCACCTGAAGATATACTGTATCATATTTCAGATTTGTTCCAGTAACATCTTGTGACGTAGAACAAATATTTTCAAAGTACAAATATTGTTTTTTTTTTTTTCTGAACATAACAGGAAGATTTCTTTTGATAAAATGAAAATGTTTATTGTTATTTGTTATAATGAGGCTAGAATCATAATAATTGTATACTTTGTATGTTATTTTTAGATGTATGGGTAAATTATTTTAGTTTGGGAGTTACGAAGTTTACAATTACAAATTATTGTTTTTTATATTATTCATTTATTATTTTCTTGTTCTAAGGCTGTGCACGATTGGAGCACATGTTTGATTACCACCCAACTGCACATGTTTGCTGTTCTGGTTCACTGACACTGAAGATGTGCTTTTACTTTTTCATTCGGTAGAGATATATTCCAAGCTCACACAACTTAACAGTTTTGGTACCAACTTCCTAGCTCTGATTATTAAGATGGAGAAGCTGGTGTCACTGAAATGTAGCAGATATATATCGAGGTACACAATGAGCTCTGGTGTCGAAACTCGAAGTATAAGATTATTCTAAAGCTCTCAGTTTGAAATGGCGGTACATATTAACAGTTTGGTTCCATATAGATATTGATATCATTACGGTTTAGAGGATTTTCGTTGCTATAACAACTGAATCATACTTGTATAAACAGAATTATAATTTTTACAATGGTTTTGCTTTTACGAGTTCGCATTGCCCTCATTTAGTGCTGTTACAAATGCAACAGTCAACATCCCAATCCATTGAGAAGGTTTCGACCATTACACGGATTGATAAATGGACCCTGCTCTGTAAAAATCATTTTGTAAGCTGACAAATTTGAAGAAACTGGTGTAGTTACCAATAAAAAGTGATCAAGTGGTCAATTCAACGTTTTTTTTGTTTCTTCCCTTATGATAAACTCTCATTTCTTTACAAACAAATTGATGTTCTTATTTTTGCAGAATCTAATAATTTGCCGAAGTTATAGCCATTTGAACTTATTTTAGAATAGCATTATCTTGCTGCATGACATTAATTGAGCTGTGATAGTAAAATTAAATCAATATGCAATCCATAAGGTATTTTCCTTACTTGCCTTGGCCAGTGTTGCCATACCTACTGATTAAGCAGGATATTTCCTGTTTTTTCCATTGAATCTACTGCTCTACTTCTTTTTTTTTTGTCAAAAGTCTGAATTTCTCCTTCGTTTTTGGCATGCTGCAGTCACCTGGTTCTATGCCCGGATTTTAAATTTATTACATATTATATTATGTCACCATGTCTTACTTTTCCATCTTATACACAAGTCAAATAATGTTCTCATTTGTCTCCCCAACGAGCTAGAAGTAAGAACATTCTTCTAGCTCGTTGTGTCTCCCTGCTCATAACGCATCGCCACGATGATGCTTAAAGAGCAAGAACACGTGAAACAGTGAGAGAGTGAAGTGTAGGTAATGGTATTTTTGTGTTACATATCGTGCACAGGGATCTTTTAAAAAGATTGAAAGTGTCCCAGCAAGAAAGAAGAGTAAATACTTCTTCGCAGAATTATAAATCAGAGTGGGAAAATTATGAACAGTTTAAATGGTAGTTACGCAAAAACAAGAAAAGGGATCGTTTTTCGTCTGTTATAATCGCAGCTAATGCAGTACTGTCTTTAATATCATCTTTAAAATAAATCTTGTTCTATCTAAAATCGTTTGTCAATATACAAAAAAACTCCTGATTAATACATTTTAATGCGAAACATTGTCAATGAGACATTACTGTGTAAAAACAAAATTGCATGACTTATTTACATACGCTGAGTAAAGATGAAGTAGTAATATTTAGCAAAATTGTCCAATTTCATTGGTTAGGGATGTGCTATCTTAATATATAAAATTGAATGTGGGTATGTATGTATGTATGTATGTATGTATGTATGTATGTATGTATTTGTGTGTGTATGTTCTCTATACAAATCTACACGCTTTGACCAATATGTGCCAAAGTTTGCACATTTAACCTTCATAACCAGGAGAAGAACATAGGCTACATTAAAATTGTGCAAATGGAAGTTAAATTAGTTAAATATATAAAAAATAAAAATAAATAGATCAAATATTCATGTATTATATTAAAATGCAAAATCTTCTACAGTCAATTGTTCTTTATTATTGTCTGTTGTATTCAACATAGACTTTCACGAGGCCTTGGAAATTTTAACACGAAATTAAATTACATTGTTGTTACACATCACGAAGGCTAAAACTAAATAATTCATGCAATAAGTATCTTTACGCAGTCCAGGACTGTATTATGAATTCCTCGATGCAGTTTTGTAGATAGTGAGCAGACTGTTTTATCCAATTGAATTCTAGAATTCTTTCAAACTACAAGGATTGCTATCACATAATTTACTTAATATTGAATAGCCATAGTAGACCTACTATTGCGAAATATTGACTCACCAAAATTATGCACTAACAAGAATTTGTGTCAAAAACTCATGCAAAACGTAATATAAGTGGCAAAATTAACTGGAAAAACGAAAGAAGATGATGTTTTTATCCCACGTATTGCTATTATAGCCATTCGATTTTAAGCAATTATTATAAGTTATAGTAATATTTGTGATAATATTGCAATAATAATACTGTATAGAGCCTATTTTACTGTTACTGTTAACCCGTCTCTTATTAATAAGTTATGGTCACTAATGACTTGGCCGTTTATAGAAAAATATGATTTTCTGTTGTGGTAGTGCAAAGTGTTCTACATTGCCTTCTCCAGGAGAGTGAATTCTGATGAGTATAATCTCCGTTACTGCAAAACACCCTGAAATCCATGTATTTGATAGAATCCACCCGTTACAGATTGTAGTTTGGCCTTGAAGGAAATTAAATATATTGTGGGCAGAAAGGCTTAATAATGCATAATGCCGTGATACGATAAATGTTATCATCAATCACAATGTTAAATATCTTAAATATCCCTGTAGCATAAGGTCTTAATGTTGTTAAAACTCTATTCATACGTGAGATGGAATTATTTCGATTAGTCAGTTTCTTTGGATATTAGTGGCACTTTCTTTAATATTCATCACTAGGGAGGAGGAAACATATTATTTAGAAATAGACCAAAATTTAAACCCCGGGTAATGCCGGGTAATTTAAGCTAGTATAGTAATAAAACAGTATCATCTTTCTTACAGTATACACTGTTTTGTAATTAATATTATAATAAGAAGAGAAAATTATGTTTAATTAATCTACTGTAATCTCCTGTTTTTTTTTCGATGGTTTTCTCCTGATTTTCGTGAGTAGGTCGTGGCAACACGGTGCCTTTCATTTCAACTGAATTTCCATTTACTTTGAAGATATTTAAAGGAATGAAAATCATTACAGGTAATATTTTGAAAGTTACATCGGAAGAATGTCTTAGTTCGTCCTAGTCTTTAGCCTAAGATGTTCTCTGTCCCAGAAATGTTATCTGGTAACCCTGTCTACCTTGTTCTGCTCATGTATTACCTTGAAAACAAATACATTATGTCACCTCAACTGTCTCCAACTAAAAGGTTTAGTACCAGTAAGCCTAGTGAGAGCAATGGTGGTGTTGACACCTTACAAAAGTTTAGAGTAGATGAATACTCAATTAAACAGAACATAACTTCCAATTCAGAATTACTGTCAAATACTGCTATTATACACTTTTTAATCACTTACCAATAAACTCTGTTGGTTGTTGGAATCACAGCAATAAGTATACGGGCAACCCATGTCATCCCCATAAGGAGGAACAGCTTCAGGTACAGAAGGCATCTGCAACGTGAACAGACTGTAAGCTATATGATATTCACTATAGCAGTAACAATAAAAGAACAGCAATGGTGATTGTGATGATGATGATGATGATGATGATGATGAATTTATTTTTATTTTATTAGGTTATTTTACGACGCTATATCAACATCTAGGTTATTTAGCGTTTGAATGAAATGAAAGTGATAATGCCAGTGAAATGAGCCCGGGGTCCAGCACCGAAAGTTACCCAGCATTTGCTCGTATTGGGTTGAGGGAAAAGCCCGGAAAAAACCTCAACCAGGTAACTTACCCCGACCGGAATTCGAACCCGGGCCGCCTGACCGTTACTCCACAGGTGTGGACATGATGATGAAGAAGACAGTTAATAAGAAATGGGAGTTGTACCATAATTGGCCTCCCAGTGCAGAAAAACTGAGTGTCAATAGAATTATTATTTGCAGCAAGATACCACCCCAAACACACTGTTCAGAGAGCAAGGTGTAGTTATTGTACAATATATAGCACGACTTGTGGCTTGAGGTCCATCCCAAACCCCGACCCACACTGTGAGCGAGTCCTTATATGCTCAATCACTTAGGGCCTACAATTAACAACACGTATCTCAATCATGAAACAACCTCATACTGTATAATACCAGATGAAATTACAAAATAATTACATAATTAAAATACGACATTTGGTCCATGGAATATCCGGTTTTGGTAGAAGGATAAATTGAGGCGCTGACATGGGAAAGGTAGTAACTGCCAAAAACAAAATTCTTCAGGGGAAGCAAAAAACAAATTTATGAATACTTTCTCACTTACATTATTACAGAAACTGCTTTAAATGAAAGGCATACACTCATGTTTGTGTTACATATGAAATTTGAAAAGTCTGGCACAGACTTTATCTGTGAAATCCTATTTTATGAAAATACAACATTGAAATCACTCCTTAGCCAAACTGAGAATTAACGTTATTTATACATTATGCTCAAATTTTTCTGTAAAATGCATGATACTTTTCATCGAGGAAGTCTAACATAGATAACAAGTCTCTCTTTTTGGCATCAGGGATGACTGGTCTTCTTTCAAGGCGTTGCAAGCACTGCAAGTTAGTGATTGACGTTAATGACTGTCCTTTCTTAAAAATCCTGTGCTCTGTCCACATTTCAAGGTCATTAAATGACTGTCTTGTTTTTATTAGAGGAAAATCAGCTCTTGAGAGTCTAATCCAGGTGAGGGTGCTGATTTTGATAGGAGTTGTATTCAAAAACTTGTCACATTCTGCAGAAAAGTCGAAGAATTCCTCATCCTTCATCATTATTACATTATTAGGCCTTACCTCTTCTGGAACCATGGTCTTGCATCTTTTTTTTCTTTTCTCTATGATGCCAAATTCCCTATCACATGGCATGTAGGAATGTTCTGAAACCAGGAATTTCAAGTCCACTGAATCGAAATGTTTCTTGGCAATAATGTAAATCAGGACCATTAGAATCATCCGATTCTTATTCTGCCCTGCACAGTTATCAGCCCATATTTGTCTAGACACACTCTGATGTTGTAAAAGGAGTTACTACCTTCTCCGAGCCAACAGCTGTGCACATACAACTTGCAACATCTAGTGACTACGTTTCCAACTTCGTTTCATTACATATGGACATACTACCTTCTCTGTGCCATTGGCATGACCATTTACTACCTTCTCAATGAAAAACCTAAAAATTCGAATTTTTGGCAGTTACGACTTTTCCCATGTCAATGCCTCAATTGTTTAACACGTTTCTTAATTTAAATTGTATTTAAATTATTAAAATATCATCATTTTGGTCTACAGAACAGAAATTTGGTGAAAGGATAATTCCTTTAACATGTTTCTTAATTGTTATTATATTCATATAATTAGAATAGGATCATTTGATTCAGGAAACATCCTGTTTTGGTCCAAGGATAATTCTTTTAACATTTCTATAAATTAATCTTGAATACATCCTTTAATAAATCACTTCAAACTAACGCCAATATAATGTGGATTGTCTACGAAGATAATTTTTTGTGTTGGTCATACTATCCATCATTGTTTATATAAATAAAAACAAAATGAAAATGAACATAGCAGGGGTGGTTTTTCGGATGAAGCTCGTGAAGCGGTGCTTCACCTGTTTACTAAGCGCAACTTCACTTATTTAGAAGTATTTTAATATTTTATTTTATTTCACTTCATTTTTGTCTTTTACGTTCTGCTTTGTGATATGTTCTGCACTTAGGTATTCTGCATTATGGAACATTAGTCCCATTGTCACTACTGGTTGGCGCAGAGTGGGAAAGGGTGACAATTGCAGCTATATCCCTCTTTCAGAGGTAGAGCTTCTCAATTTGCGAATTTGTTTACGGGTAACCATGGCAAGGAACCCTTGTAAGATTTCTATAGAGCCTGTTTGCGAGTGTACTTGAATCGTTGACAAAACATTTCTCTTGTAGCTGCAAACATTCTTATAGCCCCCTGGCTTGGCTCTTTTGAAAGGAAAATAACGGCACGCGAATACAATGAGATAAAATTCCTTGTCTTTCACAGTGTTCACGCTTCTTTGTGCCTGTTAATTTCAGTTTGTGAGACGTGTGAATAGAGTGATTGTGTTATGTCTTGTTGCTAAAACGATATATTAGAAGATTAAGTTAACTAAGCAGTTATTTATTTTTTGTGATAGTTTTACAATTATTTTTAAAAGTGGTGACTCAAATATTTTTATTAACAACGAGGAATGTATCCTATAAACGATATAGTGTGTAGTGTGTTACTTACATACTTATTGGCTTTTAAGAAACCCGGACGTTCATTGCCGCCCTCACATAAGCCCGCCATTGATCCCTATCCTGAGCAAGATTAATCCAGTCTCTATCATCATATCACACCTCCCTCAAAGCCATTTTAATATTATCTTCCCATCTACGTCTCGGCCTCCTCAAAGGTCTTTTTCCCTCCGGCCTCCCAACTAACACTCTATATGCATTTCTGGATTCGCCCATACGTGCTACATGCCCTGCCCATCTCAAACGTCTGGATTTAATGTTCCTAATTATGTCAGGTGAAGAATACAATGCGTGCAGTTCTGTGTTGTGTAACTTTCTCCATTCTCCTGTAACTTCAGCCCTCTCAGCCCCAAATATTTTCCTAAGCACCTTATTCTCAAACACCTTTAATCTCTGTTCCTCTCTCAAATTGAGAGTCCAAGCTTCACAACCATATAGAACAACCGGTAATATAACTGTTTCATAAATTCTAACTTTCAGATTTTTTGACAGCAAACTAGATGACAAAATCTTCTCAACCGAATAATAACAGGCATTTCCCATATTTATTCTGCGTTTAATTTCCTCCTGAGTGTCATTTATATTTGTTACTGTTGCTCCAAGATATTTGAATTTTTCCACCTCTTCGAAGGCTAAATCTCCAATTTTTATATTTCCATTTCGTACAATACTCTGGTCATGGGACATAATCATATACTTAGTCTTTTCGGGATTTACTTCTAATCCTATCGCTTTAGTTGCTTCAAGTAGAATTTCCGTGTTTTCCCTAATCGTTTGTGGATTTTCTCCTAACATATTCACGTCACCTGCATAGACAAGAAGCTGATGTAACCCGTTCAATTCCAAACCCTGCCTGTTATCCTGAACTTTCCTAATGGCATATTCTAGAGCGAAGTTAAAAAGAAAAGGTGATAGTGCATCTCCCTGCTTCAGCCCGCAGTGAATTGGAAAAGCATCAGATAGAAACTGGCCTACACGGACTCTGCTGTAAGTTTCACTAAGACACATTTTAATTAATCGAACTAGTTTCTTGGGAATACCAAATTCAATAAGAATATCATATAAAACTTCTCTCTTAACCGAGTCATACGCCTTTTTTTGAAATCTATGAATAACTGATTTACTGTACCCTTGTTACAGACACCATTTTCGCGATGGACTGAAGGTGATGAAAGAGATTTATTGTTACCGGGAAACTACCAGCGTGGCTCAGTCGGTTGAGGAGCTTGCCTACCGGTCTGAAGTTGTGCTCGGACGTGGGTTCTATCCCCGCTTGGGCTGATTACCTAGTTGGGTGTTTTTCGAGGTTTTCCCCAAGTGTAAGGTGAATGTTAGTTAATCTGTGGCGAATCCTCGGGCTCATCTCGCTATCACCAATCTCATCGACGCTAAATAACCTCGTAGTTGATACAGCGTCGTTAAATAACCGACTAAAATAAAAAGAATTTTTAGTGGGGAAACCAACACTTGTTATTAATATATCGGCAAAAAAGCTGAAAAGAAAAGGTGCGAGATCTTACACCAAACATTTTAAAAGTGCGTGGTACAGTGAATATCAGTGGCTGTGCAGTAGTTCTTATTTGGAAAAATTGTTTTGTTGGCCCTTTTTGTTAGCTGGAATAAAAAAATCGGCACGTAACTCGGATGGATTTTGTGAAAACAGATGAAGTTTCTGTCAGTTTTTTTTTTTAATCTAAAGAAAACTGTGAATTTTCAGGGCGGAAATATGTTAAGCTGTCAGAAGGTAAACTTTTTCAGAAGTACACACAATTATTTTTGAAATACGTGACGTCATTTTTATGCAACTTAACACTAGATATCAAGACAATGAAGAGCTTCAGTTTTGCTCTTTTCCCAATACCTCAAAATTTCTTCAGTATTCGAATATTTTTCCTTCTAATGCTCTTGCCACTCTACAAAAGACTTTCCCAAATTTGTTAAAAGTAAGTCGTTTGAAAACAGTACTAGAACTTCTTTATGCAGATCATGAGTACCAGAACATTTCCCCTGATACAAGCACTAAAACGTGTAAGAGAAAACAAAGACGTATTGAAGAAACCTATAGGCTCTTTTCCCTTATTGTGACTACCGTCAACAAAGCGCTTCAGTGGAGCGAAGTTTTACTGCACTCAACCGCATAAAGACAAATCTTTGCAATTCAATGGCACAAGGGAGATTAACATCATTGGCATGCATTCACAAGGATTTGCTACATGATCTGATTGAGAACCAGCCATTTCATGATGACATCATTGACAAATTCTCCATTCGTAAAGACAGACGAATCAATTTAATCTACAAAAATAGGTAAGTCGTACATCATGTCCCTCAATAAAAGACCTTCACCAACTTTTGAGGTTGCGAGCCGCCACTGGAACATAGTACATAAATATTATTTTAAGAAACACAGGAAACGAATGTGTGTAAATAATGAGCACAAGAAAGCCATTTCGTAACACTTTGTAAAATGACTTTGCTTCAGTGAGCTTCACGGTAAAATACTAATTTTACTCCATACGGTATCGTATTTTTGTCCAGTCAAAATAGTCATCTTTTACGACAAAACTCGTTAAAATACGATTATGTTCTGTGGGTAAAAAGAAATTGAAGTATATAAAATTAATATTTTATGTGGACCAAATAAAGTTTGAGTAGGTCTACATACTACCACAGTCTACTATATACAGTCGTGAAGCTCAATATGTAGTAAAAATGCAAACATGGGTAGTTGCCACCACTAGGATCGCTACTATCGCCTCATCATCGCAGATCTCTCTCCTAGTAGACGACAAAATATGTTACACTTTCGTTGTGTTCTTTTAGAAATATTAACACCTTCCTTCCATTATTGAAATATGTTGTTGTTGTCTAGTGCCTTGCATTTGGCAATGAAGCCATTAGCAGTCGTGCTTTCCAATACTTTTGAACTGTAGTTTCTTCTGATCTTAATGCTTCACAAGTCTTCATGTGGTCTTCATTCATTTCTGCTGGATCGTTACACAGGACACATATGGGTGAAGCTGAGATATCTATTCTGTAGAGATGACTTGCTACACAGTCATGATTTGTCAATAGTCTGAAGGCTGCAACTGCTGTTTTCCTTGGTCTCTGGGGATTATATCTGGGTTGGAAAGTAGTGTAATCCACTTTTTGTCTTTAGCATTTGATTCTATTTCTTGTAGGTATGAATGAGAAAATTTTGTAGTGATCAAGCATTTTATTGAGGAATATGAGAAATTAAATTTAGATTTTTGTTTTATTGTTGTACCTTTCTTGGCAAGTGTGTCTGCGGTTTCATTCCCCATGACTCCATGAAATATTAAATGCATAAAGTTAATTTATTATTTTAATGAAGTATATTAAATTCCACCATAAACTCGAAGATACCTGCAAGAAATAGGTTAATATTATTTTGGTTTGTGCAAAACAAACTGAAATTTACTATAATCGCTTCACTTATTCAAGATTATAGCGATAATTAACTATGAAACCAATAAATATTAATTTGCATTTCCCTTTACAACAATAATAATGGAAATATGAATTAATGGAGTAACTTACGTGTACCGGTACTTGTAGTGTAGGCTTACGCAGTTAACAAAGTGGGATGAGATTAAGCAATAATAATCACACCAGAAATGAAAATAAAACGTGATCAATAAATTTTATGTAACAGACTTTTTCTACGTCTCTAGTAAAGTAGCAAATAAAAATAACAAAATTAACAGCTATAATTAAAAACATATCCTTTGAAAAAAAAAAAGTAGGCCTAAGCAATAATAATCCCACCAGAATTGAAAATAAAACGTGATCAATAAATTTCATTAAAACAAACTTAATTTTTCTACGTCTCTAGTAAAATATTATTATTCCAATTATTGTATTTTAGCCATTAACATTTTCATTACAACCAATAACGAACATTTCACAAGCATCAATGTGAAATACGCAACGAACTAGCACTCGATGAAAATACGACACAGTCCAAAGTCGACTGTGGACAGTCTATTGTTTCTAGTTGCTAACCGCTTGGAGCGCTTTATCACGAGATTTGCAAAAAATCACCTCAAGCTTCGCGACTGTATATAGTAGACTGTGATATTACCAAGGCTCACTCAAATACGTAATCTATACTAATAATTAAATAGTACAATATTCCGACACTATATCAAGTTTTCTGTGCATAAAGATCTGTTTTAATTGTACTTGTGGCGCATTTGTATTCAGTCCTCTATTTACTCAGAAGTTAACGTAATGTCATGTAGCCTATGTCCATCTAGAGAAACTATACCTTCCAATGATGGAAGAATTATCCACATTGGTTAAGTAGGTTCTGAGATTACCTCATGCAAACACACAAACACTCTCTATATATTAACATTCATAAATATTTATATATTCCCATCATAGAATAAAATTTATTTCCGTATAAAAATAGTGTTAAATGAATATCTTCTGTTTGTTGTGCAATGCCGCCTTACATAAACATAGTCATGTTTTTTTTTTATATTAGTCTAAGGCAGCACTGACATAAAACTCATTGTTATTTTAAAACTCATATACATATCTCGTTGAATACCAATCAGTCTCATAAAAATTTTGCATAGAATAAAACTTGTCGGAAATGTTTTTTAAAGCAACTTCTATTTCGATTTATTTAATTCAGGCCCCCTTATTACATCCTTTTAAATAGAGTATTTTGAATGCCATATAGCCTAAGTTCTAAGTGAATTGAATTGAAAGAGAGGGGAAATGAGAGGAGAAATTTAAAAGGAACACGAAAAGCGTCCTTGCAAAAGGAATTCGGGGCCGAGAGAAATTGAGTACCAGCATGTGAGCTCCAAGCCCATTGGCCACTTGTCTCACTCCGGGTTACACTGCTTCACTGAAGGAGCTCTAGAAAATTTTGAAGGGAAAGTCGAAAGTGGACATAACCTTTTAAGTACCACATACAGGGGGGAGGGGGATGCGCTGAAAAGCACAACTGCAGGATGGAGAAATAAATGGTGGAAGGTGCAATCCTGCAAAACTCGCTCATGTAACAGGTGTGATATTCGATGGCTAATGCAGGGCCACCAGAAGAAACACCATGAGTTCTAAGTCTGCAAATTGAAAGGTTCTCTGTCTTTCGCAATGCAAGTAGAGACGAGTAACCTCGCTCATGTAACGAGCAGAAATGAGTAACTTCGCTCATGTAACGGGTAGCTTATGGAAGCTGAGCCAAGGCATTTATGTCGAGAATTTAATTAGAAAATTTTTGAGAACTTCATAGTGGAGGGCACGTAGGACCGTGACCCATTTCTTTTAGAGTTCATCCCGATATTTGTCGAAAACCACGGAAATACCTTAGGCAGGATGAGTTGTCTCAATTTAAGAGACTAGCCAATTGGCTCTTGGAAAGGGTTCTACTGAATTATACTTGAGTCCGGATGTCTCAATGTATTTGGCTCTGTGGTGACTCAATTAGGACGCAATCAGCGAGAGTTGTGAAGTGATTTTTTAATCCTGAACAAATACCAGGGTCTGGTGGGGAAGAGAATGCAGATCCGTGGCCCATTTCTTTTAGGGCTCATCCCGACATTTGTCTTAGTGCCTTAGGAAAATCATGAAAAAACCTTAGACCAGTGATAGCCAAAAGCTGTGTCGCGACACATGCCCCTGCCTCCACTCAACTGTAACCATGGCATCATACTCCCATCCTCTGTTTACAACCATCACTTCGATATAAGACGAGACATTTATAAGCAGCGGACGTACGCATGTAATGTTACAAGTGTGTAGGATAATATGTTTCCATGTCTTTTGGGAAATAGATAATGAAGTAAAAAGTTAATTTTAAGGAGCATGGGACTAAAGTATTTCTTTTGTCCAGATGGCAAAAATATGAGATACCTAATTTGTTGTAAAATTTTAAATGAAATATAAAAGGACAATGTACGTTGTCATTATTCTTCTTGATATAAAGATACCACGCCCTTACCTGTAACTTGAATATTTCATTAATAAACGAACAATAAAAAGTATCGGCTTCTATGTCTTAATCGGGGTAAAATACTTCGAGTTTTTTTTTTTAAGTATGTAGTGTAATTTACAACTTCGTGACCAGTCTGGTATGTTTTTCTAATTTCAAATATATACTGATGTAAAATAAACGTTTTTTTATGGTAAATATGAAAATATATTTTATTTTATTAATAATACAGAAATAATGAATAGGAGGGTAAAAATTAACACTGAAAAAAGTGGGTGTAGTTAATAAGTAAAAGAATGTTATATTGTTTTTGTTTTTCGGTCACAGTCCGTCTCTATACTGTTATTCACTGCATTACCTGAAGAGATACCCACTCCACCCCACTCCCTGCGATAGTGGTGTGCGGGTTGCATTTCTATTACGTCACAATTTCGTGATGTTTGGCAACCACTGCCTTAGACAGTATGAGCTGTCTCAATTTCAGAGACTAGTTAATTGGCTCTTAGGTGAGGTGACTGTATGACTCGATGGGTGTAGACTAGACAATTGGCTCTATGGTGATTCCATCAATCAGCAAGAGGGTACTATTTGGAAAGTGATTATATTTTATCCCAAGTTAGGATAAGGTCATTTCAAAGCAGTTGCACTATTCAAAGATTTTACATGGAGATTAGTGCTTCTCTACGGAAACCTGGGAGTGACACCAGCCTCCCTCTCTTCCTGCCTCAAGAGTATAGCTAATGAGTCTGTCTGATGTCTATGCCATAACCTAGAATCATACTGGCTGAGGCCAGATATGACCAGTTTGGGGCTGGTATGAGCTACAGGGTACCAGTTCCTAGCCAGTCGAGCAATGAGCTCGATGATAGTGGACAAGTTTAGATCATGGAACTTCTCTCTCGAGGCAACTCAGGGGAGATGGGTAATGATTTGAATCACCTAGTTCTGAATAACTTGGAGTTTACAGAAATAGGACACCATCGCGAACCCCCGTATGGGTGCGGCATATGTTATGACAGAGCAAATAAAGGCCTTATAGATGGTAAGTCCTACCCCCAGGTTGTCAGGAGTTAAAGCCGCCAGAATGGGATAGTGTCTATCAGCCTGTTGGCCTTACAAAGAAGAAATCGGATATGATCTCGAAAATTGAGATGAGAGTCCACGATGATCCCTAAGTATTTAATTTGATTCATCCACAACACTGCTCATCTGAAAAGTGTAGGTAGTGTTGGCATGTCTTCAAGCCTCGCTCTTAGTGAAAAGAATATGGTCTGACAGTTATCTACATTGACCTTGATTCTCCAGTCATGGAACCACGGCTGGATGTGGTGATCTAAGATCGACTGCAATCCATGGGATGCTAATCTGTAGGTTTTGTCCAAAGCCAAGAGGGCAGTGTCATCTGCATAGATATACAGATGACTAATTCTGCCGTGGATATAGCGAAACAGGAGATCATTAATGCAGATGTTGAAAAGTATGGGGCCGATAATGGATCCCTGAGGGACTCCTGCTCGAATTTCAAGAGGGGTGGAGAAACTAGTGCCTACCCGGATCTTGAATATACGTCCTCGGAAGTAATCTGAAATGAAGTGTACCATTCCATCTGGGACTCCCATGCCCAATAACTTAACCAGGAGTTCCTCATGCCAAACCTTGACAAATGTTTGTTCGATATCCAGGTAAGCTGTAGCTATGACACGCTTTCTGCTCATCCCTCAGGTAATGTCCTCTGTCATGCAGAGTGCCTGGAGTGTGGTGAAATGACCAGAGTGGAAGCCAAATTGCTCGTTGCCTCCTAATTTGGGGCAACACTATTTCAGTGAAGTGTCTATGCATGATCCACTCCACCAGTTTGCTGAGACAACTGAAGAGACTAATGGACCTATAGTTGCTGGGACCAAGCTTAATTTATATACCAATTTTCGTAAAATCGGTTCGGCCATTATCGCGTGAAAGGTAACAAACATACATACAATCTAACAAACATTTCAAAATGCGATTTTTGGTCTCAGGATAGTTAATTATACATGATGACATCAATTATTTTTTGAAAAGCGAAAATTACCAGAAAAATGTTGGTTACAGTTTTATTATTAGTATTAGATTTACTAAGTGCGCAAATATTTTTTTGTAACAGGAAGCAATTCTTATGGATAAGTCGTACTTTTGTCACTGCTACAGCAAAACCTATCTAACTGGACACGCATGGTGTCCAAAGTAGAGGAAAGTAGAAATTTTTTAGCATGCACTAGAAAGGAAATTACTGTATATAATGTTAAGGAACTACTGTATTCAAACACTTTGTCATTTAGTTCATCATTAACAATTTTGCAAATCTTTCTTTCCTCACTGCAATTTTGTTCCTATGCATTTAATATTTGAGGTCCTATTGTTGCTAATGTTTGCAAATGCTGATTTAGAAATTCCAAAGTCTTCTGCAATTTTCCTACAACTAACACCATAATACAAACGATTAATACCTTCTTTCTTTCTTTCAATGGTTTATCCACCAACATACTCTTACTCATATTGAGGCACTACACAAACTGCACAAACTGACTCTCACAGGTAAACATCTCAACAGAGACTGATTTCTACACTGCAGGCCTACTTAAATAATTTCGCATCATAAACTTCACTGTTACAAAAAATATCCCTTCACCCCATACTCAAATTTAGCCACAGTACAGTTGCAAAAAGACAAAGTGGGTAAATACAGGAATGTAAAGACGTTCACAGTTGCTATACTGTATAAGGAAAACCCCCCTCTCATTCCAGTGTGCTAATGGTCCTTGCAAAACACAAGGGTGGTTCAATGAAACTCAACTCTAAACAGGTAGCAGAAATACACAACAGAATAAGAGAACTGTCCAAGATAGAACTATAAGGGGTGTCCAGCTTCCGGGATTGAGGGATGTCCAACTTAGAGGATGTGTTGGACATATAAAAGTATAGAAATTTGTCCAGTTCCAAGAAAATATGTTCAATATAATGAAGTGTCTAACATACAGGGGTGTACAAATACAGAAGTTTCACTGTATTTAACAAAACAGCATTCAGAATTTAAAATCTCGAAAAAATGTAGGTACAAACTTTTTGTAGCCACTACGTGTCGAATCGTGTAATAACTGTAGCATGATATACAATAATATCAATATGATGATGATTTAATCAACACATGCAGGGGCAACATTCAAAGTAAGAGCTCATTCCCAAGTACACTAGACTCTCGCTAATCCGGCCTCCTTCTAGTGTACTTCCTATCACGTCTACTGTAATAGTTTTCTGGGAAATTTTCACTGGTGTCACGTGTTATACTATGCATTAATACATATACAGGCCTATACTTATATACATGCTCTGGTCATGTGTGGAACGTTCTAATGTGAGTCAACGAAATAATTTCAGGTCACAGGTGGACTGAAGAAAGTTCATAGTTATGGTTCATTTAACGAAGCTCGCAACTGCCGAGGTTATATCAGCATTGCCAGTGTGCCGGAATTTTGTCCCGCAGGAGATCTTTTACATGCCAGTAAATCTATTGACATGAGCCTGTCGCATTTAAGCACACTTAAATGCCATCGACATGGGGTGGGATCAAACCCGCAACCTTGAGCACAGAAGGCCTGCGCTATATACAGGGCTGGGCAGTATTTGAAATACGGTACGTAATTGAAATACATTTTTATTTTGTAATTTGTAAGGATTTTCGAAAGTATTTTGTATTTAAATACATAAAATTGATGTATTTTGTATTTCAAATACTCAAAATACTTTTTTCTTCTTCTTGTCCTTCAAGTTTTGGATTTGTATTTGAAGAATGAATTTTTGTCTTATTTGCCTACCGGTACCCATTTCAGATGTGCTAGCCATACACTTAGTTTTCTTGCCACAACTGATTTCCTTAATGCCATAAAGAAATCTCCAATAGCATCAAGGATCCATCACCCAACACTTGCTAAATGTTCAGCATTATGGAATGCGTCTAGGGGACCCAAATCCTCAGAAATTATATCAGATGTCTCGAAATATTCATTAAACTTTCCTTGCCCAACTTGATGAATTCTCTTTATGACTCAATCTCTCAAATACTGCAATTCTGACATGATATAAACAGTATATGTGAAAAACTGGGATTGCCAACCTTCAAAGATATTGAGTTTCAGTACCTTGAAGAATATTGTGCAGTTCTGAAACCCATTGCCGTAGCTCTTGATTTAATGCAAAATGAGAAGACGTGTTATTACGGCCAACTTTTGTCCACATTAGTTTCCCTCAAAAACATATTACATATTCGGTTATCTAGCAATCTACGCCATCTATTCCAAGTAACTCCAATCCTAATAAGTTTGCTTTCATCAAGATTTAAAGCGATGTTTGATCTGACCCCAGAAGCAAATTGAGCTCTTTTGGCAGCTTGCTTCCACCCATCACTGAAGATGAGATGGCTACCTGACACTGCCTCACCAAATGATAAGAGGATACAGAATATGTGCGTGAAATCAGATGAGCAGTTCTCTGCTACACCTTTGGTCATGTTTTCAACTCAAGTACAACAGACTTTGAAAAGCAAAAAGAAAAGAACTTGTCTGCTGAGGAGTATGAGCTCATACAATTCTTCAATGGCAAAGGGACAACCCTGTGCACTCCAGAGAATTACCCAACAGTGAAACAAGCTTTTATAAAGTATAATATAAGTTTGCGTTCCTCTACGCCCTGTAGAAAGACTGTTTTGTTTTGCAGGATTTATTCATTCACAAGCAAGGGGATCCTTATCTGATAAACGTCTTCAGATACTGTTTTTTTTAAGGGAGCAGTAATTATTCATATGTAGCATAATTTCATTGCTGACTGGGTAAAGGAAAAATGTTCAGTTACAGTGTTTATATAAAACTTCGAGATAAAAATACTTTTAATGTTAATATAAAATTTCAGATTTTCAGTAATATTCTTATTTCTTTAGGCCTATATATTGTATTGTATTGTATTGTATTGTATTGTATTGTATTGTATTTATTAACATTCCATGGTATTCATACATGCTTACAGCTAGAATATGGAACAAGTCAAAAAACTTAATACTATTATAAAATCTTAATTTATAGTCACAGTCTAGATGAAATATATACAGACGAGATTTACAATATAGTCTACTAGTACAACACATAGTTTTAGTATCAATTTCATGAAGTGTTATTGAATGTCATGATATCACCTACAGAATAGAAGGTGTGAGAAATTAGGTACTTCTTTAATTTGGCCCTAAATAATTTTATGTTTTGAGTTTCATTTTTTATATCGATAGGGAGGCTATTAAAAATTTTTACTGCCATATAACGCACTCCTTTTTGATAGTACGATAGACTTGCCGATGGAGTATGAAAGTCATTTTTTTGACGTGTATTTATGCTATGAACTGTTGAATTAGTTACAAAGTTTTCATGATTACATACGAGGAAGACTATTAATGAAAAGATATACTGACAAGCCATGGGCATTATTTGTAGTTTTTTTAAAATAGTCCTACACGACTCCCTAGATTTCGCACCTACTATTATTCTAATTACTCTTTTTTGTAATAGAAATATATTGTTACTATCTGTGGAATTTCCCCAGAATATTCCAAAACTCATTACCGAGTGGAAGTATGCAAAGTATATTGTTTTTAAGGTATTGATATTTACTATCTTTTGCATAGATCTAATAGCAAAACAAGCTGAATTTAGTTTGGGGGTAATTTCTTTAATATGATTTTTCCAATTTAACACATTATCGATTTTTAAGCCAAGAAATTTGGTTGTTGTTGTTTCTAATATGGATCTATTGTTAATTATTATGCTAGAAATTTGCGACGTTGAATTTGGACAGGATTTAAATTGAATTATGTTAGTTTTGTTACAATTTAATACTAATTTATTGACTGAGAACCAGTCACATATTTTGAAGAGAATTTCCTCTGTTGAAGATTGGAATGTGTTGGAGTTATTGGCTGTAATTACTATACTTGTGTCATCTGCAAATAATATGGGATGACCTACATCTTTTATAAGGGGGGCAAGATCATTTATAAACACTAGAAAAAGTAGGGGACCTAATATTGATCCTTGAGTATTTGAAATACAAATGTATTTTGAGTATTTGAAATACAAATGTATTTTGGTTAATTTTTAAAAAGTATTTTGTATTTTTATTTCAAATACAATTTTTTGAAGTATTTTGTATTTGTATTTGAAATACTTGGATGTCAGTATTTTGCCCAGCCCTGGCTATATCGACTACGCTACCCAGGTTGACAGTGGAATGAAGGAAAGTAACAAAATATTTGAACTGTTTACATCGTGCTGGAAAAATGTGCACTAATAAGACTTCTTTATCATGAAATTTGACGAAATAATCATATTCGCATTTTCGAAAAGTTGTCAAAGTAGATGATGACGAAGAGGAAATTTGTATCAGGACACAAACTGGGCCGAAACGCAGGAAACATGTTAAAGAAAACAGTACCAGGTGCTTTATCCACTAATTTAAGAGTGATCAGCCTATGAGGAAAATAGTGGTAACTAACTTCAGAAGTCGAACAACCAGTTATAGTTTGGAGCTTTGAGAGTTGGGACTTCCTGTTGAAGAAAATCAACATAATCGCAAGCAATCGCAAACCTTGTTTTCAATGTTTCAAATTAATCAACAATTTAAAGAGGCCTAATATGATGATAATTTGTGTGTGTCGAGAAATAACCATCACCACAGTTTACACACACAATAAAGTTAATCAGTGATTATACAAGTGTTAAAAAGAGTGTATCCATCAATGAAGAATAAAGTTAACTTCTTTAAACCATGAAACATGGAACTTACTTGTATTTCAGACTGCGAATTTCGTTAGATGGCTGACTCTGATCTGTACCACTCCATAGTCTGCAACCAGTCCACACGAAGTATACAGTATTCAGACAAGTGAGCACAATCACGGGTATTGCGATGTACACCAACAAATTTACTGGTCCTGCAATTATTAGGAAAAAACGACTTTAATAATAATAATAATAATAATAATAATAATAATAATAATAATAATAATAATGACTAGGATTTTTCTGATTTTACATTTTTTTCCTTTGGATAGAAATGTTGCTCAATTGAATATTAGGCCTACATGTTTCATACAAAATCCAGTTAATTAAAATCCATTTGTTAAGCGGACTGCATTATTTTGCATTTTCTTGTAAATTTAATTTCTGAATGTTTTTAGGCAGTAACATTATTTGTTTGCCACTAGAAATAAAATGCATTTTTATGATTTGAATGATATTTTCTATCCAGCTTATAGAACTCTCGACAAGAAAATGCACACATAAGAATAATTTCCATGTTTCTACTACAGTGCAATAGAGAAATGGTGCCATTTCAATTAAAATTACCGGGTAAGGTGGGGTTACTTGAGACATCGCGGATATTTGAGCCGAATCAGGTGTTTAGATGTTTTCGTTTCTGTGATTTTTGTAATTTTTAAATTCAAATTTTGGAATTAAAGAAAAGAAAATTACCGTATGTGTGCATATTATCTCAGTGAATTATAGAATATAGCTAAAGATAATAAACTACATATATACTGTACCCAAATCTGTAAAATGTTATCATTTAAGGTTTTATTAACTCAAGTAACCTCATATGAAGTTTAACTTGCACCACATAGCATTTTTAAATGGGTGGCTCAAGTATACCCATTTCCTGGGTAACTTGAGCCACTAATAAAACAATAAATAAATACATAACAATAGTGACAATGCAATAAAGCTGCTTGCCTATGGTTTGTATGTCGCATGATTCAACATATAGGAGAGCAATGAAAGTTTCTCAAGGTATACGTTTTTTGTAGGAGTTAATGAAACTTTCTGAGGTGGTTCAAGTATCCCCAGTTTACGGGTATGCAAAATCTGCATGGTAAATCACACATCAAAGGTAAATTATACTACCATCAAATCTTATTTCGGATCCCTGCCTACTGTGGGTTCTTGAAGAAAAAATACCCAATGTTAAGATGTGTCGCGTATCAGGTTAGTTTTGCTGCATTCTATCAGAAAAAGATGTTACATTTGTTTGACTGACTGCATACAGCCAGCCACAAAACGCAATGGGCCTCCTTCCTCAGATGAAGATACAGTGATGTTACAGTCATTATTCTTCCATTCACAAATAATGGTCTGCAGTGTGCCTCCATTGAGGAATTTGTTACACTTCTAAACCTTATTAATATGAGCACTATTACCTCATAATAGTAGCTCGTAAGAAAGTATACTAAGAAAATAAGAAAAATAGGAAACTCTAATGTACTTCTTTGGAACACACCCTTTCAAATTTCGCAGAAGAAATACTATTCTTGACAATTTTTTACAAACAAAATCAGTATGGTCTCCCAGGAAAGTATGGTGTCCACAGTAATAGCGAGGAGTATTAAGTTATTTTCCATGGCTATACTACTAAATAAGAGAGATGCAGTTACTTTGATTTAGAAGAAATTTATTGGAACTAAACCATAGCTTGGCTTTCGTGAGCTTAGGTTAGGTTTGGTTCGATGTGTGAAATGTTATATTAGAGGCGTTTGCAACACTGAAAACCCCGTCACATTCAGGAAATATGGCAATGTTTTTCATTCACGCACGACGAATTTGGTATATAAGTAAAGTACCTATTTGGGATGGGTGGGAGGGCATGTAGCCCATATCCAATTTCCACTACTCCATACTATAAATCCTATGCATTTTCAAAGTATTTTAACAATTTTCTCTGGTGCCAGGGACATATTAGTAACCCCCCTTCATTTTATATTAATAATTCCGTTGATATTTACATTATCACATTATTCTAATGCAGTTCTATAAAGTTGATCAAAATCCTTAGTCTAAAAAGATTAAACGTTGACGCCTGTTTTCTGCATTGTAGCCACTTCATAATATTTCCCTCTAAACAAGCTAGCCAATACATGAAATTTCCCTGAAACATGAGGGAGATCTTATGAAAAGTTTTACCGTTAGATGGCAGGAGTGTCCCATACATCACAACATGTTATGTCACAATATGCTACAGTTGATTACGTTCTCCCATTTGTTGCTTTTCTGTGCGTGTCAAAATTATATTTATTTTGTATAACCTAGTATAATTTAATATAACTCAGTATTTTCTTACCTCATAATTTAATTTAATTTAATTTACAATAAATAATAGCGTAATACTGAGCGATTCCCCTTAAGAGATGAATGGAGAAATCTGCAGTATGCAGAATATAGATACGAGTAAATTGAATATTCTTGAACCTAAACGAGAATTTTGAGAACGAGGTCACGAATAAAAAAAAAATAAATAATATAGAAACTTTGTCGAGGGTGAATATTCCTCTTTAATCATTAGTACTGTAAGTACTGTACGATAAAAACAAGATATGCAGCCACCAATGTGTTTTTTTTTATAGGGAAGGGACTATCGAGATTGAATTCCTCGTACTTTTTCTCTTGTTGGAGAAAGACCAAATGCAATGTTTGATAAGATTATATAATATGATTGCAGTAGTATCACGATTATTCCTGTGTTTTGTAGGTTAAGAACATGCAGTTTAGAATACTATATAGGATGATTTTGAAAATTTGAAGTAAAAACATGGTTTTAATCATTAGTCTACAGCACATTAAAACCTTATTCACGAAATGAATATCACTATGGATCGTCCTGAATAATAAACATCCCATCGAGAGTTTACTGCAGGCGTAAACTTCGGAGACTCCTAGAAGTACTGAATATAATCTAAGGTAACATAGCTTGCTGTCGAGGTTGCGTAAGTTTTCATTAATTTTTCTTTTCCCTCTTCCAAAATGAAACTGTAACCAGCAATTTCTTATTTGAAGTATACTTGTTTTTTTTTTTATGGAACATGACAGTTAAGTTGCCGAACTTGGAACTACAGTGCTATGTTGCCTATATGGACTATCACGCTGCCAGCTGATGGAAGCTAGCTGACGTTAAAACGTTCATTGACAATTGACGCGAAGGTAAGAAAACAATACAAAAATCGACAGAGAATCAAAGACGAAACTTACCAATGCTAACACTGTGTGCACAATAAATGTCGCCAAGAAAGCTATTAGGCACTCGTCACGTGGGAACGGAAGTTTGGCAACTCAACCGTTACCATAGCAACAAGCCTACCACGCTATGTGATATTTAGTTGTTTTTCCGATCGCAATGCTTGTCATGTCCCATCTTAAAAAAAAAAAAACAAGTATAGTTACTTTGTTTACTAGCTAGCACTTTCGAGGCGCAATTTAATTAGTTAAATTTTTAAGGTTTAGGCTATTCTGAATATTTCGGGACCTGAATGAAGACAAAAGGCTTTCCCTGGTTTTTACATATAGCCAGGAACACAACAAAAATTTGACATTTTGAGTTGTTTTTAAGAGTATTTAATATACTAATACACTACGTAAATCCTCAATGTTTATATACCGGTAAACAAATGCACACGTAAAGCGCATCCCTCAATGTACACGCGCGCTATGTGTTGGTGCTAGTTCAGGATATCCCTTCAGAAATTACATTTCTTGTCTTACCTTGGCTATAGTGGGGGCGGAGGAGGACGCGGGTATACGCCGTTTCCTTACTATTTTTACAGTGGAGAATATTTTATTATTTCTTAGCTTACAATATTTTTCTTTTAATTAAAATATTCAAAATACTGCCTTGAGTAACAGACCTGATCACATATAACAGATTGATCAGCCTAATGGACTTTCAAGACAACCACGTTTATCAATTTCACTATCCTCTCATCTAGCGACTGCAAAAACAAGTCACGTTATAATCCTTATGGAATTTATGGTGCAATTATTGTACTTCCATCTAGCGGTCGTTACCAAAAAATTTTCGTCGTATTTTCGACGGTGGAGTTTGCAGTCGCATGTTAACAGAATACTAAACTGTACTTGTATTTATACTAAATTATAATAAAATTACAAATAGGCTATGTGAGTGATTTGTTAACTTACATATTAATACTGCCGTATAGAGCGAAATAACATTTATAGTTGATGCATGCGTCATGTCTGATAAACGTTCCACACCCGATTACTTTTCACAACCGCCAGAAAAACAACAAAGGAGTAATCATTTGTGTGTTAATATGTTGGATTAGAGTTCGCTAAACAGCAATGTCGAGTTACAAAGTGAAATCGAAGAGAGTGAAAAATGTTCAGTAGTATGCCCAGATGCCTAGAAGACTACATAATATATAGGATGACCAGATTCAAATCGATAAAAAAGAGGACACAAAGCTTAAAAAAGGAGGACATTGTTAAAAAAAAAAGAGGACAGAAAATATGTACTTAGATTTAGGCTTAGGCCTATATTATACTTTAAATTACCGTACGTCAATACCTATTTTATTAAAAATATTTACAGTACAGATTTAGGCTTATATCATACTTAAGAGTATGTTAATATCTCTTTCATTACAAAATAATTATAATAAAACTTAATAATAATAATAATAATAATAATAATAATAATAATAATTATTATTATTATTATTATTATTATTATTATTATTATTATTATTATTATTATTATTATTATTATTTTACAGTTAGCTGCGAGTACATATGACAGTCAAGGGAACTTTAATTATTAAAGAGGACAGAATATATATATTTATACTAAAAGCCAGGTTATGAACCGACTAAACCGGAAGCAACGTTCTGTTGGTCTCTTTCTGAGCTCTGTTGCCACATAGTGGCGCGAGATTCAAAGCATGTTCAGCGTTTGTCACCGATATGTTTAAAATAACTTCTGTATATAGTTCTCGGTAACACTATCCACAATAATAGTAATTAAAATTAGTGTTTTTAAGAAAGCACGAGCTAATGACGCTGGTACGAAATGCGACTCGTAATGCACGTGGTACTGCAAATAAACTGGCTACACTGTCTCCGTGATTCCGTTGCCAGATTTTCGTTAGCAGACGACATTTTCACGCGAGGTCCAATGAAAAGCTCCGTTCTCGTTCTCCCCTCCATCCCCCACACTCAACGTGTCATCATTGCACAGGCTACCCCTCTAACCCGCACTTTCCTCTCGCCCATCCAACTACTTCCTGTTTCGTCGGTTCATAACCTGGCTTTTAGTATAGATGTAGTAAAGAGAGTTATGATATGATCGTTGGCAAAGAGTATATTTCATCGATGCTGCTGCCACCTACATGCAAATTACTTGAAAAAGGCGTCAAATCAGATTATTTCAAAACATCAGGCATACAGGTTACGAAAAGGAGGACATTTCTTGATTTTTTTAAATCCGCCCGGACCCCGGACAAAAGCCTAAAAAGGAGGACATGTCTGGACAAAAGAGGACGTCTGGTCACCCTAATACACTAGTATAAGAATATCATAGTGACTTTATTATGATCACGATCAGTGTACTACCTATCACTATCACTCTGATCTGGGGGGGATGCACCCCCCTACGCCCGTCCGTATCTCCGCCTGTGGTGAAACGAAAAGAAATCTACAGCTATTATAGCTTCATAAAGTTTCACTTCAATCCTTTTAGGTGACATTTAAAATATTTAGCGTTTCATTATTATTATACTAACGATAGTTAGTACATAAATATTATATTAATAAATTTTTGGAGGACCAAATTAAAGATAAACACTGGAAGGACGCACTAAACTCCACTCTCCCCGAATGGCCCAGAAGAGAAGCTGTTGCGACGTTCCGCACCGCAGTAGGGTTATTTTATGACGCTGTATCAACATCTAGGTTATTTAGCGTTTGAATGAAATGAAGGTGATAATGCCAGTGAAGTGAATCCGGGGTCCAGCACCGAAAGTTACCCAGCATTTGCTCGTATTGGGTTGAGGGAAAACCCCGGAAAAAACCTCAACCAGGTAACTTGCCTCGACCGGGACTCGAACCCGGGCCACCTGGTTTCGCGGCCAGACGCGCTGACCGTTACTCCACAGGTGTGGACGCCGCAGTAGGTCATGACTGCCTGGCTAATCACCTCCACCGCCTGGTGTATTATCCAGCCCCCACTGCATGCTCTGTGGATGTTACGACACCATGGACTCAAACCACATTAAGACTTGTCCAGCTCTTTCATCTGTCAGCTTTGTGGATAGGTACTGGGAGGCCAGAGAAAGAATGCAGCAGTGCTGACATCTACTCCTTCACAGTTTCACTTGGACATTGTTCACTTTATTTCGTTTTCTTTCCTTTTAGTTTTTATCGCCATTGTACGGCCAATGACTCTAGTCAAGTGTCACTGCATTGAATAATATATATATATATAAAGGTCCACACCTGTGGAGTAACGGTCAGCGCGTCTGGCTGCGAAACCAGGTAGCCCGGGTTCGATTCCCGGTCGGGGCAAGTTACCTGGTTGAGGTTTTTTCCGGGGTTTTCCCTCAACCCAATGCGAGCAAATGCTGGGTAACTTTAGGTGCTGGACCCCGGACTCATTTCACCGGCATTATCACCTTCATCTCATTCAGACGCTAAATAACCAAGATGTTGATACAGCGTCGTAAAATGACCCAATAAAAAAAATATATAAATAAATTTATACCAGATGTTTATTGAATTGTGTCCAATGTCAAAAGGTAAATAAATTTAGCTCAAGACGCAGTTCAGTTGCACCAGTGACGAAGTTCTTAAGACGCCTATTCCTATTAACAATAGGCATATTAGTTCGTAATAACGATGTATCGTAACACTTGGCTACATTTCGATCCTTCCATGTTATATAAAGTTCACAGTTGGCAGTCATTCCAGTATGGAGAGACAAGGGCGCTCGCAGAATCAATCTCAGTGATGGTTAGATGGTTAGAAAATTATAGGAAATGGATGGATGAGGAGAGAGAAAATTGAACATGAAAAATTGCCAGTTCTGAAATATAAATTACCCTGCGCACGCATTCATAGTTTAAAGCACTCGTTTTTGTTGAACTGTTTACCGAGGATTTGAGAAAACTTGTAGCCTATCGTACACGAAGAGAAAAATAACAAAAACGCGTAAAAAAAAAAAATAAAAATTTCAGTGGTAGCAACCCCCTGTGGGCGCCCTTGTGGAAAGAGCAGTGCCAGCCGCGAGGCTTGTGGCAAAAGACTCTAAAGGCATGGCTACGACCTTGACTTGCAAGCTTTAGAGGAGACTGGGGAGATGTAATGTATCGATACCCCCTTATCGATTCGCTATATCTTCGTACGAAACGAGCCTAGTCTTCCGTCACAATATTACGTCGCGCTATATTGGTGTTCTCTGAAAGCGCTGCGTTGTTGAGTTTAGTTTAATCAAGTATGTCTGTGTCTGTGTGTGTGTTTTTTTACATATTAATTTTGTGTAAAATGGCTCATATTAAAGGGTTAGGTACAGCTTACAGCAGTAAAAATTTTGGAAATATTCAACATTTTTTTCCTCCATTATTGTATCTTGTAAAATAATGAAAATTGGTATGTGTAAAATACTGTCCTTCTGCTGTATGAAAAAGCAGCAGCAGTAGCAGTAGTAGTAGTTCCGCTGCTATTTACTTCTAATCCATACTTATAAAATACAACGTTGAATAAGAAGCAAATAAGACAATTATTATTTTAAAAAGCAAAAATAAAGAAGCGGGGCCCTCCCAGGTTGTAGAAAAAAACATCGCCCTGGCACGACTACACCCCTGTTTGTATTCTATTTTGAGAAACATTCGACATACCGTTAGAAACAACATTATTTCCTACTCTAGATTCTGAATTTCTATGTGTTTAAATTTTACTTACCATCGAACCAGCATGAACTTTCGAGTTCTTCTTCTTCTTCACTGGGCAGATGATGCATCACTGTGGCTACTATCAAGAATATCAGAGGCACACCCCAGGCGAAGCAGTTATAGATTATCAGCAAGTGTTTATCCGACACAGGAAATCTACGAAATCTGTAAGAAATTTAAAGGTGTTTACCTAATCTCTAATACCGTATGTTTAATGTCAAATAGGCCTATAATTGCTAACTTAATGTCGTTTATATAATTTTGTGCCATAATGTTCCCACCCATTAAGAAACTTAGCTCCCGTAAATGTTAATGTTATTTTCACGTGAAACATTTATGCACTTGAGATTCGACAAATCTGATCAAATCTTTTGTTAATATGGTGGTGTCGATCAAATTACAGTGGTAGATGACTGAAATTATGAATCCAGCCAGCCATGATAAAACGTAATGGAAGCAAATTAATGTGACATCATAATGAATTCACTATTACTCATACACTGATGCGAGTGATTAATAAATACGGAGAGCATGATAGAAATAGTTAATTTAACACAATCTAACTCTAAAGTACTTACAAAAAGTTAAATTATTACTTTTATTTTGAACAAATAAATTATACTTCGGGAAATATTACTTATATTTTGAACACATAAATGATACTTCAGGAATTATTACTTTCATTTTGAACTAATAAATGATACTTCGTGAATTATTACTTTTATTGTGAACAAATAAATGATACTTCGAGAATTATTACTTTTATTGTGAACAATCGATAATTGAGCCGTTCAGAGCAGAAGTGGTGTAAGTCAAATATGGGTAATGAGGGTTAAAGTAAACATTCCGTAGAATACAGCGCAAAGTAGCAATTAATTTTCAATTTATTTAAACTATTAGTAGTCAGTGGATAGCAAGAAGGCCATATTAATTGCTACTTTGCGCTGTATTTTACAGAATTTTTACTTTAAACCTCATTACCGAATTTTGACTTACACCACTTTTGCTCTGAACGGCTCAATTATTACTTTTATTCTGAATAAATAAATGAAACTTCGAGAATCATTACTTACTTCGAGAATTATTACTTTTATTGTGAACAAATAAATGATACTTCGAGAATTATTACTTTTATTGTGAAAAAATAAATGATACTTCGGGAATTATTACTTTTATTGTGAACAAATAAATGATACTTCGGGAATTATTACTTTTATTGTGAACAAATAAATGATATTTCAGGAATTGTTACTTTTATTGTGAACAAATAAATTATATTTCGGGAATTATTACCTTTATTTTGAACAAATAAATGATATTTCGGGAATTATTACTTTTATTGTGAACAATCGATAATTATTAATTTTATTTTGAACAAATAAATAATATTTCAGGAATTATTGCTTTTATTGTGAACAAATAAATTATACTTCGTGAATTATTACTTTTATTTTGAACACATAAATTATACTTCAGGAATTATCACTTTCATTTTGAACAATCGATAATTATTATTTTTATTTTGAACAAATAAATGATACTTCGGGAATTATTACTTACTTAGAGAATTATTACTTTTATTTTGAACAAATAAATGATATTTCGGGAATTATTACTTTTATTGTGAACAAATAAATTATACTTCGGGAATTATTACTTTATTTTGAACAAATAAATGATACTTCAGGACTTGCATATTCTTGCTATTGTAACCAAATTTATATTAATATTAAATATAATTATGAAGAAGTCCAACTGCATTTCTATTACAGTAGAAGGTAGCAGGACTAATGATGCATACTTACACTGCTTTTCTCCATACGTTGAATGAAACGACGTTCAACCAGAAAAATGAAGATAACGTCCAGTAGTAAGTGAAGAGTGCTGAAAATTACATAAAAATTGTTCTCTTGGTACTGGTACTCTATTAGTTTTAAAAGTTCTGCATGCATATATCATAATTTATAACTTATTGCAGTACATTCAGTTTGCTGAATGTCGAATAACGATTGAAACTACACCAACGTTTGGGAGTAAGGACAGAAGAAATTAGCCTACCTAAAAGGAAGATTAATTATCTTACTAAAATATATTTTTCTAATTTGTCTTTCAACGTTTAAACAGTGATCGACCCAGAAAAAATATGTTGGGTGCTCAGTTCAAACTTAAATCAGTCTTGCACTTCAACTACCCTTTCTGCAACAAACCATATAATATATTACGCATTAACGAATTTTAATGTACCGGTAGTGCCTTAACTTTAGAAATTTTAGTAGGTAAACTTATGTGTTAAAATAATATATAAGATCTTTATTCTAGATATCATGCAGAAATGTAAAAAAAAAAAAAATCTTGTGGATTTATTCATGTTAGAAACCTCTCTTTCAATAAGGTATGGTAACATCTCAGTGAACAATGGTTACCTTTAAAACAGAGTTTACAAAGCCATTTTATAAAAGAGTAGTGAGATACATATAGACAAATTGCGCGTGTTATTTACAGTTTAAGACGGAGCTTAGAAAGCATCCTGACATCTAAACAGAGATATATCGATAGGTTTGCACATGCTCTTTACTCTTTAAAACGGAGTTTTTAAAGAAATTACTAGAGATCAGCACAATATAAAAACAAATACCGAAATATAAAACTTATTTTGGAAAATATAAAAGTATTAAATAAATGTTTCAATGCTAAAATATCTTACTTAGTCCCTATATCACATTTGGAGCAGGTTTACATCATAATTTAGAAAAAAGTATTTAAATATTAATAGTTTTCTCTGTATTTAATATAATGCCGTCGGCCTGGGTGACGTAGTCAGTACAGTACAGTGCCCGAGATTGCGGGTTCGATCCCGGCTCAGGTTGATGGCATTTAAGTACGCTTAAATGCGACAGGCTGATGTCAATAGATTTACTGGCATGTAAAAGGATTCCTGCGCAGCGACGCTGTTATAACCTCGGCAGTTGAAAGCATCGTTAAATAAACCATAATTTGTTTGTTTTTAATATGATACCAAATAAAATAGGCTACAATAAATTTTCCATAATTACACGTAAGTTAAATAGTTTGTCAGCACGATCAAATTCTTACCTGAATTCAAAAAAATAGATAACTTAATTTTTTTTATACTGAAGGTAACAAAAAATAGTAGTTTTTACATAGCTATTTAATGAAGCTCTATCAATTACTAGGTACGAACGTACCTGAGAAATATTTATAGATGCTTAACCAGAGATAGAATTTAGAAAGTACTGCATTACTTTTTAATTATTTAAAACGAAGGTCAGAAGAACATTTTACGGATATCTAATCAGAAATGTACAAAAAGAATTCTGAATGGTTTTTACACATCAATAAATGATCTTTCAGAGATATTCTTACATATGTATAATGATATATTAGAAAGCGTTGTACAGTTGTCAAAAAAAAAAAAAGTGGCCGCACTCGTGAACAGCGAATATTTTCAAAGTCCACTTCGGGTCGCGGCGATGTTACACGATGCATGTGCTTGTACAAGCAGTTCCGGAACTATGAAAGTGTTCCATATCTGCGCCTCATAGACCAGCGGTAGAGTGCTTGTTTAATGATTCAAAGGTTGTGGGTTCGAGCCTTCTTCAAGTTTTCATTTTATTTTTTAATCGTTCTTTAGCGATGTAAATGATATTTAAATTATCATTTATATCCAGTTATCGTTCTTTATGGATATCACGTTATTTATATTTTGTTATCGTTCTTTAGAGATATTAATAAAATTCAAGTCATCATTTGTATTCTATTATCGTTTTATAACGATATGAATAATAATAATTATTATTGTATCTCCAATGGGGGTTAGCCCTATTTTACATATGTATGTTAGGGCTATAGCTTTATACACAAAAAGATAAGCATAAACAATCCGTAAATTAGGCATTGCGATTGCAAAACAAATATCAGTTATCAATTTGAAACATACAAAAACATTAACAACACACATACGTAACACTTCTATAACACAAATATGCAGCTTTCCGTACCATACATCATAAATTAATACACAATAGTCACACAAACACAATCAAACTATAATTACGACATTGCGACGACATCAAGCATACCATAACTGACTCACATACATAACAAATCAAGCATCCATTAAAACACATACACTTCAACATAGTAACCACACTTTTAAAAGTTACAAATTTGGCTCCAAGAAGAATAAATAGGACACTGTTACTAATTACTATTCTTCTACATTTTCTTAAATACATCTCTAATAAATCTGTGAAATTCCGATATGAATAATATTCACGTTTTTTATATTGTTATCGTTCTTTAGCGATATAAATAATATTCAAGTTATCATTTATAATTTGTTTTCCTTCATTAGCATTATAAAATAATTTTCAAGTTATTTATATTGTTATTGTTCTTTCGCAATATAAATAATCTGTATTTTATGTAAGTAATTATTATAACACAAATAACCATCTTTCTTTGTAAAATAGGTTATTTTATTTAGATAATTAAATACGTATTATATAATATCTTATATTAATGAAACAAACCGATATTTATCATTTATATTCTGTTATCGTTCTTTAGTGATACTTTATAAATAATATTCAAGTTATTTATATTGTAATCGTTCTTTAGCGATATAAATAACATAAATTTAATATTAGGTTTGGAAAAATCCAGTTCCATAATACTGGTATTAGTTTTTCTTTTTGTAATATTACATTATACTATCTCGAACCACAATAAAATGAAAAGGAGTAACGAGGAATTGAACCTGAGACGTTGATATCTAAATTCCGACGTTCGTCCGCTGAGCTACGAGGGCAAAAGTGTGGAATCATTTTCGGAAAAATTGGCCCAATCACACTCTAAGATTTTCTGATGATTCGTAGAAGCTAGTCCAGGATGCGGGGGGCAAAGGCTAATTGAGATTTTCCGGTCTCTGATCGGGTCAAACATCCTGATAGAATTAATATTTAACCCTTGCCGTGACTTTCGGTGAAGTCCGGAGGGCCCAATTAGTCAAATCCACTCTACTCATCTCCACGCGTTCACACCTGTGGAGTAACGGTCTGCGCGTCTGGCCGCGAAACCAGGTGGCCCGGGTTCGAATCCCGGTCGGGGCAAGTTACCTGGTTGAGGTTTTTTCCGGGGTTTTCCCTCAACCCAACAGGAGCAAATGCTGGGTAACTTTCGGTGCTGGACCCCGGACTCATTTCACCGGCATTATCACCTTCATATCATTCAGACGCTAAATAACCTAGATGTTGATACAGCGTCGTAAAATAACCCAATAAAATAAAAATAAAAAATCTCCACGCTTGGCCCCCTGGAATTTAATAAGATGCGAAAGAGATTGTGGTGTGCGGAAAACAACGGGATGTTATCGCATTTAGGCCTATTCTTCCCAAGAAAAACTGCAAACATGAACAAAGGAAGCTTTTAATAGAAGAAGAAGGAACTTCTGTGGACCTCTGGAAAAAGAACTAAGGAAGAGACAGGTGAAGTGCTTTGTGTGGAGTGTGGTATTGTATGGAGAAGGAACATGGACATTACGACGAAATGAAGAGAAATGAATTGAAGCATTTGAAATGTGGATGTGAAGAAGAACGGTGCGTGTGAATGGTTAGACAGAATAAGAAATAAAATTGTGTTTGAAAAAGTGAGTGAAGAAAGAATGATGCTGAAACTGATTAGAAAGAGAAAAAGGAATTGGTTGGGTCTGAATAATAGACAACATTAGGATATGTGGATCATATGAGGAGACTAAGAGGAAGGCAGAAAATAGGAAAGATTGGAGATTGCTGGGTTTGCAATGAAAGACCTGCCCATGGACAGAACACTTATGTATGTATGTTCAGAATGCCTGGAATATCGTGTCTAAGAACAGTCGCTATCTGCAAAGACTAGTCAATTCCATGCCCACTCGACTGCAAGATGATCGAGATAAGAGGAAGATAGACTAAATATTGAATTGTGGCTTTTTGTTTTGTTTTTTGAACGCTTAATTGTTTGAATGTTTTAAGGCCGACGCCAGTAAATTTGTTTTGTTTATGCTACGAAAGATATTTTTATTGAGAATAAAATCTTTTTTCTTTCCATTTCCAGCCACAATATCATAATGATAAAGTCATGGCATAATATATTAATGAACCTGATGTTAATTACTAAAATAATCGTAAAAGAGAAAGGAGCCATTATGTATAGTTTGTCTCTCTCAAAAACGGAACAAAAAAGAACATAAAAAGCACGAGGTTGTAATCGAACGCAGGACCTCATGAATAAGAGACCTGAACGCTACCATTACGCTATCGAATAACACACAGAATTATAACTGTAGATATCAGGCAACGTGATCCAACAACATGTAACGTCGCCTGTCTCTGAATTGTAGCGAAGATACCCGAAGGGAACTTTGTTTCAGGAGAGCGGCCACTTTTTCTTTTGACAGCTGTACATGCTCTTACGCTTTGACACTGAGCTAAGAAAATCATTGTTATTTATGTATAATCAGAGAGGCTTAGAAAGGATTGGATATGACATGCCTTTTACACTTTAAAAAGGTGGCCAGGAATACATTTTAACCGATATCTGAACAGAGATCTATAAAAAGGAGTAAAACAACAACAAAACAACAATAATAATACCAATAATAATAGGCCTAATAATAATAATAATAATAATAATAATAATAATAATAATAATAATAATAATAATAATTTTTACTTGGTTATTTAACGACGCTATATCAACTACGAGGTTATTTAGCGTCGATGGGATTGGTGATAGCGAGATAATATTTGGCGAGATGAGACCGAGGATTCTCCAGAGATTATCTGACATTTGTCTCACAATTGGGAAAAATCACCTAGGCACAACCTATCATCCCTAAAAAATTCGGTACTTATTTCTGAAACACACTGTATAATGAATTGTGATGTAAAATCTCTTTACACATTAAAACGGAATTTATACAGACATAATTACGAATGTCTAATCAATAGTGTGTGGTAATGATTTAAAAGCTTTTGAACCTAAAAAGGTAATTTTATAGATACCAGTAACTAATATGAAGGTGAACAAATAAGTTTGCAGATGTATTTTGACCTTTTAAAAGGGAGATTAGAAAGACATATTTATGGTTTTTACTGAGAGATGTTTAGAAAGAACTGTATATACATTTTTCGCTTCAAAACTGTGCTTAGAAAGACATTCCTACAGATGTATATAATGTCAGACGTAGCCTACAAAAAAAAAAAAAAAAAAAAAGGATTGCACAGGCTTCTTATTCATTACAACAGAGTTCAGGGAAACGGTTGTAGGGACATTTAATTAGCTATGTTTAGAAAGATTTGCACAAGTTCATTACTGTATCGCACGTAGATTATAAAGACGAATTTACGAATGTCTAATTGGATATGTAGCCTATATAATGGATTTCACGTGCTCTAGGTTTTAAAATATTTTTAACGGTATCTAACCGAGACATATATAAAGGACTGCACCTGTTTTTGCTGTTACTATCAGATTCAAGAGCAGGCATACTTTACGTAATTAAACTTCAGGAAGAAAACTTTACAGTGGAAATCTTCCCGTTGTAATATAAAGGAAATTTAACAGCTTACTCTTTGGCTAAAAGGGACTGAAATTTTACAACTATCGAAAAACGGACATCCATTTTATTCTGTAAAACAACTAATCAAAAGTAAATTCAGATCTGCCCAATAACAATAAAGTTCGGATGAAACAAAAGATAATCAACTAATCCGAGATAATCCGGCAAGGACCACGTAAATCTGCTGTTGCGATGTTCAGGTTGATAACAGGCCATGAATGTTTGGCAAACCACCTGCACAGGATAGAAAGTTTCGATACGTTTGCCCGTATACTTATTATGTGATGCAAATGAAGAGATGAACATGGAACACAACAAAAGATGCGCAGCATTGCTGCAAGAAAATTACATCATACAAAAATATTGAGGTGCAAGACGGGGAATGGCTACTTTGTCTTCAAGTGCCTACACATTGAACAAAAAAATACATAGGGTAAAAGAGTCGGGCATGTTGGACACTCTGTACTTTAACGTGTTACCTCGCCACTTGTGGGCACCACATTCTGCTAGAAGTCAATGACGGAAGTAGTCCCACTCATGGCTACTTCCGTCATTGACTTCTAGCAGAATGTGGTGCCCACAAGTGGCGAGGTAACACGTTAAAGTACAAAGTGTCCAACATACCCGACTGTCCAACAGACCCTAATTTACCCTATATATATATTTTCTTATTTATTTATTTACTTGTTTATTTATTTGTTTATTTATTTGTTTACTTATTTATTTATTTATTTATTACTTATTTACTTATGTATTTGTTTATTTACTTGTTCATTTATTTATTTGTTTATTTATTTATTTACTTATTTACTTATTTATTTATTTACTTACTTATTTATTTATTTATTTATTATTTACTTATTTATTTATTTAATTATTTATTTATTTACTTATTTATTTATTTACTTGTTTATTTATTTATTAATTTATTAATTTATTTATTTATTTCCATTTGTCCAATTAATCTGTTGCTGGACCCTTGAAATTGGAATATAATGGAATGAAATTTCGAGAGGAAGGCACTACGACCCAGCACTGCGACCTTCAAAGATAAATTGCGTTAACCCTCAAGCTAGGCGCATTCCCAAACTACACTGGTTTGCTGTGTACCCAGGTTTGGAGCAGGCAACCTTCCTCGTCCCTAGGCCAGCCCCCTTCTTTGCATCACTATGGAATAATATCGAATGATGAGAGAATGTAAAGATGTTGACCAGCGAATAGGGATTATAAAGAATGGACACTTCGCGTCGGTACCTTTGATGTAGCCGGACTGATTTCAATGACCTTCAAGCCAGCTAAAGCGTGAGATTCTGCTTTCTCCCTAGAGTTGGCGCTGACATCACACCAGCTAGCAGTCGACACAGCGGAAATATAACACATATAATTAATACATCTAGGTACATTATGTACTTACTTACTTACTGGCTTTTAAGGAACCCGGAGGTTCATTGCCGCCCTCACATAAGCCCGCCATTGGTCCCTATCCTGAGCAAGATTAATCCATTCTCTATCATCATATCCCATCTCCCTCAAATCCATTTTAATATTATCTTCCCATCTGCGTCTCGGCCTCCCTAAAGGCCTTTTTCCCTCCGGCCTCTCAACTAATACTCTATATGCATTTCTGGATTCGCCCATACGTGCTACATGTCCTGCCCATCTCAAACGTCTGGATTTAATGTTCCTAATTATGTCAGGTGAAGAATACAATGCGTGCAGTTCTATGTTGTGTAACTTTCTCCATTCTCCTGTAACTTCAAATAAAATAAATTGGATCCATAAAATAATAAATCCGTCATTAACTGTAATGTCTAGACTCTTAGAGTTCCTTTATAATGAGAGTTGAGACGTTGACCCCAACAACAATTAAAATATGTAATGATTTGATAGCGCTGAAAATGGAAAAAACAAAACTCTTACGAGAAGTAAAACCATATACCTATATTATATTATATACAAATATTAAACGAATTCGATACTTAATTTTATAATTTATTATATTATTTTATAATATAATTTATTATATCTTAAATATAAAATATTATTATCACAACTAGTTTGTCACTGAGAAATAAGGAAAAGCTGTTAACTTGAATTTATTTGAAGCAAAGCGTTACTGGATTATGCAATAACGTAGGCGAAGTTTGGATCCTGTGCCTCAGTTCTATTCTCAATTATTATCTTAGCGTATGCTCGATTACACTAACCTCTAGCGCTTGAAAGTGGAACTAAACGCTGCGCACAGAGAAACAAAACACAGGAAAATTCGCTCAGTGTCCATTCTTTATAATCCCTATTCGCTGTGTTGACGAAGTGATGTAGATGTCTAATATGGGGAAACGGGAGAATTCCAAGGAAACCCCAACTGTGAACTAGTCCCCACAATGGCACCATGGATTTTTCGATGGAAGATCTCAGGTTGAAGGTCTGAGTACTCAGTTACCACAGGGCTTACATTTCAAATTACTACACCAGAGATCAGTCCAACATACGTACCTTGATATGCACAGTAGTCAGAGGAAATTAATTGCAGAAGAAACATCCCGACGGACGTGTAGGCGAAGCAAAGACACAGCACGGTGCACATGAGGCAATTTCCCTGGAGGTCCCTGAGCTCGGGAACCAGCACATATACAGCAAACGTCAAAAGCAGGAAAACCGCAGATATCAATGTACAGGCGCAGTACAATTTGATCTCTGAAGACAGCTCGAGACTAGAATATTCTTCTGGTGAACAAACTATGGCGACGTCTTTTTCGGTATTGCTGTCATTCTGTACTGTAAGTGTGGTGATGCAGTACCTGGGAAAAGTAGGCACGATATCATTGTAATAGATTAGGGATCGGCAAAAATGTAATCGTGATCACTAGCATTAGTGACGTCGCGGGGGCAACGCAGTAAACTGTCTTTGCTTCACCCCCTCCGTTCCGTCCAATTCCCCTACAACTCCAGTACACAATAGGCCATAGCATGAGGATATGGAAAAAATTATTTTATTAAATTTCCGAGATGCAGCCCTTTTATGTTGTTTCATTTGATAAAATATGAGTGCATACCAAGTTTTTAGGTAATTTGGTGATGTCTTGACCCCCGCCCAATACGACTGACTAATAAGACATTCTTTTCTTATAGTAAAATAATGAGAAAATGTAATATTAAATGTTTCTCTTTTAATACAGTCCATTATACAATAATGTAAATCAAAATATATAGTATTTAACAAATACTGTAATTAAATCTTGCCCTCAGCTATATAATAATCACTATATTTACTGAATTTAAGGTTTGTTAGAGGCTGCAGTTAACATCTTTAATGTCTCTTTTTATAGTTGAGAATTTGTTTGCGATTATATTCAACTGCTTGCAATAAGTATTGTTTTTGAGTTTCGTCATTGGTAACACTAGTTGAGAAGTCTTGAATCACCTTCACGGCCCGTTCAGATCATTCACCACTTTGGCATGCCTTACGTATGCCTGAGCTTCTTGATAATTGGGATCAAGATGTCATTGGCTAACGGATTTTCCAAGCCATTGGACCTCAGCGCCGATGCTGTGAAACAAGAACCACGATTTAGAGCCAATAAGAGATGAGAGTTTCGTACTGTGGTTCAGGATTGGAAATGTTGGAATGCCCCTCTCAAATTCTTTGGGTCTCAGAAATCGAAATAATGTCCGAGAAATTTTCTGGCGTTCCGAATCAGTAACTCTGTTTGAAAATAGGGAGAACACTGCACACTCTTTGGTTAAACACCACAAGTGTCTTTCCATGGCTTGTATGGCTGCATTAGCAACTTGAAGATCGTGCTTGCAGTATTTGATGAAGTCATGCCACAGCTTCAGATCATTGTAGACTGCATCGGCACCATTGGATGAAGAGAGACATTTTTCAACATAGAAGAGTGCATTGAATTTGCATAGTGCTTCTAATTTATCGATCATGATCTTGTCATATCCTGCTTGAGCACTGAAAGCAAACATCTTTGCTAGATACAAAATGGATGGCATCCATTGAGCATTGTGAGCTGCTCCAGGTTTTAGCCAGTGTATTCCCGTTCAGGTGTTTCTCCCAGAATTAACATCAGCTCAGCACACTCCCGATAATCAGCACGAGGTAATGTTATTTCTATTTGGGGTGGAAGTGATTGAATATTGTATTTTTCATTATGAGTTTGTGGCCTGTCCTTGATTTGTATGGTCTTAAAATTTTCTTCTCTATTGATAGTTTTCCAAATAGAGCCCCTGAATTGAATAAAATTGTCATTTTCAGGACCTGATGTTTCACCAAACAATGTCTTGTGAACTGAACACAAGATTCTCTCAAAAACGTGATGTCGACAAGCAAACATAAACAATTTTTTGTCCAGTAATTTTTCGAGCTGTACACATGCTCTGATTTTCCATCCTGAGTTTGAAGCCGTAGTGTCAAAAACGAGGGATCTCACGTTATCAGAGAGCTCCCATTCATTTGTAAGACTAAAAGTAGCTCTTGCATATTAGATACTAGTACCGCTAGTCTTTCTATATTTTCTCTTTTACTGAGATTTTGTTTGGAATGTCCAGCTGTCATAGGCATCGTAGGAATACAAGACAGTTCCCAAAATTCTTCTATCTTCAAAATAACATATTTAATAACATCATCTCTCTTTTTATTTTATTGGGTTATTTTACGACGCTGTATCAACATCTAGGTTATTTTAGCGTCTGAATGATATGAAGGTGATAATGCCGGTGAAATGAGTCCGAAAGTTACCCAGCATTTGCTCGTATTGGGTTGAGGGAAAACCCCGGAAAAAAACCTCAACCAGGTAACTTGTCCCGACCGGGATTCGAACCCGGGCCACCTGGTTTCGCAGCCAGACGCGCTGACCGTTACTCCACGGGTGTGGACTCATCTCTCTTATCTTTCTACATTGGTCCATAATTAAGAAAAACAAAGAAACAAAGCACATCCACGTTGAAAGGCAGTTGAGATCCTTCTTTTGGTGTCAAATCTTGTAGTAAATTTCCTATGAGCCACGTTTTTTGGACCTTTTCCATCATCTTTTCTAAGTCCTGGGCGATTTGGTGTGAATAAAAGGGGTCAAATCATTCCTTCATATGACTGCTTTTCCATAGCTTCACTCATTGTTAGTTACAACTTGTAGGCTAAAGGAGAAAGGAAATCAGTTTTTACCTTATAGCAAAAGTTATTATTTAGGTGGGCGGGGGTCAAAATATGACCTAAACACCTGAAAATATGTACACAAGTATGCTTCAATAATTGTAATAACATGGCGGGGGCGCACTTAGGAAATTTAAGAAAAAAGTTTTTGCAATGTCCTAGTACACAAGCATCTATCAGTGGCGGGTTACCTGCTTAGATTTAGATTGCTTTTTTCTCAAAATCTACGTCTGTTCGGAAACGTGAGTTTAAGAAAGAATGTGAGGAACAGTATTTGTGACAATGTAGACGCCTCTTGTGTTCTAAAATTCTAATAGACAATTTATAAATCAAACATCGAGCGACATTATGATACATGTTATAAGATTATCAAGATATCATAGGTAAGCATGAACATATCCAAAACGGAAATGTATACAGTAGAAAATAAGGATAAAAATAAATTTCTTTTCGTAGGGCTGAACGCGGCGAAGTAATTAAAACATTAAAAAAAAAACTAAATTCAAATAGGATAAACATTGGTAATTCTGTGGCAGTGGTTATTTCGTGATACTTTTTCTTTGCTCTTTCGTGAACTAACCAATGGTGTTACGAGATTCAAATTTCCTCCAAGGGATTCCATATGTTGTCCGGTTTCCAGAAACATACAGCTACACTTTGTGTGACTCTTGTAGCTGCTTCAGTGAGCTTTTATGTTTGGAGAGAGCAAGTTAGCGTCGACTTCTCAGGAGTACAAATCTTGTGGATGTTTGTAATTACATTACAGACTTATTACTAAAGGTAAGCATATTATATTTGGTATAATGATTTATTATATCTTAATGAAATTTTAGGAAATGTTTTTGGAATTTTAGATACAGCTGTAGTCGCCATATAGGCTTAGCTTTACTGATAGAAATCTTAGCTGTGTGAGGCGAAATTTTGTTGAGCATTAAGCGTTACATTTTATACTATTTTAAAAATTGTATTACAATATGAATTTTAGAAATCTGAAGATAAGATGTGATACCAAAAAAGAAAAGGGGGACGCAGTGGGTTCAGTGTAACTTCTGTTTGATTTGTTATCATGCTAAGTGCCAATGATAAATGCTAGATGACTTTCTTGCAAGAATTGTGACAGAAGATGAAACATGGCTCCACCATCTTGGACCGGAGACAGAGGCAGACATGGAGTGGCATCATGCAAATTCACCAAAGAAATAGAAATTCAAAAGTGCACCTTCGGCAGAAAAAGTTATGGCTACTGTGTTTTTCGATTCAGAAGGACTCTTGCTTGTGGACATCATGCCACACGGAACCACCATTAATTCTGACGCGTATGTGGCAACTCTCAAGAAACTTCAAGCTCGACTGAGTCGTGTTCGACGACATCGGGAGAAGCAGGATGTTCTGCTATTGCACGACAACGCACAGCCATATGTCAGTCATAAGATCACAGACCAGATCAGAAAATTCGGATAGACAGCACTGAAACATCCGTCTTACAGTCCTGACCTGGCACCGTGCGATTACCATCTCTTTGGTAAACTGAAGGATCCCTTCGCGGAACGAGGTTAGAAGATGACTCCCGTGTGCACGCTGCTAAATAGTGACTCAGACTTTTGGAGTTACCCTAGTAATATAGGCTATAGTAAAGTCCGTAATAAAAGTGTTCACCCTTTCAGGGCACAGAAGATCCCTTTTCAATTTCAATTTTTACTTTGATTTCGTTCTTATTATGTGTTGATATGTATTTCTATGTTTTCTTGCTATGAATATTAGACGGAATTACTATGTTTGAAGTCTCGTAAAAATAAATGAGAATTTCATTTGACTTTAATGAATTTTTCCACAACTCTTCTACCTCTCACGAAATTATCAATGTAATATCACGAAATAACCAAGGTTATCACGAAATAACCAACCTTTTAGCTTAAGTTGTAAAAGTGGTGTTTGACACTTGTTCAAGAACGTGTCCAATCTTTTATGTCTCCAGATTTGTACAGCAAATTATCGTCTTTTAGATGAAAAAATCGGAATAAGGATATGTTTACACATTTCCATTTAAAATTAATTTTCATGAAATTATCACGAAATTATCAATGTTTACCCTAGTAGTTCCGGTACTAAAATGTGATAAAACAAGATATAGGTAAATCAAAGGATAACTCCATGCAAATTATGTTAATGCTTTGGAAACTGCAAAATCATTGAAACGATATAATGATGGAGTGATCATTAAAACATGTCTGAATAAAGTTGCTAACATTATTTGTCCCGAATAATCTGATGTTTTTAACAGAATGAAATTATCCGTACGGACAATACAAAGCAGGGTAAGGGATAATGAAACACTAGCTGAACGAGAAATAAAATCAAAGATAAATCATACTGTGATCTAATCTCTCGTTTTAAGTGGAAAAACAGATATTGACACAGTATAACTGGTAATGTTCGCTCGCGGAGTTACAACTACAATATGAACAATAAAATTACAATTAATATTAAATTTACAGTTACAATTACTGACCAAGTGCCTATTAAGTTCGCGTTTGAATTCAATTTTATTTCGACAGTCCCTGATGCTAGCAGATAGCGAAGTCCAGAGTCTTGGTAGGGTTATTTTGAAAGAGGATGAGTATGAGGAAGTGCGATGGGATGGTATTGTTTGTATTGTTTCATGGCGATAGCGTGTGTTCAGATTATGGTGGGAAGAAAGGTAAGTGAAGTCAGACGACAAGTACGAAGAAATAGAAGAGTTCAGTATTTCGAAGAGAGGGAGAAGTGAATGTAAAGTTCTCTTCTTATCTAGTTTAAGCCAATCTATTGTTTCCAGGGATGGGGTAATATGATCATATTTGCGAACATTGCTTACAAAACGTACACACAAATTACGAGCACGTTGAAGTTTCGTTTTGTTGTCGCTGGAAAGGTCAGTCAGTAAAATGTCAGCAAAGTCAAAATAGGGAAATACAAGCGTTTGCACAAGGGACTTTTTTAAACAAGAGGAAAGATGAATAATTTTATCCTTTTTAGCACATGAATAATAGAATATACTTTTATGCACGTTTCTGTATACACAACTGAAAAATACTTAGGTCTACAGAAGATACGAAAAATTCCTTAATATCATAAAATGAGTTTTCTAATACCCAGAGTTGCAAGATGGTTTTAAATCTGTTAAGATATATACAGGGACAGCATTTTATTTTTACTAGCATTTTTAATATTAACCTGGCTATACCTTTAGAGAACCGAAAACACAGTTTGCTACCCCTTCCACGACTGGAGTTCGATGATACTGGCGTGAAACACTAAGGGTGCTATTCATAGACATTTCGCAGCACGCGCTAAGAGCGTACTAAACTAGCCCCGGCTATCCACTAGTTACTAGTACAGAATTCAAATCATATCCTATCCCTAACACGGTTTATGAATACGAAAAACGCTGATAATCCACCGAAAGCCCGCGCTAAAAATGTCTATGAATACGGCCCAAAGAAATCAGTTTATTAGGTATAGGAGGGAAGAAAAGTAGTTCATCCATTTACGTAAACTAGGAAATATCGCAATTTTGAGTTCGATAATTTTCATTAGGTTTTTGTTTAATCAAAATACAGTACTGTATTAAGAATAAGTGTTTTTGCTCACGAACTGAGTTATCCATGCGAACGTATTCATTATGCAGTGTATATTATACTGTCTACAGCACATTAGCGTACAATACAGAGGAAGAAGTTAAACATTAAAAAGTAATCATAATATGAATATTTAAACAATTTTTTGAAAATGGTGGCCGTTCATTTCGATACAGGATTCAGTTCTTTTGTGCATATTATCGCACTATAGACTATTGCATCTAATTCCAATTGCCAGTTTCGTCCTTCTTACTAGTAACTCATGTTGAAATAATTCTGTACCTACTCTATAAAAGAGTATCTTACATACTGTAAATTCAATCTTCACTTCTGCCCTACCCGCACAGATAAAATTACTCAGACATGCTATCTACTGTCCGTCCAAATGGTTATGCCACAGGATCGTAGAAAGGGGGAAATCACGTGAGAGTTAATTACTTAACGAGGCCCTTTTATTTAAGCTATTTTAAACAGTTGTATAATATTACGTAAACGTCCAATTCCTAACAGATATTAATGTTTTCAGAAAAGAGCTAAGACAGCCCAGCTTTTACAGAGGGGCGAGCAGAAGCATGTGGGGGAAAATCGGGATGCGACGTAAGCAAACGGACAGTACCTGTGCGAAAATATGATTCAATATTGAAAGCTCTTTCGTCACTGGAAAACGCGAACATATTTCTGGAACGTACTATACTCACTAACTCAGTGCTGTTTACTATATGCGATCTTGGTTCTGTACGGAGGACAGTTGGAACTTCATTAGTAGAGGGGGTGGGAGTGAAGTACATTAAAAAACTCAGGTACAATAAAAATTGAAGTAAAAATAAAATGATGTCCCTGTACAACATATGCCTGTTGTCGCAATTTATTGAACGTAGCAGCTGCAACCGAGCTGAAATAATTCTTTGATTTACTCAGTCTAACATTTTGATTCAGAGAGATAATAATTAAATCTTGTGCTGTAACTCGAAGTTCTGATCTATTAAAACTATTGTTGACATTTTTCTTAAGGGAATGTGCTACTGAGTTCTGATGAAACATTTTTGCTTTTACCATTTTTTCTATGACAAATATTATTTTATGTTAAGTTTCATTTCGTTATTCGAATTGTAGGTGAGGTAGCCCCCTCATATGGCTTGAAGACACTTGGGAGAGGGGGTATAGAAATAGAGTCCCATGCTTTCTAGATCTCGGCATTAGAACGAGATGTTTTGGTCGGCACCACGCTCCACCATTACCTAAATATTAATTCTTTTAAAGGACAAAAAAAAAAAAAAAAAAAAATTAAAAACAACTTTGAAGCGGAATTGAACCATTTCCTTTGGTATGATGAAAGTACACATAGTAATGGTGTTTCAAGTAGAAAAAAATCCCTAATTTTTTCACATTTTCCTCCAGTGTGCAAACATGTGCGGGAAGAAGATGCTAACCTAGTCGTGCCTTTAATCAAATAAGAACTTTACTTACTTTCCGGCTGGAATTGTATACACCACAGCGCTGCCCAGTACCAAGGTGTCATCACTGGGTTCTATACGGTATACTTCCGACTTTATAATGTTGAAATGACTTCCAGAGCAGTTGAGTGAGAAGTCAAAGAATGAAGATCTCTCTTCGTGGTTGGCACATCGTCTCTCATGGAATAACAATAAATTGTCGTCTGGACAACACGGACCGGCAGAACTCTCTCTTGACATTATAGCTAATGTGAGGACCAGCAACCATTGCTTGTAAAACTTCTCACGAAGATACACACCCATCTGTGGAACAACATAAAAAATCATATATCACTATATAATTTAGCCAATAATAATAATAATAATAATAATAATAATAATAATAATAATAATAATAATAATAGTCTAATATTTTATTGACCCTGTACATAGTGTGGCCCTTAATTTTGAAATTCTGAATTTTCTTCACGGCATCCTTCAAAATTTTTTCATATGGTACAAATATAAATCGTGCAAAGTTTGAATTCAATTCGACAAAGGTAAGTGGTGGCTTATCTTTTCTGAAGATTAACAGAGGAGCAACTTCGCCGAACATGGAGTTTTATTAGGGTATAGGATTCGGTTGAGAAGCTTTTGTCATCTAGTGTACTGTCAAAAAATCTGAAATTTAGAATTTATAAAACAGTTATATTACCGGTTGTCCTGTATGGTTGTGAAACTTGGACTGTAACTTTGAGAGAGGATCAGGGATTAAGGGTGTTTGAGAATAAGGTTCTTAGGAAAATATTTGGGGCTAAGAGGGATGAAGTTACAGGAGAATGGAGAAAATTACACAACGCAGAACTGCACGCATTGTATTCTTCATCTGACATAATTAGGAACATTAAATCCAGACGTTAGAGATGGGCAGGGCATGTAGCACGTATGGGCGAATATAGAAATGTATATAGAGTGTTAGTTGGGAGACCGGAGGGAATAAGACCTTTGAGGAGACCGAGACGTAGATGGGAGGATAATATTAAAATGTATTTGAGGGAGGTGGGATATGATGGCAGGGACTGGATTAATCTTGCTCGGGATAGGGACCGATGGCGGGCTTATGTGAGGGCGGCAATGAACCTCCGGGTTCCTTAAAAGCCAGTAAGTAAGTATAATAATAGTCTAATATTTTATTTACCCTGTACATAGGGTCACTCTTAATTTTGAACTTCCGAATTTTCTTCACGGCATCCTTCAAAATTTTTTCATATGGTACAAATATAAATCGTGCAAAGTTTGAATTCGATTCGACAAAGGTAAGTGGTGGCGTATCTTTTCTGAAGATTAACAGAGGAGCTACTTCGCCGAACATGGAGTTTTATAATAGGGTTAAGTTTATGACTTCGGTTTATTTGTGGTGGGTATGTGTTTGGATTGTAACTATTGAATTATCCGGATTCTAAAAACAACAGTAGAAATTTCCTGTTCACTCAACCGGAAAGAGATATTTAGATTAATTAAAAGTGGATGAAGGAGCGAAAGTTATGTCCCGTAGTTTCGAGTGGGAACCTCCCCCCCCCCCCCTGTCGAGTGCCGACTGTGGCAAATTTTAATTTTGTATTACGTAGTTGCACTGTTGTACTGCTATGATGGTGATGGAAATTGATATGATTTAGTAGTTAAAGTAATAGGAAATGGGAACAAGAAAGTCCGATTCGTTGTTTCTTTTGCTATACGATGAGCGACAAAGAGTAGGTGCATAATTGCCTTCTAATGGTCAGTTTTAAAAGTGTTGTTCTACAATATGCGTTAAGTAATGCTGAACTTTAGTTCTAGTGCACATTTGGTCTTGAAAGAAGTGGAAGTATTTCGGGAGAAAGCACGAATTCCAACAAGAAAGTTTTCAATATTGTTTAAAGAATGAAAATTGTTACAAAAGAGTTGTAAACGAAGATTTGAACTTCAGTACTTCTGGAAAAGCTATATATCACCTGTGCGATGTTGGGAATACGATGTTTCCCTTTAGATGATCACTATCTTGTAGCGATATTAATAAAGACATCAGCAAAATTGCTTTGCAGAAATTTTTAACCATTTATGGACCTTACACCAGAAACATCGACATTGGCATTCTTTGACACCAATCTTTCAGTATAAACTAAAATAATGATGACAGAAGCTTTGAAATGTGAGAAGTATACAGGGAACTGTCTGCGAAATATGGTTTCTGGACGAATAATTTCACGATTTGGAGACATTGCCTGGCCGCCAAGATCTCCTGACCTTACTGCAGATGATTACTTCCTATGAGGTTACCTCGAAAGTAGGGTGTATCGCAACAAGCCTCGCATTATCATCTAGCTGAAACAAAACGTAAGGAACGAAATTAGTACCATCGAACCTGTTTTGTTGGGGTGAGTTAAGCATAACTTTCATAGCAGATTGCAGGAAAGTATTCGTTGCCATGGAGCTACTTACGAAATGTAGTTTTTAAAAAGTAATGAGACATTAATAAATTACATTGTACTAGATTACTTCCATCATACGTATGTATTTTCTTTTAATTCGTCCTGAGTGTCCCAAAACAGAGCTATAAAAACCGTAATATCCCACTGCCGCACCCTATACAAGGACTGCCGTTCATGCAGATTCGTCGATTTTGACAGGATACCGGCATTTCCGCACCCACACGTAACTATTTCTACGTAAAGATATCCAGCATAGTAAAGCTATGCACCTGTCCATTTTTAATATTGGGTGAAAACAATCAAGCTAAGCTTCCGCCCCTCTAAGAAAATGACAAATTGCACCTCCCGTCCCTTCTTCAAATCGAAGTTTCGCAGCATCGCCATAATTTCTATATACGTGGAATAATGCTAAATAATATGATTCTCAAGAGAAAACGCATTAGCAAGCAGGGAAGTGTCATAGAATTTGCACCCAACCGGAAAGTTAGTAACGGAAGTGTTAACAGCTTGTGCAAGCAATATGAATGTAGGTAACTAAGTTAACTGTACTGTCCATAACCCGTGGAAGCAGAGACCATGCGGTAGGAACTGAACCTACCTCTGTTACCGTCAAATACAGTACAGTAGTTAAAGAACAAAGGAGTGTGCAAGCAACATACATCAAGAGACGTATGGAGGAACACAAAATAACAAACGACATGCGACGTTTTAACTTGAAACATATTTAAAACATTACAACTAGGGAGCTGATTTCTAAGTGCTAAAAGAGAGATTTAGAGCTTTATAAAGTCCAATTTTGGACTTTTAGGAGTTTATACAAAATTAACAAACGACATGCAACGTTTTAACTTGAAACATATTTTAAACATTGTGACTAGGAAGCGGATTTCTAGGTGCTAAAGAGAGAGATTTATGTCTTTATAAACTCCATAAGAGTTTATACAAAATTAACAAACGGCTTGCAACGTTTTAACTTGAAACATGTTTTAAACATTGAGACTAGGAAGCGCATTTCTAGGTGCTAAAAAGAGAGATTTATGGCTTTATAAAATCCATATATAAAATTAACAAACGACATGCAAAGTTTTAACTTGAAACATATTTTAAACATTACAAATAGGGAGCGGATTTCTAGGTGCTAAAAGAGAGATTTAGAGCTTTATAAAATCCAATTTTGGACTTTTAGAAGTTTATATAAAATTAACAAACGACATGCAACGTTTTAACTTGAAACCTATTTTAAACATTGTGACTAAGAAACCGATTCCTAGGTGCTAAAAAGAGAGATTTAGGGCTTTATAAATCCATATATAAAATTAACAGACGACGTTTTAACTTGAAGCATATTTAAACATTGTGACTAGGAAGCGCATTCCTAGGTGCTAAAAAGAGTCATTCCACGTCAAATCGCACAGCAATAAAACACGACCTTCTCGGAAATGGTCGAATTTTTTTTCATGAATTCCAGACATCAAATAAGGAGACCCGTATTTTTTTATTTTCACAATTATTAATTATTTGTGTAGTTATGAATATTTGAAGTTATGCAAATTATGCGCGCACTGTTATATAAACTCGCTTGGAACTCTGTGTCTACATATAATTGAGATTTGCGGTTTGGCGCATTTGAAAGACGAAATACAACACTTTTTATTACTTTAGGCCTATCGCAAATAAATTAAAAATTTGGTCATTTTCTTTAATCGTTTCTTTTTCAAAGCAAAATTACTATATTAAATAGCCAAGTTAAAAATCTGAAAAAATATAGACTTGTTCACTGATGCATTATCTGTAAACTACTGCATTTATAAATATGGGATCGGCACACATACATTTGTAACAATTTATTTTCCGGAGGCATGCACGCGCTCGCGATGCCCAGCTAATGAACTGCGTTGCAGCCATAGGCTAGAAGGCTGCCCGTGGAAATTCCCCGTTGCATCTGATGTCACCATACTAATCATCAAATAATTAATACCTTAAGGAACAGTAAATATCTTATCTAAAATTATTTTATTATTGTCACCTCAGCTAAGAGGGGAAGCCCTTCACAGTGCTGTATGTTTATACTGTAATATAGCCAAGTGTTTGATGATAGCAAGGCTGGGTAAGGCAGTAAACTTTATGGCAGTAAACAGATGGCAGGAGAGAAAAATAATCAGTTTGGGTTTGAATTTCGCGCAGTGACGTGACTTCTATACAACATGAGTGATGGTAAAGATCGCGTAATATATAACAAGTGTTTAAATCCATTTACCTTCCTAATCACGCTTTTAAAAAGAAAAGTACACTAAGACGCGTAAGTCGCGACTTATTGATAAAGTTCAATTTAAAGGAGTCTTTGAGTGTGCAAATATGTGATTTATTCCGTAAAAATCAATCAATTTCCGCATAAGTCAGGTGAAATTATATGTGAAACCGGTAGTTCTTGTGATATTAATAAACATGAATCAAATGAAAGTGCGGAGAGAGAAAATGATTATCCCAGTACTTCTTCTAGCAGTTCTATGGATACAGTGCTAGAAATCAGTAATATTGAGGAATTAAACAAGAGTTTGATGTCAATAGAATCCCCTATCAAGAAAAGAAAGATACAACAAAACGATACCCTCGTGAAAAGTTTCAAAAGCTTAGGCTCCCTAGCATGTTAAGTTTTTCATGTAGAAGATGCATCATCATCCATTCAAAAGTCAGCCATATTTTATTTTTGACGGAATGCAAAGAAAGGTACAACCTGAAAATTACATAGTTATTGCAGACTTTTCTGAAAATTATTCATTTGTAATACAAGATTCAATACAAGGTGTGCATTGGAACATATGCCAAGCCACAATACAATACAATTTTAATTTTACTTCCTACTTTATTTTATTTTATAATCTGTGGTTTGCTCCACAGATTTCGGAACATTGGCCGTATAAAACACCAGGCCGATTAATTAAAAATCTAATTTGGTTTAATCGGCCTGATGTTGCATCAGCTTTTACACCAAGGCTTGGGATTGTTCATGAGTGTAATACATCAGCTGCTGTTAATAATTCGAATAAATGTATTTTCTCTTATAGGCCTATTAATATTATATCTGAACTGTGACCGAATACGAGCGCTGCTCATTCGGTCTCAAATTTTGTTAATACTACTGCATCTCCTTTTTTATATTGATTGTATTATTTTATTTCTATTTCTCTTGTTTGTAATTATATTTTTTATTCTGTATATTTAAATAAATAAATAAATAAATAAATAAATAAATAAATAAATAAATAAATAAATAAATAAATAAATAAATAAATAAATAAATAAATAAATAAATAAATAAATAAATAAATCCTTTCGTAGTATATTTCAAAGGAGATACAGAAATTCGTTACAAAAGTAATGTCTTCTCAGAAACCATGAAACATGACACCGATCCCTTTCACTTTTTTCAATCCGATGCAATCAATTTATTAAAGCAAGAATTCAACGATATGAAAAAAATCATCTACTTTTCCAATGGATCAAGTTCACAATACCAAAAAAAAAAAAAAATGCTTACATGAAGACGATTATGGAATTAGTGCTGAATGACACTTCTTTGCAATGTCGCATGGTAAAGGTCCATGTGTTGGCATTGGAGATACTGTTAAAAGACTTGCCACGAGAGTTAGCCTATACAAGATCCTATAACAACACCAAAAAAAAACTGATTAGTCACAAAAAACATTTCTAACGTGTCATTTATATTTTGTCCATTCAATAAGCACAAAAACCACACTGAAAATTTGCAGGCCAGATACCATAATCTAAAATCAATAACTGGTACATTAAAATTATATTATTTCATTCCGTTGTCAAAAACTGAAGATTTAGTAAAACAATTTTATTTCAAGAAATAAGGTAGGCGAATGAAAATTTAAAGTGTGAATGAAAAGAAACATTTGAAAAGCATAATGTACAATTATTTGAAGATATCATACTAAGTAAATTAGCAGTGTTTCCCCGAGTAACTTGATCCGTACTGGGTGTAATGTTGCAACGTTCAGTCAAATATCCAGCGCCGATAAAAATCTTAGCGCGCTTTAACGCTTCCCGTCCACTGCTGCTGCGCCGACCGCTACATATTCTGTCATAAGTAATTAAATTTCCATTAAACTATTGGAGATCCCATTCTGATTTTTTCTGGAATTATTAAGAATACTTCAGTGCACCTAGTAGACATTTTTTTTAGATTTTTAATAGGGCTATTTCACATTGATGTATATGTTTTAAAAATTGAATTATAAAAAAATATTTGAAATAATTATATTAAAATTAGTTAGTAAATATTTAATAAAAGACAGTACTTTAAGCTTTTAAATGTATTTTTTTTTTAATTTTAACGTCAATATCGTCAGAAATATGACGCTTTAAATGTTGCATTGTGCGACATTTTTCACGAATTTTAACATGTAATATTTTAAAAACATGTGGACTTAGGAGGAAATAAAAATACACTTGTTGGTTTATGAGACCCATAGAGTTGGTAAAAAAAAATATAAACGCAATCAGAAATATGAAGGCCAAAATTTGTATAATTTTGTGCGATTTGACGTGGAATGACTCAAATGAGAGATTTGCGGCTTTATAAAATCCATATATAAAATTAAAAAACGACATGAAATGTTTTAACTTGAAACATATTTTAAACATTGTGACTAGGAAGCCAATTTCTAGGTGCTAAAAAGAGAGATTTAGGGCTTTATAAAATCCATATATAAAATTAACAAACGACATGCAACGTTTTAACTTGAAACATATTTTAAACATTCTGACTAGGAAGCGGATTTCTAGGTGCTAAAAGGGGAGATTTAGGGCTTTATAAAATCCAATTTAGGAATTTTTGGAGTTTATATAAAATTAACAAACGACATGCAACGTTTTAATTTGAAACATATTTTAAACATTTTGACTAGGAAGCGGATTTCTAGGTGTTAAAAAAGAAAGATTTAGGGCTTTATAAAATCCAATTTAGGAAGTTTAGAAGTTTATATAACAATAACAAACGACGTGCAACGTTATAATTTGAAATATATTTTAAACATTTTGACAAGGAAGCGGATTTCTAGGTGCTAAAAAGGAAGATTTAGGGCTTTATAAAATCCAATTTAGGACTTTTACGAGTTAATATTAATTAACAAACGACTTGCAGCATTTTAACTTGAAAAATGATTTAAACATTACGACTAGGGAGCGGATTTCTAAATGCTAAAAAGAGAGTTTTACGGCTCTATAAAATCCAATTTAGGACTTTTACGAGTTTATATTAATTAACAAATGACATGCAACATTTTAACTTGAAAAATATTTTAAACATTACGACTAGGGAGGGGATTTCTATTTGCTAAAAGGAGAGATTTAGGGCTTTATGAAATCCAATTTAGGACTTTTAGGAGTTCATATAAAATTAACAATTAATAATTTTAATTTTAGTAAACATTCCATTTTAAGTGGAATTTATGTACAAAGAACTGGTAATGACAATGAGTGCTATTGAACTGAAGACTCAAATTCTATAAGTGATAGAGACTGATTGCTGATTTGTGAGTTTTATTTCGCACAACCAGAGTGCATTGACTCGAAAACTAATTTGCAAGCTCTCGCTCTCGCCTAACCTGAACAACGTACCGCCCCTTTATACTAGGATGGATTTTTCCAAACGAACTCGGTTTTAGGAAATTAGGTAAAATATTCTTCCCCCCACTCATAAGACAAATATGGCACGAACTTGCCAGTCACGTGTTTGTCTATAAGATATTTTTTTTCATTTCTAAATAGCATTTTTGTAGTTTTTCGGGCGTTCTTAGTACCAGCACATTTTATTTTACATAGGCCTATATGAAAAATACCCAAAAAGCGCGCTTTTCAGCCACAAACATAGTTTTTAGGCATTTGTATGAGTCTATGTTTCATTTAGGCGTTTTAGGACCTTACTTACTTTCACTTACTTACTTACTTACTTGTTTTTAAGGAACCCGGAGGTTCATTGCCGCCCTCACATAAGCCCGCCATTGGTCCCTATCCTGAGCAAGATTAACCCAGTCTCTACCATCATATCCCACCGCCCTCAAATCCATTTTAATATTATCTTCCCATCTACGTCTCGGCCTCCCTAAAGGTCTTTTTCCTTCCGGCCTCCCAACTAACACTCTATATGCATTTCTGGATTCGCCCATACGTGCTACATGTCCTGCCCATCTCAAACGTTTGGATTTTATGTTCCTAATTATGTCAGGTGAAGAATACAATGCGTGCAGTCCTGTGTTGTGTAACTTTCTCCATTCTCCTGTAACTTCATCCCTCTTAGCCCCAAATATTTTCCTAAGAATCTTATTCTCAAACACCCTTAATCTCTGTTCCTCTTTCAAAGTGAGAGTCCAAGTTTCACAACCATACAGAACAGCCGGTAATATAACTGTTTTATAAATTCTAACTTTCAGATTTTTGACAGAAGACTAGATGACAGAAGCTTCTCAACCGAATAATAACAGGCATTTCCCATATTTATTCTGCGTTTAATTTCCTCCCGAGTGTCATTTATATTTGTTACTGTTCCTCCAAGATATTTGAATTTTTCCACCTCTTCGAAAAATAAACCTCCAATTTTTATATTTCCATTTCGTACAATATTCTGGTCACGAGACATAATCATATACTTAGTCTTTTCGGGATTTACTTCAAACCCAATCGCTTTACTTGCTTCAACTAGAATTTCCGCGTTTTCCCTAATCGTTTGTGGATTTTCTCCTAGCATATTCACGTCATCCGCATTGACAAGAAGCTGATGTAACCCATTCAGCTCCAAACCCTGTCTATTATCCTGAACTTTCCTAATGGCATATTCTAGAGCGAAGTTAAAAAGTAAAGGTGATAGTGCATCTCCCTGCTTTAGCCCACAGTGAATTGGAAAAGCATCAGATAGAAACTGGCCTATACGGACTCTGCTGTAAGTTGCACTACGACACATTTTAATTAATCGAACTAGTTTCTTGGGAATACCAAATTCAATAAGAATATTATATAAAACTTCTCTCTTAACCGAGTCATACGCCTTTTTGAAATCTATGAATAACTGATGTACTGTACCCTTATACTCCCATTTTTTCTCCAATATCTGTCGAATACAAACAATCTGATCAATAGTCGATCTATTACGCCTAAAACCACACTGATGATCGCCAATAATTTCATTTACATATGGAGTTAATCTTCTCAGAAGGATATTCGACAAAATTTTTTACGACGTCAACAAAAGTGATATTCCTCGAAAGTTACTACAGCTAGTCTTGTCCCCCTTCTTAAAAATAGGTACGATTATGGACTCCTTCCATTGTTCTGGTACAATTTCCTTTTCCCAAATTGCAAGTACAAGTTTATAAATTTCGCTAGATAATGCCCTTCCACCCTCTTGTATTAATTCTGCTGGAATTTGATCAATACCTGGAGACTTGGTACTTTTTCAGATTTTCTATCGCAGTTTCGACTTCAGAAAGTGTGGGTTCCAGTATAAATGGCTCAGCAGTTTGTATTTGAATTTCGTCCTGATCATTTCTATTTGGCCTATGTATATTTAGTAGTTGCCCAAAATAGTTTTTCCATCTGTTCAGGATTGAATGAGAGTCTGCAAGTAAGTCACCATTCTCATCCTTGATCACGTTTACCCTTGCCTGATATCCATTTTTAAATTCCTTTATACCCTTATATAAATCTCGAATGTTTTTATTCTTACTATTTGTTTCTACCTCATTCAGTTTTTCCTTCAGGTAATCTCTCTTTTTATTCCTTAGTGTACGACTTACTTCCCGTCTTTCATTGAAATAATTATCTCTATTCTACACAATTGGATCCTGTAAGAATTTCAATTTTGCCTGTTTCCTTCTGTCTACTATAATGGAACAATCTTCATCAAACCACGGTTTCTTTTTCTTAGTTTCATGATAACCTATGCTCTGCTCAGCTGAAATTTTGATATTATCTCGGATATTGTCCCACATGCTATTAACATCTAACTGTTCCTCAGCTTCGTCAGCACTTGCTAAAACAGCAAACCTATTTGAAATTTCAACTTGATAAAGTTGCTTAGTTTCCTCGTCCTTTAATTTCAAAATGTTGAATCTACTAATATTAGCTTGTTGAATTTTAATAAAGGGATTCTGTGTACATGAGACGTAGAGATATCTGAATAATATGCATCTAGGACGTAGCAAACAAATAGGTAGGCCTGAGGAACTAGAAATCCGTTCCCTAATTATGACAAATGAATTATAGCCTATTATCCATACAATAGTATGTGCTTTCAAATTTACATAATAATAAGCATATCAGAACATATTTATTCAATAACGGAAAGTTAAAAATAACGGACGTTTTTCATTTCCCAAAAAATATCCGCTACTGGGAATTTTCACCATGTCTGTTACAAGAATGGCAACATTAGTTACCATCAAAATCAATTTCATAAACTTCATGATTTTATAAAACTCACACTCAAGGATAACGTCAGCACATTAAGGATCCGTTTATTAACATAACTTTAAAATATCTAGAGCTTCACTCAACACCCTTTCAACTGTGGGCATTTCGCTCTGTAGGCCTATATCGGCGTTCGTTACAAATCCCGGTAAATTTTTATCGTTTCATGGGGACTTTGGTAAATAAACAAAAGAACGTTTAGTGGGCATCCGCTACTGTTTATTTTCCATTCAAATTCCTAATCAAGTTACATCACTATTTCAATTATAAATGTTTTATTCTTGTGTCAAAAAGACGGACCCAATTTCAAAGCCCTATATATCCGAAATCACGAGTCTTCCGTTAATGACATGCATTTCACTTGACACGGCACGTCATATAGTTCCTAATGATCGATACTATACATGTCTCCCCAACGCAACAATAGTCGAATAGTCGAACGAAGCAATATCCCTAAATTTACTGACTGCAGTTATAAAATAATTTTCAATAAATTAATTAATTAATCCGCCCACGACAAAGAGCATTCGTCGTTGGTAACGACAACTCTTGGAAACAGGCTGTTTATGTAAGGAGAAGAGCCCAAGTCGACTATGCACTACGGAGGAAAATGTCAAAAGAATTGGATAAGTCGCGCGGGACCCGAAGACTTAGCACTACACTCTTGGCCCCCAAGGTCCCCAGGGATTACATCGTGCGAATTCTTCTTGTGGGGTTACGTCAAAGACTGTGTTTTGTGCAGCCATTACCGACTAATTTGGGTAACTTCAGAAACATAATCATAGCGGCAGTGAATTCAGTGGAAAAAGCACTCTGAGAAGAATTTGGGATGAATTCAGCTATCGCCTCGATGTTGTCCGTCAGGAGGACAGATAGATCGTTTGTCAATAATCCAGATCACTTTTATGGACAATTTCACATTCAGGCATTGGCGTGTATTATTTTAAGAAAGAATAGGAGTACGCCACGTCTTTGTTATAAATTGTGAAGTAGCAATTCTTATACCCAAGAGAAAAATGAAAGGTATGCGACTGTTTCTTCCCTTCCGCTGTCATAACTGACAGTTGTGCTTCTATTAGTGTTTACATTAAGGACGGTTTTTATTTTGGATAGACTATGGTATGCCGAGCATTGTTACACATTTACGCATGGAAAAAAATTCTGCTAATTAACAAAACTATGGACTTAACTTTAGGAGAAAATCCACAAACGATTAGGGAAAATACGGCAATTTTACTTGAAGTAAAAAAATAGGTTTGGAAGTAAATCCCGAAAAGACAAAGTATAAGATTATGTCTCGTGACGAGAATATTGTACGAAATGGAAATATAAAAACTGAAAATTTATCCTTTGAAGAGGTGGAAAAATTCATATACCTGGGAGTTACAGTAACAAATATAAATGATACTCGGGAGGAAATTAAACACAGAATAAATATGGGAAATGCCTGTTATTATTCGGTTGAGAAGCTTTTATCATCCAGTCTGTTGTCAAAAAATCTGAAAGTTAGAATTTATAACACAGTTATATTACGGTTGTTCTTTATGGTTGTGCAACTTGGACTATCACTTTGAGAGAGGAACAGAGGTTAAGGGTGTATGAGAATAAGGTGCTTAGGAAAATATTTAGGGCTAAGAGGGATGAAGTTACAGGAGAATGGAGAAAGTTACACAACACAGAACTGCACGCATTGTATTCTTCACCTGACATAATTAGGAACATTAAATCCAGACGTTTGAGATGAGCAGGGCATGTAGCACGTATGGGCGAATCCAGAAATGCATATAGAGTGTTAGTTGGGAGGCCGGAGGGAAAAAGACTTTTGAGGAGGCAGAGACGTAGATGGGAAGATAATATTAAAATGGCTTTGAGGGAGGTGTGATATGATGATAGAGACTGGATTAATCTTGCTCAGGATAGGGACCAATGGCGGGTTTACGTGAGGGCGGCAATGAACCTCCGAGTTCCTTAAAAGCCAGTAAGTAAGTAAGTACGTATGTAAGTAAGTAAGTATGGACTTAACTTCATAAAATTTATGTGATATATGATATATCAGTTGCCTTTTTTCTTTTGATATTGCAGTTATATGCAGCACACACAAGAGGCATTTTTTTTCGTAGCTCTTTTCTTCGTATACACAACGTTGTAAGCAGACGAATTTTTACTACGGTGGGCCAGCAGGAGGAGGTGATCCAATTTTATACCAACACTTATTCTGATTCTTTGGTCGTTTGTAATTCCTTATTCTACTGGTTTTATTTCTTTTGAACTGGGTTTATTATTTTTTGTTTGTTGTACTAGCTTAGGTGTATATACTGCCATAATTGCTGGTTGATCATCTGCCTATTTCATATCTGCTGTGTTTCGCGACGGCACCGCAAAGAGTGCTGTACAGGACAACTTGGCCACTGTATAATCTCTTTTTAACTCGTTGGCCAGGAGGTATGAGCGCGACGCAAGTAGTACCATTTCCACTGAAAAGCAACTGCCAGGACTTCCCCCTACAAACCATTTCATATTAGTCCGTAGAGGGTAAAGAAAAGCTAACTGTAAGTTCAAACACTTGCCAACCGTGCGTGTGCATGTAGGCTATTAAATCAAACGGTTTAGTATTTGTTTTACGAACAAAGTTTATGATAACAGTAAGCTCGTAGTCGGTTGTTTTCCTGTCAACTCGTATTAATTTCGCAATTGCTTTTCAAGTAATTAGGTATCACATGACAGAATAACCCAGTGGCTGTACTAATTTTCCATGAGTTCAACCCAGCTTCTTAGCTGCGACATTATGTCTCTTCGATGCAATTAAGGAATTCATGTAATTCAGTCTCAATCATGATATCACTGCTGTTATTTCTCATTTCCTACAAACCGCGAGTCCACTGAATATCATTTTTCGCATAAATTTTCCTCTCTATTTCAACAGAGCTATACTGGGTGTTCATTTCAAAGTGTGTCATGACGTCACTGTTGATGAGTCAGCGATTTGAACCGAGTTTCAGCTTTTGTGTCAGAGAAGTTGCCTATTAATCAAGGCGTTCAATCTGAACTTGAGAACGTGTACGGTATAACTTGAACATCGTAGCAACAGATGGCGGTCTGTACGGTCTGTGTGCTACCATATCCTCTTTCAAACTGTGTTTTGCGCGGGCAAGTCGTACGCAGGGTATTTGTTGTCATCGGTTGCGTACGGCAACATTCCACAACACAAATCAAATGCTCCGTGTCCATGTTGACCGTCAAAATTAATGTCAGCAAATACGTAAGTAATCGTCTTAACCCTCTCCCCATACCCCGACAGTAAGAAAAAAACTCACCTCAGTACGTGTTTCCAAACAGTTCACATTCCTGCCACTACCGGCGTTACCGTACGTATCGGTAAGTACTCTTCTGAATGAACGCCGTACTTGCTAGGCAACTTCTCTGGCACATAAGTAATACACCTCTGCGGAAGTGTAGGAAGATTGAATTCTCTAGGCTCATCGACTAGCCATATGACGGCATACAGCGAGCCATGACACACTTTGAACTGAACACCCAGTATAACTTATTCGGCATCCTTGTTTGGCTATTATTTGCTACTCACTGTAACGCAGTCGCGTGCGAACTGCCTCATCTCTTACGCAACGCTTCTAATTGCTTGATTTGCAGTGCCTCCAGATATGGTCAACTTAACATTCTTTGGGGCGTGCCATCGATGTAACGACTCAATTGTGGTTTTTTTCCACTGAAGATCTGAGTTCGTTGGTATTGTTATCTATGGAGAGCGCATTTGGGGTTTGTAAACCGCAATGTTAACTACAACATCGACTATAGGTACGACCATAAGCAGCACGTAAGGCAGTGCAGTGTACCGTCCTCCTCATACAGCCAGAACCACAACTAAACTTGGTGATACAGTCGTTTGAGCTACATGCTTATAGAGTTCCGTGATGTTCTTATACTGTGATTTGGGTTTCTGTGCTTGTATCGGCGGTATTATATATTTTCAATTGTTTTTAAATGGAGGTACTATATTATTTCAATTATTTTTAAATCATCTGTTAACTTTAATGGATTTCCTTACTGTGATTTTAACTGAAATACGCAACATCGATGTCCGTGCACAAAATTGTGTAACCTACGATACACGTTTGTTAACCCTTAAATTGGCAAAACTTCATTTCTTACACTAGTTTATAAAACCGTGTCGGACTGTAAAGAAAACAACTATCGTAATGTCCATATTTTATATGCTGTACAATATTATAGTATTGTGAAATAAAATTGTAATTTTCTACCAATTTTCTTCTATTATTCTATTAAAATTATAGCATATAGCCTATTAACCTATTGTATCCTATATGATACTTTGCGAATTTAAGGGTCAAGTGCCTAATAGAATCTCGGAAATAGAAAAGACTGGGCCTCTGGCTTGTTTTTTCAAACTTTTTCTCGATTCTATTATATCGCACTTACCAAACTCATATCGTAATATACTATATTTACTTACACATATTTCAAATACATAGTTTACACAGTTCCAGTTAGTACATAATATAGTGCTCTAAGTTAAGTGATAATTATTACGATTTTAAGTAGAAATTAAGAAAAAAAAATGCACTAGTTGAAAAAATGAAATAAATATATATACCTATACGAAAATTTAGTTAAATAATAATGGGCAGTTTCAATTTAAAGAAATATAATTATTTAATTCGCTTACTGAAAATGTTATTATTAATGTTACTTCATTCATTCATTTAGTGTTCTGCCCAAGGGCAGGTCTTTCACTGCAAACCCAGCTTTCTCCAGTCTTTCCTATTTTCTGCCTTCCTCTTTGTTTCCTCATATGATTCATATATCTTAATGTCGTCTACCATCTGATATCTACTTCTGCCCCGAACTCTTCTCCTGTTCACCATTCCTTGTAGTGCATCCTTCAGTAGGCAATTTCTTCTCAGCTAGTGACCCAACAAATTCCTTTTCCTCTTCCTGATCAGTTTCAGCATCATTATTTTTTCACCCATTCTTTCCAACACAATTTCATTTCTTATTCTGTCTGTCCGCTTCATACGTTCCGTTCTTCTCCATATCCACATTTCAAATGCTTCTATTCGTTTCTCTTCACTTCGTCGTAGTATCAATGTTTCTGCCCCATACAATGCCACACTCCATACAAAGCACTTCGCTAGTCTCTTCCTTAGTAAGGTTACTTAATACTAGATTTATTTTAATAACTAATTGTATAATATTTGTCCACATAATATTAAGAATGACTTTGCCAAGGTTTTGTATTATATTTTGGTTGAAGTAAAAGAGGTACAGTAGTGGCAAAAAACCGGACCGACCCTTGTAGCTTATTTCAGAGTCACAGATTTAAATTTTGCTAGTCACAAAACACATCCATCTTGTATAATTAATTGTAACAATGAAATTTATTGCATTTGTTCGATTCTTACCGCCTTTTGTTTCCTTCAGTGTCTCAAACTTACAGACGAAAAAACTTTGAGAGTTTTATTTTCATCTGGTATCAATATTACATTTCTACCTCTATTCGGCAAAGTTAACTGCGTATTTTTACATTAAATAGCAGTACATACCTCTGGCTTCACTATCCATATTGAAATTACCATAGTTTGACACAATACACAGCACAGGATTCTTTTGTATCAGCTACAAGGATCGGTCCGGTTTTTTTTGCCACTACTGTACAAATTTCGCCTAGTATTATCAAAATATGCTTCTAGGTAATCTTTATAGCTACTTACAACGACTTTTATGGAAAAAAAATTTTCAGAGTTAAGTTGTAAATTTGTTCAATATTATAAAGTAAAAATTCTGAAAAAATGTAATGTGTTGGGTATCCAACCGATTTTGACAAATAAATTTTAATTACTTGTTTTTAAAGCACAGACATCGGAATAAGATTTGATTTAGTACTTCTTCCATAACAAATCATACCATATCTAAGTACAGACTCAAATATTCCTAAATAAATTATTCTTAAAATATCAATGGGTAAATAATTTTAAAACTTCTGAATTCTACAAAGTTTTAGTGTAATTCCATTTGTGATAATATGGGGACACCTGTAAGTCGGAATTTATTACTCTCTATAATAGGCGACGAGTCTGACAGCCAGAGCTAAATTTTGTCTGCAGCTCGTTCTGGGAAAGGATTTCCTTACGTTCCGCAAATCTATGGCATGGGATGATGATATTACAACCTTTCCAAAGTTTGTATCGTCTATTAAAATGGATTTCCCTCTACCTACTGGACTTCAACTCACGAACCCATGAAATTTAGATCTGGTGGTGAACATAGTAAGTACTCGATCACTGTGAACCATGGAGCGAGTGGTGGTTCGTGAAATCTAGTCATGGAAGACTCAGTTGTTAAGTAATCTATCAAAATGTCAAACAAAAAAAATATGAAATTTCAAACCCTTTGTTACAGGCCGAATATATAAATTACTCAGCCACAGAAGGGCTTCTTTTATACTAATCTCCCACTCAAACCCACATCAGCTGACAACGCTAAGGTTCCCTGTGTATCTAGATTTCGAAGCAGGCTAACTCTCTCGTGCCTAGAGCAAGCCATCCCCGCTTCGTTAGTTGTCGAACAAAGAATGCTATGCAATGCAGCTCGGACGAAAATTATGTTCATGCCTAATATGGAGGATCGGAAGAACCTCGAGAAAATTCTATCTATGGCCTTGTCTGTCATAAGCTTTACTAACAATGATAAATATCAGGCCTGACAGGGACTCGAACCCTGAACCGCCTTTGACACTACCTGTTTATTTCGACTTGTCTTACACACACAGGGTAGAAAATACAAATAAAGTAACGCTATGTCATAGGCCAGTGATGTCAAAGCAAGCGCATTTTTCTGACCTTGACATCGTGCGCGGGCAGCAAGCGCTAAGTATGGGAAGAGGAAGGGTTGTGTATATGAATAAGCAACCTGTTGGATTAAGAAAACAGTGGTGCACAAACTTCAAACGGAACGTGAAATTTTATGTCATTATTTTTATATGGCTTCTTTCTGTTTAATATTATCTATATTGTCTGTAAAACAAAAGTACTAACACTGATTTCTTAATATTGCACTTGTGTTTTAAATCCCAACAACATAATAGAGAGTTAAAAAGGAATATTCACTTAAATTCCATAGTAATACAATATTATACTGTATTAAGTGGATGAAACACATCATTCATAAAGAAAGTGATATTCCAAAGAAAGAGATTGAGTATGACATGGTAAGTTGGAATTTATATTGATGGCATCTTTAGCCTTCCAAAAGTAACCAATAAACTAATCAAAACAATATTACAGTACAAAGCAAAGTTACCTAGGTACTGTATCTGTTTTAAGTGTAACTAATATTACATAACAAAACTCTTATAGCATTATGCTTTTAAGGTGATATTGGTGAGCAACTTCCTATCATCAGAATATTAAATTATTTTCTCGAAATCTGCTGAAGCTATAGAGCTGACATTTTTACAACACATGGGCACGTATCTTTTGCTTATGATGTAACAATAGTTGCTTTGTTAATTCATTTCCTTACAAACAATTTCCATGTGAATATTTTCAAAAATGTCAATACACTATCTTCAGTAATACGTATATACGGTATATTAGATTTACGAAAACATTCTGTAAGGCTACTAAATAAATAGGCCTATACCTGAAAATTTCACTTTTTTATACGAAAAGTCGAGAAAATATTTCTTTTGAATAAAAAAATCAAACTTGTGAAAAATGAGCATTAAAATTAAAACTTACATTTTTATAATGCACTTATATTTCTCAGGCAAATCTAAAAATTAACATGGATACAGTTTTAATAAGTTCTCTTCCCTTTATCTATTGAATCAGTGCTGGCCATCCCTGAATATAGCTCGACCAAGCGGCATATACCACCTCTTTCTTCTGTCTCTTTCCTTTCCGCTGTAAAGCGCTCAGGCTCTCCTGGGCTCTAAAGCGCGCGCTTGCTGCTGTGGGCATCAATTGACATGTCTGTCATAGGCGTATAGTCTGTAGCATTAAAACATGATATACAGATTGAATCGAGTAAACTGGGATTTAAGCATTCATGTTTATTCACGCTATGCGATCATCAAATGTTTTCGGAACGGAGACCTTGTGTGCGACATTTACTTTATATAATCTGAACGCAATTTCTTCTAATGTGCAAGTATCACAAGACATTTAACAACAGTTATCCTTCTGTTGACAGATGATTTGAAATTCAAATACTAGATGTCTGATGTAAATGTAAACAGTGACGGTGGATGGGTTGAAATGCTTTTGGAAAATTACAGCCTATAATATTTTTCGTCATCATAAGGTTCACGTTTACACGGACAAAAAAACGAAGTGTTGATAACGCCATTCAATTACTACTTCTGCTTAGTGAACACTGTGTACAGCCTTGAACATAAAAAATGACCGATCTCCTGAAGCATAAATTTATCCAAATCCACTTCGGGCAACGCTGGTCACATGACTAAGGAAAGGATTTTATTTTTCACCTTATTTATCCCTTTCTTGTACGGAGGAGGGACCCGAAGGCTTACACTGCATCCTGAGGCTTATTGTTCTTACCATTTCTGTTCTGTGAATGATAGTGTAGCCGAACGACCGCGATCTTGTACAAGTACAGCACGTCGCATCGTGAACTTAATCCGGGCTATTGTAGGATGATGATGATGATGATGATGATGATGATGATGATGCCGAAATGAGTGCGAGGTCCAACGCCGAAAGTTACTCAGCAATTCTGCTTCAATTGGTTGAGGGAAAACCCCGAAAAAAATCCCAACCAGACAGCTTGTCCAAACCAGTATTTGAACCCGGGCACGCTCGTTTCACGATCAGACGTGCTAACCGTTACTCTACAGTGGTGAACGTTGTTATTGATTAGTTATAAGTTATAATACTTGCTGTATAAACAGAGAGAAAAAGTAACAGACATACAAAACAAATGAAAAACAGAGAGGAGTCGTATTATATTATTGGCTAAGACACACCGCACCGTACGGTAGTGGCTAGAAACATTTTTGTTTTATAATTTTAATTTGTACTCACTAGCTAGCTAGCTAGTTAAATAAATAAATAAATAAATAAATAAATAAATAAATAAATAAGGTATAAATAAATAAGAAAGTCGTTCACGTGTGAACTTAAGCTCTTGCGAGACAACCGAAGTCTTTTTTTTTTTTGTAAGAGTATACGTAACGAAACTTGTAAGTAAAACTCTAAGGATATAGAGAAAACAATTTGTAATCTTTTAATAAATGTTTAACGTTGAATAATACTGTATTTGTCTATGAGCCTGGGCTAGACATAAAATAAAACGCTGGAGCATAACGTCGTAAATATTGAGAACATTTTTTTGTTAGGAATTGTTTCTTGGTATGTATGGCCTGGGTGCTTGTATTGCCCTTAGGTTTAAGTCACATTTAAATAGATATATTTTAGGAGGAAACTAGCGCAATCTATCAAAAATCCGCTGTGAATATCCCCTTACCGAGGGGTCTTTGAGGGCTGTCCTTCCTTAAGGAGATTCAAGAATAATTTAAAAAGTTGTGTATAAAGTGCAAATTAAAATTAAGGCGACATTTAACATTTAATTTTTTAAGGTGACATGTATTTATTTAGCCTGACGAGTTACTTCCTTGGTTTGAATTGGCGTCATATGGCTAGTGTAAGAGGGTCTTAGGCTAGAAATGTTTAGTTTAAATGTAGTTCTGCTTATAAGTACAGTATGCATAAGGGTGTAATTATTTGACTTATTTGAACTGTTGTATCAGTGAAGTGAGGTGAGTCAGTGAAGTTATGGTTTTACAGTGCAGTGAATAGTTCCGATCAGTGATAATTTATAGCGTCGATGAAATGTGTTCTATAATGTCAGTGAAATGTGTTACAGAGTGTCAGTGAAATGTGTGCTAAAGTGTCAGTGAAATGCGTCATAGTGCCACTACAGTGAGTGAGATGAGAATAAAGTGAAAGACTATTGAAACTTATGTAGGGCCTATACATAATAATGTAGGTTGTAATGTAAAATTAGGTATATTATTTATGTTTTATTATTATTGTGTGAAATTATATTGTGTATTCTTATTGTATTGTGTATAAAATTGTAGGCCTATTGTGTATTGTATAATTGTATTGTGTATTGCTTATCATTTCTTTATAGTGTATTGTTTATATTGTGTATACCACTGCCACCGGGTGCATGCCCACTTGCAGTGTAAATAAATACATACATACATACATACATACATACATACATACATACATACATACATACATACATACATACATACATACATCACCAAGAGACGCCAAGATTCGATGGACTTATATCCAATCATGTAAATTTAAATAGGCCGTAAGGAACTTTCTATGTATGTATCTAATTTATTTCATTCCATAATATGTTACACATTACTTGCTTACATCTAAGTCTGATTAGTGAAATGTGTTACCAGTCAGCGATGTATGAAATGGAGGGGGAAAGGAACTGGCCATCCTACTCCATTATCTCTCGACTTAGTTGCCTCATGAGTGACGCCTTATTGGTGTCACTTATGAGATCCCAACCTGTCTTCGGACAGTTAACTAAACAACAACAACAATAATATTTTACACATTCTTACGTGAAACTACTGAAAACATGCAACAATTTTCGCTCACTCCCCAGCTTCAATCGCTTGCCATGCCCAGATTGTATTTACACATACTGCGAATGGAATGTGTAAGTAAACACGAGCTTTTAAGAGTTTTATTCAGATTTTAACTAGCTTTTATGGTTTAAGAGTTTTCGTACAATTTGTTAATAATACTTTGTTATATTGAAGAAGACTGTTAGAGATGTCGCCATTTAATTTGTCCGCAACGCAGAAACCAATTTCTGGTCAGCCACTCCTACCTTCAGATCACGTGACGAGAGTCTTCCCCTTTCTACACTGCTCTCCCCGATACTGCTCCCAGCCGCTCAGATACGCTTACTGTACTCCAACCAGGAGAAAGTCTCAGGGGAATGAGACGCAGCGGGGTTATGCTATGAATGAATGTTGATGTCATAAGATGTCATAAGGTCACACACGTGGGTACACGTATCTCCATTGGCTAGCTCTCAAAGCACAAATGATAACACTGATACACACATATTTATACTACCCTAGTTACAAAATTAGATCACGGTTAATCTCCTGGGGTGCTATGCATAGACATTTCGCTAGCCCGCGCTACGAGCGTGCTAAACTAGCCCCAGCTATCGACTGATTACTTGTGCAGGATTCATATTATATCATATCGCTAACACTGGTTTATGTATACGAAAAACGTTAGTTCGCTGATCATCCACCGGAAGCCGGCGCTAAGAATGTCTATGAATATGGCCCCTGGTCTTTTAATCCCTCCATACAGGAAATAACATATGTAGGAGAGCTCATGTTTTTTTTTTAAACTGAAGTTATAACGGTAATATTATCTATCTACTTCGCTCCAATAGATGACGCAATAGTAAGCGCATTCCTTTCACGGTTGATCTCCTGGTTGGAGAACAGTAGCTCACATGCGGCTGATCAGGCTGTAAGCTCCGCCCGCCCGTCCTCTCTCCACCATCTGCGCACCTTGCGGACAAATTACATGGCGATATCTGTACGTAGTTCACTGTTATGCCATCTATAGGTGAGATATCATGTCACCGTATCGAATATATGCACGAATATACTGTAATATTTAATTAAATTCAAAACGTACGTAGGCCTATACAAATACATTAAATAACATTATTCAATGGTAACTTGGAAATGGAGGTTTCCTTGTTTTTTTTTTCTTTTTCTTTTTTTCTTGTTTTAATACGAAACAGCTAGATAAGAATTGCAAACATCAGCCCTTTCCGAGTTTATTCTTGGAATAAAATATACCTTATGTTTAGGCAATTTTTAATTAACGCATAAGGATATTTAAATAATTTGTCTCAAACTGCTTCATATTTATTGTTAGAGCATAAACGTAAGCCCTAAGTTTGTGAGACATTTGTCACATCGGTTCGGACGCCAGGCAGCAGACTTCTAGGATACAAAAACTGATCCTATGGTATGAAAAATGTCTCAATTCCAGTGGGGAACATGTTGAAAAATAGCAACAATTGCTATATGTTTCAATACATCTTTCCTTGAAATTGTGCTTTTTTCTGTAAACGGCCCCGTGAAAATCACTTTCTGGATGGCCTCGTAATTGCGGTGGAGTGGCCAAAATTTGTATAAGCACTTGTTTTGACATTCTTAACATGGCAGAACAAATAAATTTAACTTCTTTATCTGCCCCCATGAGAATGTTTGTCATACACGATCCGAACGCTCTGTATATGATCCAACAAACGAAAAACGGGGTATGGCATAGTAAATATAATCACTAGCTTTATCAAGGATATAAAGAACAAGATATACATACAAATGGCTTTTAAAGAACCCGGAGGTTCATTGCCGCATTCACATAAGCCCGCCGTCGGTCCCTATCCTGAGCAACAATAACCCAGTCCCTAGCATCATATCCCATCTCCCTTAAATCCATTTTAATATTATCCTCCCAGCTACATCTCGGCCTCGCCAAAGATCTTTTTTCCTTCAGGTCTCCCAACTAACAAACTACTTGCATTTTTTAGTTCATCCATACGTGCTATATGCCCTGCCCATCTCAAATGTCTGGATTTAATGTTCCTAATTATGTTAGGTGAAGAATACATTGCGTGAAATTTTGCTTTGTTTAACTTTCTCCATTCTCCTGTAACTTCATCCTTCTTAGCTCCAAGTATTTTACGCAAAGATTATTTTTTGTCCTACAGAATATATCTGTTATGGTAACAATGGTTATTAGAGGAGAAAAATTCGTTCCGATGGCTGGCTTATGCGAGGGCGGCAATGAACCTCCGGGTTCCTTAAAAGTCATAAGTAAGGCCTGTGTAGTATTATGTAAGAGGTTAGGTTCATATCACATCCCGCGCACGCCATTCTCCAAAGTTGGTAACACAAAAATCCCATCATTTTCTTCCTCATATATTACGTCACATTAAGGAAATGTGGCGGTCTTCTACATTCACGCAGCGGCGAATTTCGTATATAAGTGAGATACGTATTTGGGACGAGCTGGGTGGGCATACTGCTCTCGTACTAATCACATCCAATTTCCACTACTCCATAACATAAATCCTAGCGCTTTTCAAGGTATTTTAGAAATGTTTTCTAGTGGCGCATACATATTGAACCTGTACCTTTTGTGTTTGATTCATTGTTACATAAATAAAAAAAATGAAAATTAATCTGGAGCATAAACATTATTTTGAAAAATACAGAAAGCAAATGTATTTTTATAAGCAAGTAGGCCGAATGAAAATGTTTGTGTATCTTACGGAATAATTATTTAATACTTAACAAGTTCCGCATGTAGGCCTATATTTGTGGTTATTCCATCATCTCTCATTTTTATTTCATCATGAAATAATCCAACGCAAATCAGACATCAGTCCAGTATGTGGTGTGGGAGGATATCGAAGTTTCAATCGTCGGCTTACTTCTAAAACCCCGTAAGACCACTTTTTTCCGAATGTGGAAATCTGTTTATATTTTCAAAATTCATCCGCTGGTAACACCTCGTGAACCTACATATTTGTGTATTTTATAAATAACAAAATCTTAACACTTGTTAGATGGGTTATAAAATGAATAACACGTTATTTTGCTCTCCTGTACTATTTCCTCAAATGTAGTTACGAGATTTTAAAAGTAAATCGACGTTATAGTAAAGAAAACTATGCTACACTGAAATATTAACGTGATACTTGCCTTTATATGTGTGTAATGAATCATTAATGAAGTCCAGAAATTGAAGACCCCTGAACGCAGTACAAACACTGCATAACACGCAATTATAAGTACATCTCTGAATCAACACTCGTTTGTAACGAACATATTCACTAACTCTCAAGATGCACACTTATCACTCAAGCCTAACCTCATATTGGAAAGGTCAATATTGGCAGTAATTCCTTATTGCCTCACATACACTCGCAAAAAGTCCCACACTTCACAGCTCTTAACTGTTGGCTTCCTGCGTATCTTCCACAACTAAGTCGCACAAAAGATTCTCATAAAGAAGGCGCTGTGAGCGGTCACACTTGAACTTCCCAACCCACTAAAGTGGAACACAGCTATTTCAGCAGAAACACGCTCTAGTTCTAATCAACGACATAAAACGATAAAAAAAAATAGGAATACTTCATTGCCAAGACGTCAAGGTCATAGTTGCTGCAAATATAGCCTCTAATTAAACACATCTGACTTTTTAGAGAAGTTTACAGGTCATTCATTGTTTAAGCTCAGCGATCGTAGTTAAACTTCTGAAAGTCGAACTTCTGCTGTCCACGAGTCTACAGAAAAGAATAGAACGTCAAATACTAAAAATGTATACCGTATAACTAAGTTATGTTCCGTTTACCAATAGAATCACCTTTTCCTGTATAAGTACCGAAAAGCGAACTGCAAAACCCTCGCCGCGGTATTCGGCCTTGGATAAAAATAAATTCAAGCTCCCTTTCGACTCTTTCTGTCTTTCAGATTGGACTGGAAACGCTCTGCAGTTATTTACAAACACTGATGAAACAAAACAATACTGCAATTCCACATACATAGCAACGGTGGTAACAGGGTCTCACTGCTCCTGGCATTGATGTAACAAACAGCGTTTTGTTTCCTCGTGACTGTCAATTGTTCATCACGTCGAATAATTCAGCACGCTGACCATGTATTACAAACGGTTGACACATACAGGATACATTTCCTAAAAAATAAAAAAAAAAAGCGCACAAAGCGAACTTGTATGTGACTGCCACTTCCAGTTTATTTCGTACTGCAGTCGTACCCAAAGATGGCAAAGTGCGTCATTTTTTTCCCCTACGAAGAGAAACAGATGACTCATAGCAGCGCACAAGCTTGTGCCCGAACACATGGCTGTATTTTAAAGACTTCTGTTACACACATGTTATTTATGTCTACAGCTTGTGTAGAAAGCATCAACTGTTTTGATTTCACGTAAACGTCAATCCCGAAGAATGGAAAACATTAACTGAAAATTATTTCACACCTTTACACACGCTTTCTCGTAGTATCGTCCACTTTCCATTCTGTCTTGTTTTCCTGTTTACATTTTTTCTGCCTCGCATGCTTGGACACAAGAGCATTAACTTTCTGTATTGTTCACAATTTAACTCACAATCAGTTTATATATATATATATATATATATATATATATATATATATATATATATATATAGTACCCGGCTTTTCGATGACCGGACACGGAATGGATCAATCAGCATTGTCAACCTTCAAACACAAAATTATGGAATTGTAGTCCAAAAAATTATCCGATTTTCCACAAAATTATTGCACAAACATCGAATTTTAATAATAATGCCATACTATCAACATTTATACAGGGACATTATTTTATTTTTACTAACATTTTTAATATTAACCTGTCTATATCTTTGGATTAAAGGTCTAGAACCGGAAACACCGCTTGCTCCCCCTTCTAAGACTGGAGTTCGATGATACTGGCGTAAAATACAAATCACTCTACTAGGTATAAGAGAGAAAGAAAAATAGTTCATCCATTTATGTAAACAAGGAAATGTCGCAATATGGATATTTAAACACATTTTTTAAAATGGTGGCCGTTCATTTCGATACAGGCTTCAGTTCTTTTGTGCATATTATCGCACTATAGACTATTGTACCTAATTCCAATTACCAGTTTCGTCCTTCGTACGAGTAACTCATGTTGAAATAATTCTGTACCTACTCTATAAAAGAGTACCTTACGTACTGTAAACTTAATCCGAAAAAATAAAATTACTCAGAAATGCTATCTACTGTCCGTTCAAGTGGTTTTGTGTCAGGGTCGTAGAAAGGGGGGGGGAAATCACGAGATAATTACTTAACGAGGCCCTTTTATTTAAGTTAAGTTATTTTAAACAATTGTATAATATTACGTAGTCGTGCAATTCCTAACAGAAATAAATGTTTTCAGAAAAGAGCTAAGACAGCCCAGCTACTAGACTTTACAGAGGGGCAAACAGAAGCGGGTGGGGGAAACCGGGATGCGACGTAGGCAAACGGACGACAGTCCCTGTGCGAAAATATGAGTCAATATTGAAAGCTCTTTCGTCACTGGAAAACGCGAACATATTTCTGGAACTTACTATACTCATTAACTTAGTAGGCCTACTGCATACGCTGCCTCGGTTCTGTGTGGAGAACGGTTGGAAGTTTACTAGTAGAGGGGGTGGGAGTGAAGTACATTCAAAAACTCAGGTACAAGAAAAATTGAAGTAAAAATAAAATGATGTCCCTGTACAATACTAATGTTGTGCCATGTTGCTTCTCTGACACCAAACTGTTGTGTTCTGAATACTACAGTAGTTTTGTTATGTTATAATGGAAAAAGAATGATTGTACTTTGTTTCCAACTTTCTTAATATTTTACTTGTTAAACTAATTTCACTCATACTTATTATGCTACTTTTCATCAGGATATATGGAAAATCTACTTGGTTTCTCAATTCAGATTCAAGATTAAATTAATTGCAAACAAAACTATATTTGATTTACATCAAATATTCATTATATGAGGTCTCGCCATCCTCACTGAATATTATCACGACTACTATGAAGTAGTCAATGCGTAATGTGTAATGGTGATAATATATTTGACTAGTGGCTTGTGCAGCAAATGCTGCAAACTAAGTTCATTAGACGTTCAAATAAACATTTTTCAGATTTATTTTCAATGAAGAATACCAGACATTCTGAAAGTTATTTGCTTCCATAATAATGAAATATACTCTCTCTCGAGCCAATACTGAAGAGAACCACTCATATAAATATCTACACCACACCGCCATTAAATATATGAAAAAGACCCAACCCCACTTGATTAATAACTATAAAAATACTTGATTTTTAATAATATTATTATCTTACGTAAGTTTTATAGCTTTCAGTAACATACTATACAGGGTGTTTAAAAAATACGGGGCATAATTTCAGGTATGTATTTCCCACATGTAGACAATCAAAATAGTTCATTACAACATGTGTCCGGAAATGCTTTATTTCCGAGTTATGGCCTTCACAACATTGAAATTCACCGGAACGTTTTTTATCTATTTCACTTATTCAGAATTTATATTTTTATACCCCAAAAGAAAAAGAAAAATATTAATAAAATAAACTAGCAGCATTTCTCACCAAAAAAATGCATAGAAACATGCAGCTACCTCATAAATGCTTGCAGTAAAAATTTCATCCAGATTGATTAATATTTGGCATAAGAAAGGTGGTGTTGAATCAACAAAAATGAACACAGAAAAATAGATTTGAAAATTAAATGAATATTTATGTAAATTAATATTCTCCTCCGCTACATTCATCTAGTAACTTCAGGGAGCCAACAAAAAGTTACTAGATTTGTAATCAGAAATTTTAAAAAAGAATTCTTCGATGAAAAACAATTTTGACAGCTCTTTAAATTCCACGCCCCCTTCCAGCCTTAATTTAAAAGGTGTAAACATACGAGTATTTATCATCAGAATTGAGCTGAATCCATTTGGGGTATGAAAATATAAATTATGAATAAGTGAAATAGCTAAAAAATTTGGAAAATTTTCATGATTTTCAGTGGAGTCTTCCTTAAGAGCACTTCACCGTTAATTCTCTTCTAGAGAATCAGTGCGTACTCATGATAGGGCCTTCTATTCTAGTAGCTACTAGACTGCCATCACTTATTCACTAGATTGAAATCTAATCTGCAATTCTCACGCTTCCTAATATTGCAATAATGATGTTTGAATAGTGCGTAATTCTCGGAATTAACAGCTTTTGCTAATTTTTAAATATAGGGAAAATTAAATCCAGACGTTTTAAATAGGCAGGGCATGTAGCACGTGGGCGCGAATCCAGAAATGCATATAGGAATAATTGGAAGGCCGGAGGGAAAGACCTTTGGGGAGACATACGTAGATAGGAGGATAATATTAAAATGGATTTGAGGGAGGTGGGCTATGATAGAGACTGGATTAATCTTGCATAGGGTAGGGACCGATGGTGGGCTTATGGGTGAGGGTGGCAATAAATCTCCATGTTCCTTAAAAGCCATAAGGACAAAACTGCTCGTTGAAATTTTACCGGGTGCAAATCACAGAAACCTGCAGAAAAGTGTATTCTATTATCCATGTGCTAAAAAGGATAAATGTTCATCTCCCCTCTTGCTTAAAAAAGTCCCTTGTCCAGACGCTTGTATTTCCCTATTTTGACTATGCTGACATTTTACTGACTGACCTCTCCAGCGACAACAAAACGAAACTTCAACGTGCTCATAACTTGTGTGTACGTTTTGTAAGCAATGTTCGTAAATATGATCATATTACCCCATCCCTGGAAGCAATAGGTTGGCTTAAACTAGATAAGAAAATAAATTTACATTCACTTCTCTTTCTCTTCGAAATCTTGAACTCTTCTATTCCTTCGTACCTGTCATCTCGCTTCACTTACCTTTCTTCCCACCATAATCTGAACACACGCTCTCGTCATGAAACAATACTAACAATACCATCCCATCGCACCTCCTCATACTCATCCTCTTTCACAATAGCCCTGCCAAGACTCGAATTCGCTACCTGCTAGCATCAGGGACTGTCGAAATAAAATTGAATTCAAACGAAAACTTACTAGGCACTTTGTCAGTAATTTGTTTCTTGTAAATAGTTTCCTTAATCTATCACAAAATATTTCAATATCCAGTGATTTCATCACTATACAATTTTGTTATTCTATGTTTAATTTGCAATTCAGTAAATATAAGATATTCTTTGTTTTTCTATGATAAATTATCTAGCTTTAATTAGTCAGGTAATCTTTTCGTACTTTGATTTTTATTGTAATTGTAAATTTAATACTAATTGTAATTTTATTCTTCATATTATAGTTGGAATCTCCTGGTAGAGGGTCAGAGAAGGCCTGACGGCCTTATCTCCATCAGGTTTAATAAATAAATACTACTAACTTCTCAGGAACATGCATACAGTTCTGAAATTTCTTGAACTCCTGCAGTAGGATTGATGTTGTGGAATACTATGCCGAAAGCAATTGCATTCCCATCTGTAAGAAGGAATAGGTAATGTACTTCTGAATTTATATTAAATGCCTATTTTTATAGGAGTAAAATAAAACTAGTTTTAAAGATCTTCTCGTTTCATGTAAATGTGCCTAAAATTCCTATTTCCTACATTGTGATTTTAAAGTTTTTAGAGTATAAAAATGCACGTATGGACGAATCCAGAAATGCATATAGTGTTAATTGGGAGTACGAAGGAAAAAATACTTTTGGGGGGGGGGGTGGGGATGCAGAGATGTAGACTAGGGTAATATTAAAATGGATTTGAGGGAAGTGGGATATGGTGAGACTGGATTAATCTTACCAAGGATAGGAACCGATGGCGAGCTTATGTGAGGACTGCAATGAACCTGCGGATTCTCTAAAAAGTCAACGAAGAACTTAAAACTGCCCTTTTTTTTTTAATTTCTGATTTTTTTTCGTGTAGCAATGAAAGTCTTTAGCATCACTGAGTGGGTTTGATTCAAAGACTAATTGGTTGTAAGACTGAAGACATTCCTGAAAAGTATCTGGTTGTTGAGTACAACAGAAGGTAGGAATGTGATTAGGAGAATAAACTTATCCTTGAAGAAATCAGCACAAGTGTTACTAGTTTTAAGTATACACCCGTTACTTCTGTTATCATTGGAAAGATCTCCCATTTATAAAATGGTTCAGAAGAACTACGTATTTCAATGCCACTTGAATATTAATTGTATATTCATTGGTAAATTAAATTTTAATATTAACAAGTGTATGAGCAACCATGGAACAATGAAGCCGATGAAATAAATTTGATAGTCCTAATTATTCCTGCTTTAACTTTGCAAAAATTAAGAGTAACCACCACAATGCCTTACAATAAGCTTACCTTTGTCACTATACCGTCTAATCCATAATACTCGTTAATTACACTTTTAGTTTGAGTGGACCAACATTAGAGGTTCATAAATGTCATTTTTAGATATCTACGAAGAATTTTAGAGAACGATTTAGGTGCACATTTTGGTTTTCCAAGGGCCTAAAAATCAGAGCTAGTCAGCACGTCAGTATTTCACTTTGTCTAAATTTTAGGCATATATACAGATTCTGGGCAACTAGATTTACCTCCATACACAAAAACAAAATCAAGATTAATTTCTTAAATAGGACGACTTTATTTTCTTAAAATAAAATTAAAACCCTACATGAGCATGTTACAATTTTTCTCCAGTTACATTACAATTGTATGTTCACTGCGTCCTCACTTCACATAATTCCACGAAGTGGAACACTGCCTTGTTACACTTACAGTAACAACCTCGCACTGCTCTTATTTCAAGCTTCGTTCCACATTCACGGGAAAAACGAACTTGCTGGTACGAGCTTCCAACTTCCTGGCCCATTTTCATCCCCTGGTTGTCTAGGAACAGGAATCTCGAAAGTCTCCTGAAATCAGATTAATGATGTTAGATTCCTTTAAGTAAACTAGTTTTTGCCATTAAGAAGAATTAGACATACGAAGTTTCCAGCAAGAAATCAGCATTGGAATAAACTAAATATTAGTATACGAAAGAATTTAACTGTCAGTTTATGGCACCTGATATTCCTTTTTGAGTGTAACTCCCGTTTCATTTACCCCCCCCCCTCCGACTGAAAGGCGCAAATGAATACATTGAAATAATTAAACACTAAGATTTTTGTGAGATTAAGGGTGTTTGAGAATAAGGTTCTTAGGAAAATATTTGGGGCTAAGAAGGATGAAGTTACAGGAGAATGGAGAAAGTTGCACAACACAGAACTGCACGCATTGCATTCTTCACCTGACAATTAGGAACATTAAATCCAGACGCTTGAGATGGGCAGGGCGTGTAGCACGTATGAGCAAATCCAGAAATGCCTATAGAGTGTTAGTTGAGAGACCGGAGGGGAAAAAGACCTTTGAGGAGGCCGAGACATAGATGGGAAGATATTAAAATGGATTTGAGGGAGGTGGGATATGATGGTAAAGACTGGATTAATCTTGCTCAGGATAGGGATCAATGGCGGGCTTATGTGAGGGCGGCAATGAATCTCCGGGTTCCTTAAAAGCCAATAAGTAAATAAGATTTTTTGTAGAAGATAAACGTGCGTATTCTAAATGAGGCAGTACAGCAAGTGCACGGCTTCAAATACTTAGATAAATTCATTTTAATATTATCCTTCCATCTAGTCTCGGTCTCCCCAAAGGTCTTTTTTCCTATTATTGAATTTGGTATTACCAAGAAACTAGTTCGATTAATTAAAATGTGTATCGGTGAAACGTACAGCAGGGTCCGTATAGGTCAGTTTGTCAGATGCGTTTCCAATTCACTGTGGGCTAAAGCAAGGACATGCACTATCACCTTTACTTTTTAACTTTGCTCTAGAGTATGCCATTAGGAAAGTCCAGGATAACAGAGGGTTTGGAATTTAACGGGTTACATCAGCTTCTTGTCTATGCGGATGACGTATGTTAGGAGGAAAAACACGAACGATTAGGGAAAATACGGGAATTTTACTTGAAGCAAGTAAAGAGATAGGTTTGGAAGTATGTAAATCCCGAAGAGACAAAGTATATGATTATGCCTAGTGACGAGGATATTGTACGAAATGGAAATATAAAAATTGGAAATTTATCCTTTGAAGAGGTGGAAAAATTCAAATACCTGGGAGCAACAGTAACAAATATGACACTCGGGAGGAAATTAAACTCAGAATAAATATGGGAAATGCCTGTTATTATTCGGTTGAGAAGCTTTTGTCATCTAGTCTGTTCTCAAAAAAGCTGAAAGTTAGAATTTATTAAACAGGTATATTACAGATTGTTCTGTATGGTTGTGAAACTTGGACTCTCACTTTGAGAGAGGAACATAGATTAAGGGTGTTTGAGAATAAGGTGCTTAGGAAAATATTTGGGGCTAAGAGGAATGAAGTTACAGGAGATTGGAGAACGTTACGCAACAGAACTACACGCATTGTATTCTTCACCCGACAATTAGGAACATTAAATCCAGACGTTTGAGATGGGCAGGGCATGTAGCACGTATGGGCGAATCCAGAAATGCGTATAGTGTTAGTTGGGAGGCCGGGGGAGAAAAAAGATCTTTGGGGAGGCCGAGACATAGATGGAAAGATATTAAAATGGATTTGAGGGAGGTGGGATATGATAGACTGGATTAATCTTGCTCAGGATGTTGGGCTTATGTGACAGAGGCAATAAACCTCCGGGTTCCTTAAAAGCCAGTAAGTAACCTCTCCACGTTGCCTTCTACGGTATGAAGAACACGAATATAATCCGATACTCTTATCGGAAATTTTCAATAATCTGTCGTTCGTAGCTACCTATGCTTTTTCTCTCGTTATAGTATTCATTCACAAAGAATTTTTACAGTAATGCGACAGCTAATAGGATGAGTTAGGATAAAAATCACCATGTGTCGACGTATTTCCTAATGTTCACAATTTCATTGCAATTTATATGTTCCTTTAATTATCATTCAAGATTTTTAACTGGAAATACACTTAACACATTGATGACAATTTCCATCACCAAACTTTCATAAAAAGTTTCAATCGAAAAGCTCTACGAAATGAGTATTGTAACGTTGAAAGTGCCACAAAATAAGATAAAACATCACTTGCTACTTTTCAAACTAAAAACATGAAATCTCTAACTAATGATTGTCCAAATTGGTTCAAATTTGGAGAAAATCTATAGCAACTTAAATTGTAGAGGATGAATTACTTTCAGAGATATAAGCATAATTTCATAAATTTTAACTAAACAATGTGAAATAAAAATTACTTTCCTTATGACAAAATAAAAAATGTAGTTTATAAACTTGAAAACAGACCACTGTAGTTCATCCTCTGCATTTATGGAGTCAGAAATGTAAAGAAACTTAGAATCTGACAAGTGGTTGAGGAGATGGTGTTTTTCCTCTTATGTAGCAGCAGATCGTTTCCTTTAAATTGTGTAAATAAAAATAATAAACTAATATGATAATTATAAATTTGTTGATGCCAAATTCGAGGCCCAAATACCACTTATTTGTGTACAAAAAGTGAAAAAGATCCACTGTATTATCTTAGAGATTTTTAAAATTTTGTGAAAGGTTTACAATCTGCAGCACCGCTTCTGTATGATCCTCTTAAACTGTTTAGTACCTGGGTAGTTACGGCACATCTGTAGCTTACACCTCATGTCCCACTGCATCCCTCAGTACAACGTAACGCCAATCTTAAACACCTGAAAAGATAAAGAAATAAGCACAACTTTCCAATAAAAGTTCACAATGATTAGATCCAGTGCTTTTTTCTGGGTGGAACGCGCCGGGAAAAAAATTTCATTTTTAATTTTTTTTTTAACTCCTCTTAGTCCTTTAAAGACAAAGATGGGCAAAAAGGTTAAAAAACGACAAAATTCCTATGCACTAGACGGTAGTCATTTCTCCGTCTGCTACAATATATTCTACAGTTTCACCACCTTTTCCTCCAGAATTAAAGCACTGATTAGATCGATCCTGTTTCGCCAAGAAAATGTGCCTCAGAACGCTAATTTTAAGAGAAAATTCATTTCTCTTTTTATCCACAGTAAGAACCAGATCAAATATCGGATAAAAAAACCGCATTTAACAAAACACTCGCGCAAGTGTTTCGAGTAATTAGTCAAAGGGAGAAGACGGCGAAATTTGATTTTTTTTTTCAGTTTACACACAATTCTGATTTTTTGTATGTAGTAATATCATTGTTACAACTTGAAATTTAAAAAAAAATGTGGTCCAAATTAAAAATAAAATGCCAGAAAACCGTAATTTACTAAAATGGATACATCTTAGCAATTTTAAAAGAAGTTCAAAAATTGTCTACAACATTTTACTTCCAAAAGCATGCTCTTTAAAATGTTTCAGCAAAATTTTGATATTGATTTTCAAAAATTTACATTAACAATTAATTTTATAGATACTTTCACAGAAATTTAGGCTTATTTTTCAAATGCATCAAAAGCATTCTATTCCAGAGAAGTTTCCTAATAGCCTAAAGAATATGTACCGAATATTTATGTCTCATTAATACTTCCAAACATAAAATTGTTTAATAAAAATAAATTAAAATTACGGAAAATTAAAATCAAAGTTTAGTCATATTTAAAAGCCCTGTGGACGACAGCTATAAAATGCTACAGCAGCTGACAAGGCCACAAATGGACATTAAATTGCATGCAATATGTTTCACGTATCAATGTCTTGAAGTAAAATTAAATGGAATATGGGAAATTGCTGTCAAAGTTCAGAGTCTTTAAAAAAACTGTGCGCCAGAGCTTTAAAAATGACGTCACAGCGACTGAGAAAGCCAGAAAATGCACATTAAATTTCCATCTACTTTAAAACAAAAAATTTGAAAATACACCTATTTTTCACCGTATTTAATTATCTTCTCTTAAGTAGCAGTTGAAATTGATATTTAGCACTTGATAATTTATGCAAGTATTCGCATTGATATCTTCATTGAAACCAAGAACTCTTCCAGCCATCAAATCTTGCACTTCCACATTTACAATTTTCAGATTGTCAAATTTTATTCAGTTACATCCTGAACATCAAATCAAGTTCAAGTTCTTTATTGGAAAGATTCAAGTTTTATAAAATCCTTTCGGAAAGAATTCCATGAAGTATTAACCAACCAATATCAAATTTCGCAATTCCGGCACATTTCCTTGTTGCCACCCCTTCGACACGTTGAGTCACAGGATCATGAAGGGGAAAGTTAATAATGGTCCGCCACTACACTATATATTTTTTTTTATAGATTTGGAAGAAATTGGCTTGATGGCTCACGTAGTTTCTCCTCACACCTGGACATGTGTCTGCGCACGCCTCCCTCTCCTACCTACGGGGCATTTCATAACTAACGAGTAACGACGCGACGCACGAAATAAGGCGCGACACACACATGCGAGGTCGGAAGATGGCTCCGCTCACCGCTACCGGCAGCCAATCAGCCGGGCGAGATCCACAGCCTTCTAACACGATCGTAAACATAATATGCACCATTTATCACAACACTCATTGTTCACCATTATCACAACTAAATTACTTCATTACTTTAACATTACAATTAAATTGTATTTATATTTAAATACTCAATAGTTTCATTGTATTAACATTGAAATAAAATGCATGTATTTGTTAAGTGTCAATACTAAGAATATATCAATATTGTTAAAGCTTCTTTCATTATATTTACTCAATATTTACTTGTACTTCCATTATGTTTACGATCAGAACTGCTTCTCTCGATTCCTAGGGGACGAATCCATTGCATGCGTCAATTCAATGTGTATGGATACCTTCTGTGATTTAATGGAATTCATATTCCAAATCTTACCTCATCTTCGTTGAGATTAATTTGTGTAAAAAATTAATCTTATTACAGAGTAGGTTAAAAGAATTTCGTCTTCAGAAGGTATCCAGCTATTCTAGGTGATCTAGTTAGGTTAGGGCTTTATACCATACTCCTCACTCTAAATTGAATGAAGAGCTTAAGCACATCGCTCTACCCTGACGCATGCCGATAGATTCAGTGAAGAGGTCGCCTTTATAGCTTTACATTTCAATCCATCTTGATTACAAGTGTTATTCAACTCTAGATATATTTGTGAATCTTCAAATGTTAGATACTTCATTTACATTTTTGTAAATACGTTACTTCATTTAGCCTACAGTGTACTATCCTGTTTCACTACATTGTAGATTGGTTAACGTTCCTAGTTTGAACTTTAAAAGACCTTTCTGAAGTTAATATGGAATTCACAAAATTTGGAAGAATTTATGCAGACCTCTTCACGCTGTTGCCTTATGTCCGTCTCTGGCTGAACCTGTTGCCAAGTCTCATACAGCCTGCCGATGCCACTGCCCTACCAATGCAACCCAGCACATTGGCACGTCTTACAACTAACATCCTGATATATCAAGCCCTGACAACCTGACCAACGCGCAGAAAAGGGGAAAAAAACCACAGCAGAACAAACAAAATGCACTACTACGTCCTTAATTATGCAGTGACATCTTTAATCAGGCCAGCCAACTTGACGCTTACAAACAAATCCTGTAACGGTACTACAACCACCTTGCCAGGGGTGGTTCGCGAATTTCTAGTCATTCAGCCAGAGACCCTTACTGATCATAAAGCAACAAGAAAGGGACAACATGTTCAGTCCTACTATTCGTGGAGATCTCTGGAAACCTTTCCACATTGGGCTGCAGTTGAAGCGGGTGGTGATTGAAGTCTAGTTGGATAGGCCAGGCAAATTGACCCAGCTGGCCATTAGGCAGGTTTTCAGCAATGTTGTCTATGTTGGAACCTGAAAACAAATGCGTAAATATTTACTTATGATAAATGTCACAGCTTTCTGTTTAATGTGGCAGATATGGAATTCAATGATTCACATTATCGGATTCCTAAAATATTGGGCAATAGTAGCTCAATCAGAAAGACAAAGGATCTCGTTTGGTCACGGTGTGACGAAACTGCCTACTGAAGGATGCACCGACAGGAATAATGAAGGTACATTATAGACTACATTAAAATATATAAATCATATGCGGAGACAGAGGAAGGCAGAAGATGGAAGATTGAGAATGCTGAATTTGCAGTGAAAGCCCTGCCATTGGCAGAAAACTATGACCTAAAAATATTTGAATAGAAATTTCACTTTCAAAGCACAGTTTGTTATCTAAATATACATTATATAGCTTCAAGATTTTAATAAAACTGTGTCCGAGAACATGACAAACTTACTTCAAGAATTTTTCAGTTTTCTTCTCCAGTTCAGGGTCCATAGTAGACAACGGGGAAGTTAGACTGTCTCGAGTTCACGGATCTGCGACACACTGGAACACAAAGGTAAAGTAACGATTAATGAAACATTCATTTATTTTGTAACCTGATTAATCCCATGAGTGACGAATATTCTTACCTCCATCATTGTGCTTGTTCTTCAGTCTGAGGAGCCGATATATTCAACCTCAAAGACTTGGTAGATATTTGCCGTCAGGGTTTATGAATATCTGATAAACTGAAGAGGTAATGGCACATTCGAATAAAACTTCAAACCACGTATTTTGTGCTAGGATTTTTTTAGTGTATACTAAATGAAATTTTAACAAGAACGAGTTTATAATGAATGAGAATTTGCTTTACAGGAAAAGGTCGTAACCCAACGTATTTCAGGAAAGTTAATGAATTTAATCCCATCAGATTTAACTTTTCATGGTGTACTTTTAAACTGAAAATAGATTTTATCTACTTGCCAGAATTATCTTTCTCCCTTTTGCGGCGATCTACAGTTTCGTATGAACTAGGATCGAGGAAATTGAACCAAGATTTAAGTTTAAGTGTTAAATAAATCGTATGAAGAGTGAAATTAGTAAAAGTATTAAATGTCAATTTTTTATGTATAAACTAACTGAAAAGTTTTATATGTCCTTAACATCAGTCTCTGGTAAATGAAGGGTTCCGACAAACAATACAGTGAGCCTTTTTTACTACAGCAATTTTTTTTTTCTTTTTGAGACTGCAGAGTTCCATATATACCTCTAACTGCAGGACAAAATTGATGTAGAGAAATTAACAATGAATAGAACTTTATTTCAAGTTTACCACATTCAATGTCTCATACTTGATCTGTTCAAAATGTGCGTTAGCGGGTTAATTGTGTGTAATATTGAGAATAGATCGACCATCCACCTTAATATATGCTACTACAGACTAGCATGCTATAAGTACTACTGCAACTACATTAATATTACAACCAGAACTACAAGAACTCACGGAACAAAATAAGTATTAGCATCTAAAAGCTTGTCTTTGATGAAGTATGAACATCGAATGTGATTTAATATTTATCCGCAAGGAATTCCAGTGGAAAGAAAATTCTAATTTCAATGTTGAGTTTGTCTAGTGAAATTTATTTGAAATTCACGAAGTTGAAGTAATCAAAAGCGTCTATTAAAACAGATTATATTCGCATGAAATAATTGCGAGTAATTAGTATAGTGATTCCTCTTAGCTGCACTTAAAGCATATTTTACTCCATTTAAAAAATTGGAATAAGAACTCCCGTTTCTAATCTCGAAGTTTCTTTAGCTAGAAATTTCAGCAATATCCTCCTTCGATTCAATAAGTACATTAGTAAAATCATATCTAAACGAAGTGCTGACATAATTATTGCACTGCATAAATTTACGTAAAAAATTAAAAAAAAAAAAACCAACGTGTACCGGTATGTCTTAATTCCACATTAAAATTTAACACTCTACGTAGTTATAATGTAATTGATATTACTGTCAAAATTAGACGGAATTCTTGAAATTCTAAAATCGTACACTAATACCCAGACAGCAAATATATCTCATTCCGAAGTACGTAGGTTACAAACTAGTTGGTTCTTCGCTGCTCCTGTTCCCTGATAGACTGATCCCCACAAGCTCAAGATCTCAAGTAAACTCGTAGTACCGACAGCACTGCCCACCTGCCTACTATTCCGGATATGATGTTCAATTTTTATGATGTCACGTGCCTTTCCACCAATCCTAATGTGCCACGTGTTTGTATGAATTATTTTAATAATTTTATAATTGTTTTATTTCATGTTTAATTGTAAATTAAACTCCTTAATTATATCATATTACAAATAATAAATATATTATATACAGATTTATGTTTATCTTCATAAATTAATAGAATGCTGGAACTAACCATCTCGACAGCAACGCACTCTGAAATTGCTACGTATTACAAGATGTACTACATATTTTTTTTTTTGTACAAATTCTTGACGTCATATTGCTGCTTTTCACAAATTTTGAGACGTTTGTTGTACTTTTAACTGAATTTAATAATTTTTACAAACATTTTAGTTATTATGACTATCCTGTATCTTTTTATAAAATCCATAAGAATATCACAAAGAGTTAATAAGAACGAACATAATAATTATAGAACTGATAAAGTAGTCTACTTTTAAATGCAATAATTGTTATGTATTATTATAAATTGTTTAATTACAAATGTGAAAACGTATGGAGATTGATTCAGGATGGGAACCACATTTAAGATTTACTGTCTCCCAAAACATGCTTGAGAACCAATAAAATTTTTCCCAATTTAATCATGTTTGAAATCTTACTTACTTAGCCTACTTACTTACTTACTTACTTACTTATTTACTGAACCAATACAATTTTTCCCAATTCAATCATGTTTGAAGTCTTACTTACTTACTTACTTATTTACTGAACCAATACAATTTTTCCCAATTCAAACATGTTTGAAGTCTTACTTACTTAGTTACCTATGGCTTTTAAGGAATCCGGAGGTTCATTACCGTCATCACATAAGCCCGCCATGTTCCCTATTCTAAGCAAGATTAATCCAGTCCCTTCATCATATCCCACTTTCCCTCAAATCCATTTAATATTATCCTCCCATCTATGTTTCGATCTCCTCAAAGGTCTTATTTCCTCCGGCCTTCCAACTAACACTCTATATGCATTTCTGGATTCGCCCATACGTGCTACACGTCCTGCCCATCTCAAACGTCTGGATTTAATGTTCCTAATTATGTCAGGTGAAGAATAAAATGCATGCACTTCTGCGTTGTGTAACTTTCTCCATTCTCCTGTAACTTCATCCCTCTAAGCCCCAAATATTTTCCTAAACACCTTATTCTCAAACACCCTTAACCTCTATTCCTCTCTCAAAGTGAGAGTCCAAGTTTCACAACCGTACAGAAGAACCGGTAATAAAATTGTTTTATAAATTCTAACTTTCAGATTTTTTGAGAGCAGACTGGATGATAAAAGCTTCTCAACCGAATAATAACACGCATTTCCCATATTTATTCTGTGTTTAATTTCCTCCCGAGTATCATTTATATTTGTTACTGTTGCTCCAAGATATTTGAAGCCTTACTTATATAACATATTAATTATCTAGATTATTTCATACGATGATGATTAATAATAATAATAATAATAATAATAATAATAATAATTGGTTTATAATTATCAGTTAATGTAAGTACAATCAATTTCATATGAAATAAAATGAAACTAGTTCCGCACCGTTTCCGCGTGGTTTAAGTCAACATGTCTTGGACTGACGTTACGAAATGAGTGCTAATTCCAGTCCTCAAGAGGAAAGACATTTTCTCACACAATTTCGACCAGTGTATTGGACCCGTACCCACCCAATATCGTGATGAGCTTGGAAAACTATACAAATATTGGGAAGCGAAATTCGGTTTCGTAAGCTAGCTATAACGGCTGGGGGAGATCATTGAGCTGACCATACGTTACATCTGTATTGGTTGGATATTCGTTCACTCCTGCTGAAACATGTGAAAGTGAAGCTTGTGTTCGGCTGGCCTGTTTTTACCCTTCTTGGGCTCTCATGCCAAGGATTAATTGTATTGTATTGAATTGTATTTATTTACATTCCATGGTATTCGTGCATCGCTTCATAGCTAGAATATGGAACATATCAAACGAAAAAAATAATAATAATAATAATATTATAAAGTCTTAATTACAGTCACAGTCTAGTTGAAATATAATATAAAGAAGAGTTTTACAATATAGTCTAATACTACGACACAAAGTTTCAGTATCAGTGCTTAATACAACACACAAATATTCATGAAGCGTTGTTGAATGTCATGAATTCATCTATAGAATAGAAGGCGTGAGAAATTAGGTACTTCTTTAATTTGGCCCCATATAATCTGATGTTTTCAGTTTGATTTTTTTATATCCATAGGGAGGCTACAAAATTTTTTTCCTGCCATATAACGCACTCCTTTTTGATAGCACGATAACCTTGCCGATGGAGTATGAAAGTCATTTTTGACGTGTATTTATGCTATGAACTGTTGCATTAGTTACAAAGTTTTCACGATTAGATACGAGGAAGATTATTAATGAAAAAATATACTGACATGCCATGGGCATTATTTGTAGTTTCTTGAAAATAGTCCTACACGATTCCCTAGATTTGGCACGCAGTATTATTCTAATAATTTTGTAGTAGGAATATACTGTTACTATCTGTGGATTTTCCCCAGAATATTATTCCAAAACTCATTACTGAGTGGAAGTATGCAAAGTATATTGTTTTTAAGGTACTGGTATTTACTATCTCTTGCATAGATCTAACAGCAAAACATGCTGAATTTAGTTTAGGGATAATTTATTTAATATGATTTTTCCAATTTAACACATTATCGATTTTTAAGCTAAGAAATTTTGTTGTTGTTTCTATTAGGGACCTATTGTTAATTATTACGCCTGAAATTTGCGAGGTTGAATTTGGACAGGATTTAAATTGAATTATGTTAGTTTTGTTACAATTTAATACTAACTTTTTGTCTGAGAACCAATGACATACTTCCGCGGTGTCCATTACGGTTGAAGATATTTATATTTTTACCGAATAATATTTGCAAAACCATATAAGATAATAAGCTTCTGAGCTCCGTATCGCCTCCAAGCAAGAGATGGAGAAGTTATCTATTGCATTATTTGCGAGGGTTGTTCTCATTTCCTTTTATGTTGATGCCACACGTTGGGTATTTCTTCATCTATGACACGATGTAAGAAAACAAATATCTCGCACAGTAATAAAAATTGTTCATTAACTACATGGAGAGAACATGAGAAAGTGGTTACGGTAATAAACACAAAACAAAACCAACTTTAGAAGACACGTCTGACTAAATATCACAGAGAGTTGATTCATTCTCCGTCTAATCACTTACAGCCTCAATACAGGCATGGAGGGTCGGTAGGGGTGAGTATACAAGTTGCCAATATTCACTCACCCCACAACCTTGTGCTCTGAACTTCTTGTTGTTTACATCAAATGCTCGCTGAGTTCTGTCATAGTAGGCCTATAAACGACAGCAGTGGCGTGCATGCCATTACGGTAGCAGTGACTAAAACTCGAGCTGCAGACAGCCTATGAAGTAAAGAGTTGGAGGAAAGGAAGTTGGAATGAAAACTACAACCAGTGGTGGTTCCTGTACTAACATCTTGATGAATTCCGCGAATAAAAATCTCAAGCTTTGCTGTATCAGTAATGTCACTGCTGTCATCAAGAGCCAGTGAATAATATACGATTTTCCTTGCTTCTTTTTTTAAACTTCCTCTTGAATATAATCAGGAAATTTCTAAATTCTTCTCTCGATACTTGGTCGAGAACTTCGTAGTTTTTCAAAATTAAAAACTTTTTATGGACAAGTTATTTAAGCTATTTTATTCATTACTATTTTGAGAAATTCTGTTCTATTAAAAGGCTTTAGAGCACGAGATATTTCAAACCCCATTAGGTAGCTGACTTCCTTACATTTTATTTATGCCATCTTTCTCTTCCTGGCTATGATTTAAGACATGTCAATTCCTGGCGTTTAACAGTTCGTTGGCACATAATATTGAATCAGTTTTTCTACAATATTATTATTAAATGAATAACTAATAAATAGTTACCTTCATCTAAAGATTAAGAAGATTAAAATTGAGATAAAACCTAATAATTTTATCCTTCTTGGGAGAAGATCTAAAAATATCAACATTCATGCACGTACAGAAGAATTATAAAAACTCATACTTAGTGGTCAGTAGTAGTAGTAGTAATAATAATAATAATAATAATAATAATAATAATAATAATAATAATACATTATTCAGTGTGGCAATTAATGTTTCTATATGCTCCTAATTATGTATTGTAAATATAGGAAGAGTAGAGGAGCTAAAAGTAGGACTAGACTAGATAGGTATCAGTAGGACAAAAAAGTAATATAGATAGATATAAAGCAATTAATAGAGGGTAGGCTTAATTAAGACTATAGTACAGTAAAATGATTGTAGTGCTATGTTAAATAAGTTGGGTCTGTGAAAATACTGAGTAGAAAAAGTAGTTGTTACGTTGTTATTAGGAATAGGAAATAGTAGAAGGTAGGAGTAGAGGGAAAGAAGGAATATTTAATAAACGCAGAAGTATAGGAAGTGTGGTGAACGAACATGAAAGACATAGTGGGTGAACATTAAATGTTGAAGAGATGTCGGTCATTAACATCGAGTATTGTGCAAGTTGTAAATAGTCTATATGGAAGGGACTGCTGGCCCGAATACTATAATGTGAAGGGCCAGCAGGACCAAAGGTTTGAGTGAGAATAAACCATACCATACCATATGCTCCTAATTGAACCGTTGAGCAAAGTAAGCATATTACATTTTGTCCGACAGAACAACAAAAAGTTCTCCTTCTCTTTCTTTACGAAACCACCTCTTACTGCTTGTAGAGACAGAGTTTGTAGAGCGACATGACACCGCCACTGCTCGCCTACAGTACGTGACTGAAACACACAGCAGTGTACAGGAAATTCCTCGTACCCGTTTGAATGTCTGTGATTACACGATGTAATCACGACACCCGCTTTGGTCACCGCTGCATTACGGCATACATTTCATATGTTTCACAATTAAATATTAAAAATCAATTGCTTATCATTCTTTAAAATTTATTTTTACTGTTCATGTATGTTCCACTTCTGATAACATATGAACAGCGTACTAACTGAAACTTACTGAGTTCAATATTAATTAATATAGTTATCACTAGCGACCGTACCTTGTCCCAGGATGCTACAAGATTAAGTAGGTACCCTGGTGTTACTAGAGTTTTTAAGTAAAAGACGTGCTTGCGTTTAGCAAGCAAAGTACGTACTTGACTGACGGCTCACGCTACTCTTGTTTTGTCAAGTGGGGCAGAACAAAACATGGAATACTGTAATAATTACTCTAATATTTACAATTTAAATTATTTAAACTATATCCACTAGAATACATTCTTTTTACTTTTTTCACTGTAATAAAGAACGAAGACCTACATTGATCGAACATTATTTACAATATTAAGACATGTCAATTCCTGACGTTTAACAGTTCTTGGCACATAATATTAAATCAGTCTTTCTACAATATTATTATTAAATGAATAACTAATAAATAGTTACCCGCATCTGAAGATTAAGAAAATTAAAATTATGATAAATCCTAATAATTTTATCCTTCTAGGAAGAAGATCTAAAAATATCAATATTCATGCACGTACAGAAGAATTTTAGAAACACATACCTAGTGGTCAGTAATAATAATAATAATAATAATAATAATAATGATAATAATAACAGTGTTGTGTATTGTAATGCAAGGTATTTTATTTCATAATATTATAGCCTACTTATTTTGTAAATTGTCTACAATAGTGTAAATAATGTTTCATACCTGAGCCATATAGGTAGGCCTATACGTGCTTTCTTCTCTCGCAGGAAAGCCTGCCACACGCCCTACATGGGACACAGTGGCTTATTCATTCATTCATGTACACCTTCATCGTTTATGATAGGGTAATAGTGAAAATAGCGTATTTTAGTGTGCATAGTGTAAAGGGCTGTCAGACATTGACTACTTTCAAAAGCCGTTTGTCAGAAAGACTGATTTTCGTCTCTGGAATATACTGTATATCAATTTTGTAGAATATTTATTTTTAATATATTTTCAATTTTCTTTCATTATATTAATAATCTGATGAGGTTCTGGCTGATATGTACAGGCAATACATCTCACTTGACGATATGTGTCAGAGGAAGAACAATTTATTGTTTGTGTAGATCTGAATTCTGATTAGTGAAATATGTAACTAATCGGCGATGTATGCATTGGAGAGGGAAAGGAACTGGCCATCCTACACTATTATCTCCTGCCCTAGTTGCCTCATGAGTGATGCCTTATTGGTGTTACTTTTGAGGTTCAAATCTGTCTTCGGACAGTTGACTAAACAACAACATGTTAATAATGCCTTCGATCCAAATTGTTTTATTTAATATTAAATTGTACTTATTTAACCTTTAGAATTACGTGTAACTAAACATATCTACTTTTGCTCTTACTATTATTATTATTATTATTATTATTATTATTATTATTATTATTATTATTATTATTATTATTATTATTATTATTATTATTCCAGTGTTTTCTGTATTTATGTTATTTATATTTGATATGTATTTTTATATTGGTTGAGTGGAAGAGAAGGCCTCACCGTCTTTACTCTGCCAGTGCCAGTAAAAATAAATCAAATAAGTAAATGAACAAATAATTTAAATTGTAGGCAGCGTCATCGTAGTATAAATCTTTATCACTAGAAGAGTCTCCAAGGTGAAGTTTTCAATCATTAATCGAACGTCAACTGCAGAGCAAATAAGTATAACTAATAACTTACTACTAGTAATGCCATCAATTTCATGGGGTTATTCTTTGAGATATTTCATACAAAAAAGTTTAATACAATTTTGCTCGTTCTTGCTTCCTTTTCGAGAAAAAAAATGTTTTATGTGAAACACTTCATAATGTGTTTTGGGAAAACCATTGATTTAATTCCTAATATGCTGTCAATTTAAGAGAGCAGTGTATTATGAAAAATAAATGATTCAAAGAATTTTAGTTAGGAAGAAAGAAAAGAAAGAAGAAAGAAAGTAAAAAAGGAAGAAAGAAAGGAAAGAAAAAAGAAAAAAGAGAAAGAAAAAAGAAAGAAAGAAGAAAGGAAAGGAAAAAGAAAGAAGGGAAAGAGAAAAGGAAGAAAGAAAGGAAAGAAGAAAGGAAAGGAAAAAGAAAGAAGGGAAAGAAAAAAGGAAGAAAGAAAGGAAAGAAGAAAGGAAGAAAGGAAAGTAAAAAGAAAGAAGGGAAAGAAAAAAGGAAGAAAGAAAGAAAAGAAGAAAGGAAAGGAAAAAGAAAGAAAGGAAAGAAAAAAGAAGAAAGGAAAGAAAAGGAAAATAAAGAAGGGAAAGAAAAAAGGAAGAAAGGAAAGAAGAAAGTAAGAAAGGAAAGGAAAAAGAAAGAAGGGAAAGAAAAAAAGGAAAAAAGAAAGAAAAGAAGAAAAGGAAAGAAAGGAAAAGAAAGAAAGGAAAGAAAAAAGAAGAAACGAAGAAAGTAAAGGAAAAATAAAGAAGGGACAGAAAAAAGGAAGAATGAAAGAAGAAAGAAAGAAAGAAAGGAAAGGGAAAAGAAAGGAAAGGGAAAAGAAAGGAAAGAAGAAACAAAGAAAAACTTTCACTTCTACTTGCTTTAGGCCTACAATGCGTTTTATTTTAAGTTCTGGTAAAGTAATTCCATATGTTTGATAATAACCCGAACTACCTCGGTCTCAATTATCGAGATTCTGCTGTAGCAATTTATTTCATGACGCTTTCAACTGTAGAATTATTCAACGCTACCATGCTAGGGATTTTATCTCCCTTGAAAATCCATCGCCACCGGCCGGATTTGAACCTGCGAACCTCAGATTCATCGGTCGACATGATAAGCGGTCGGCCCATTCATTTACAGTATATAGTATTTTACGTAGGGTCTGGATTCGATTCCATGTTGGTAGTCTTTTAAAATGCCATCAACTTGGAAATCTGACAACGCATGTGAGACGGAAGCAAAGAACGATAGAACTATTTCCTGTATTCAAGGATGTAGTCTTACTATCTCCAGAAACACTCAGCTTGCATTTCTCGTGTAGCTTTTCCTCTTGATAAAACTGTCGGTGTTTCCCATGATGAATGACATCGATTTATAGAAAAGTTCATACAATAGACCTATAGGCTAAAAGCAACCATAAGCGGAATCAGAATTCTACTGAGTGGGATAAATATGTTTTTAAATGGTTATTTTACGACGCTTTATCAACAGCTATGGTTACCTAGCGTCTGAGTAACATAAATAATGTCAGTGAAATGAGTCCAGAGTCCAGCGCCGAAAGTTACCCAACATTTGCTCTTAATGGGTTGAGGGAAAACTCCGGAAAAACTTCAACCAGCTATAGTGAGAATCACGTAAATGTAGTTCCTAAAAGTTCCTTTTTGGCCGTCTCTTCAGTGTTGCCAACTAATGCCAGTTGTCACCAAAGAGGGAAGAATCACAATACTACGTACTGAAACAATAATAATAATAATAATAATAATAATAATAATAATAATAATAATAATAATAATATAGTAATTAACAATAACAATGCCTTACTTATTTACCACATCTCATCTTTATGTTGCGAGGTGTTTTATAAATGGTTCAATAAATTATGAAATAGTATATTTTCCTCCTGGACTTCTCGCATATTATGTTGGTAATTAGGATTAGTATGATCTAATATAAAAATTTATTTTGTCTGGCAACATGAAATTCATTGCTTTAACTAAACAGTTTACGATTCACGAGACCTAATCTAAAAATGTAGTTTGATCACGTGAAATGATTAGTACGAATTCCGAAAACAGAACACCACTTAAAAATGTATAGCTTACTTAAAATACTACCAAGCACTTTCTTTCTTGAAGAAGTCGCTATCACGCTCTTTCTTCTGTTGGGCATTTTAATAAAAATCTAAGCACCGGTATTAATAATTAATTATTAATTCACAAGCCTAGGTACTTGCATTTTCATCAGTTTACTTTACTGCAAAGCGAAGCTATTGTTGCCAACATAACAGTTAGAAAATAACTGCCGGTTGTAGTATTTGTGAGTATCCGAAATTTGAAACGAAGTTGGTAAAAGAAAATTCAACCTGAGAGCTAGAAAATCACTATAATCCGCTAGCATATGTAGTAATAGGGGAAAAATGGTTAGGTTTCACCCAAAGTGTATTAAGTAAGCTGACCCGGACTATATGACTTGTCCGTGTGGAACCATGCGCATTTTCTTTCTACGAACTATTACGTCATCTGGATTTTAACTTGAGCGGCGGGCGTTTGCTTTGCATTTCTATACAATCTTATCAGCTGATTCATTATTGAGACTTTAACATTGTATTGGATTCAAATCAATTGAACACACAGTATGTCAATACGTCACATTGTGCCGTTTACGTTTGCCAAAATCACTATAAAAAACGAAAGGGAGTGATATAAAAAAGTTCCGAAAAATGAAAAGTTTTCTTCTGAATGGGTGTGTGCATGCAAAAGAAGCGACGCAATGAACATAACTACAGGTAAGATGAAGTGGGTTGTTTTCAGACAATAAAACTTGTAAGAATTGCATACTTTATTATTAAATAATACATTATTACATTATGTAAAAGCAATATTTGAATAGTAACACTTCTACTGCAAGCTATTTAACGTCCAGTTAGCTACATTTAGAGTCCCTCCAAAGATTCTGAAATTACTTCAAATTCTGATAACATTATTGTTTCATACGGTAAAACAGGATTTAATTAATTAATTAGATTTAATATAACATTTACATAATAAATTTTAAGAACGTTATTATGGGGTGTTTCAGAAATAAGTACCGAATTTTTTAGAGATGATAGGTTGGGTCTGGTTATTCATTTTAAGGATAGGAACCTGGTGTCCCTGATGAGTCGCTTTTATTCTACGTGATGCCGAAGTTGGCATAGCGTACCCTGGGGGATAGGCAGCCGGAAATACTTTGGAATGAAAGAGGGAACAATATGTACAGAGTAGGTTACTTTTTAACATCCTACAATGGTATGAGGTTCGAAGTACAAGATGTCTATTTTGGTTAAGAAGAGAGAACACGAGAGGTGAAGATCAGTTTTATTCAGTTTACATTTACCTTTAGTTGAACATAACTCACAGAACGTGTTCAAAGTTTCCGCCGTTGTCCTGACGACAGAATTCCTTTCGTCCGGCCAAGGACCGTTGGACATCATGTGCGTTATCGCGAACTACGCCTGCAGCAGCGGCAATTAGTGCCACTAGGTCTTCCTCAGTGTCTACCGGGTTCTGATATACCAAAGCCTTCATGTGTGCCCACAAATAAAAATCAAGAGGCGTGAGGTCAGGTGACCGTGCTGGCCAATGAACCGGCCCACCACGACATGTACTCCGTCGAGATGAGAAACACAATATTAACTGGAGAGCAGTCAGCAGATACACTACATAGCAGGAAGGTGGCATAACAGTGTAAACAAATGAAAGGTGCTCTTTTCAATGCCGGCTACCTAACTTTCAGGCGGATAGGCAGCATGTTGACATTGGATAGCGAGAGAATGGGCCATCGTGGACACCATGTTCCTATGCAAAACATAATCACCTAGGCACAACCTATCATCCCTAAAAAAAATTGGTACTTATTTCTGAAACACTCTGTATACATGTATAAGAGTGCCAATTTTAGTATCTTCATTTTCAGCAAGAATATGTTCGGAACATTTAAATGCCGAAGCTTGTGAAAGGAGCATGCAGCAAACTATTTTAAAATATTCATCACAAAAATGTAGAAAGTTAAAATTCGATGCAATCCCTATAAAAAAATACTTGGTGATGATTTATCTTCAAGTAATCTAGCTTCTCACGAACCGAGCGATCGAAAAAAAGAGCGAATAGGAATCTAGTACAAGAAAATATTGGCTCAGTCTTCAAATTCTGAAAGAGGGGCTTCTGAAAGTCCAGCTAAATCATTCTCATCTACTTTGCAAGAAGAAAATGAAATGTTAATTTCAGCAGATATCTACATTAAATGTTCTTAATGAAAGAATTAAAAACGTAGAGGAGGAAAACGAAACACTGAATTTTCAAATAGAAAAACTATTGATAAGGAGTAGCAAACTAGAAGAAGAAAAACAAATATTATATAGTGAATTAAAATAAATCAAAATTATTAAATATGGAAGAAATTTATAAAAAAAAAAGTGACAGAAATCTTGTTGAAACATCAGGATGTAAAAAGATCCATTGTTCGCCAGAAGATATAGGCCTATCAGTTGCTATATCTCTGTGACGTGTTAGTCCTAAAGGGTAGAGATATTTAAGAAATAAATTACAATACCCTCTCCCCGATGTAAGTACTTTGTTTGCGAAGGTGGGCCTCAAAATTAAATTGTCATCCGCGAGTACAAAGAGATACTCAACTTTTAATGGGGGGTGGGGGGAAATTAACATTATTTGTACGCGTCACAGGATTGTCGTTTGATGAAATTCAAATTTCTAATAAAGAGGCCGTGGCGGGAAGATTCTGTTTCGCACTTAACACATCTGTATTGTATATTATTTTTGCACGATCAAGTACGCACTGTATGTAGAATTGCAAATGTTATATAAGCTAGACGATAATTTTTGCATGGAAAACACATTTTTGTCAATGTAGCTATTATACATTCAAGGGAGTATTAATTTGCCGAAAAGATTAGTAAAAGTTGGTATTGATTTTTTTTTTTTTTTTTTTTTTTGTATCTTGAACCCAAGATATAAAAATTGATGAAAATTAACCACATGAAAAATATGTCATTGAGGAGTGATTAGGTGCATTACATGGTATTACATTATAATACAAACACTGTCAATTAAAGTAAAATAATTGTTCGCAATTATAGATTTATTAATTTTATGGCACTAATATGCCATAAAATTAATAAATCTATAATTGCGAACAATTATTTTATATCGTGTTTAGGAGTTCGTTGAACATATTCTCATCAATTCGTAGAAAATTGTTAAATGACCGAGAATCTTCCAATGCCATCTCTCTGAATGGTGTTTCCGATGCACTTACTTTTTTCTACGTAGACTCTACTTTCTCACTGACACTTTTTTTCTATATGTTTTCTTATCCAGAGCTGTCTGTTCTTCGACAACGTTTGCAACCGCAAGCCAAGCGAAAACGCTCGGTTTAACTCGCCGTAACTCGGAAACCAGTAAAGATTTTGAATAGCGACGGCTTTTAAAAGTAATTTCCATTCCTTCTCAACATTTCTCTCTCTTTGACTCACTGTCTAACGTTAAAAATAAAAAAGTTTGCCGCTAACCAACTTTTGAAGGCGTAAATGTCTATTTTGAACGGGTCACTTCGAAGTTACTATTTTATTCTCACTTTTCAAAAATGATTTTGATTTCGAATTTTTTTGTATGCTTTCCTTAGACATTATCTATCAATCCTGTAATTTCATTCCTCTTAGCCCCAAATATTTTCCTAAGTACCTTATTCTCGAACAACCTTAACCTCTGTTCCTCTCTCAAAGTGAGAGTCCAAGTTTCAAAACCATACAGAACAACTGGTAATATAACTGTCTTATAAACTCTAGCTTTCAGCTTTTTTGAGAGCAAACTGGATGACAAAACCTTCTCAACCGAATAATAGCAGGCATTTCCCATATTTATTCTGCGTTTAATTTCCTCCCGAGTGTCATTTGTATTTGTTATTGTTGCTCCAAGATATTAGAATTTCTCCACCTCTTCAAAGGATAAATTTCCAATTTTTCTATTTCCATTTCGTACAATATTCTGGTCACTAGAGACAATCATATATTTTGTCATTTATAGTAATTTACTTTCAAACCTACAGTATCTCATTACTTGCTTCAAGTAAAATTCCCGTGTTTTCCCTAATAATTTGTATTATTATTATTATTATTATTATTATTATTATTATTATTATTATTATTATTATTATTATTACTGCTTTTGTTGTAGGAGTCAGATAAACAAGTTTTCGCACCACAAACTTCTCAGAAGAGAAGAGACGTAACTAGCGGGCCGGGATCGAATCCTGAGTGGTTGAGGTTTTACAGAGGTTTTCCCTCAACCCATTACGAGAAAATGCTGAGTAACTTCCGGCGCCGGACCCTAGGTTAATTTGACTGTTATTACCATCTTCATCTTCACCCATTCTACCAACTTCCATACTGATGTCATCCGAGCTGATGGATGCCCAAACCTCACTCTGAACAGAATTCATCACAAACGCCAAAGACTAGGCACATAAATATGCGTGGCTTCAGCAAATAATAATAATAATAATAATAATAATAATAATAATAATAATAATAATAACTTTATTTTTTAATTTAATAAATATGCTCTATAAATTATAAGGGATGAGTAGTGGCAGAACCAGATGGTTAACGGCAGACTCCACTTTTCTTTGGATCTCCCTGTATAAATGAAGTCAAATACTTTACCTCTGGGATTATAAATAATGCTTGCATATGTGCGAGTCATAGAAAGAAAGTTCATTTTATTTGGGTGCATATTAAATTATTTATTTGTGTAGGTATTTGGAATAATAGCTCAAGAAAATAATTATAAATTTTATTGTAATATCATTCATTCATAACATGACAAAGAAGCTGAATTACGAAACATAGCCTATAAAATATAAAACGAGAAAGTATATAGACGCTCTTATTTCATATTAAGGAATTTTGTGTGACAAGGAAGCACTGAAACATTTGATAGTAGGCTGAGTACAGTTGATAATAGCGTCATTTCCTCATTCATTGATAAAAAGACATTCCCTGGCATTTTTTTCATTGTGTCCCTATCTTTTAAAGGGAGAACAACATCCTTTGCAACTAGTGAACTAGCTGTGAGTATCAACTGCATCTCTGAAGATGTATTATTTTTATACACATATTTAAGCGCTGGATTATTAATATACAGGTAGGTCTACCGGTATTCTAACTCTGAATCATTAAAAAAATATTATTATTTTAGTAATTAGAGAACTATTTATTACAATTATTTTATTTCAACAGCAGTTTCTATCCCAGTAACTTCAAGTAGGCCTACTAGGACTTTAACATATTCTCTCACAAGAAGTTAAATTCTATAACTAAAAATCAAATATAAAGTCAGGGTTCATTCCGATTCTGAATATTCTCAACATCCCAGAATTTGTGCACATAAACCACAGTCTAGTATATAGTCACGAAGCTTGAGTTTATGAGGGTACTAAGAACAATAGACTGTGCAGGTATTATTTCGCATTATCTGTAATGAGGCGATAGTAGCGATCCTAGTGGTTACCAACTATCTATGGATGCATATTTACTACGTATTGAGCTTCGTGACTGTATATACCAGACTGTGCATAAACCATGTTGATCAGTATATTAACATCTGGCTGATCGAGTGTATACAAGTCTAAAAATGAAGTTTTTACATTACGTGAAAACCGAGTTCTAATTTCGTCTCAGACATTTGATGCTAAATATTTCTGTCAATGTGATAGTCTGCGTTGTGGAAATTCTGAGCCACGCTGGCCGTAGCCTACATCAGGATAATTAATAAAATCTTGTGTCAACTAAACACAGAAGTGGCGAAGCCTACCCGAAAAATTGACTTATTATACCTAGTAACAATATACGTTCGTAATAACGATGTATCGTAACACTTGGTTTCATTCCCATTCTTCCATTTTGAATTCACATTGGCAGTCATTTCACTGCAAGAGGCTTATGGCAGAAGCCTCGTAGCGACGCGCACGGCCTCACTCACAGGCAGAGGCACTCGCAAGCTTTTGGGGAGGCAAGGGAGGAGAAGCTATCGATTCGCTATGACTAAGTAGCAGAATGCGAGGCTAGCCTCAACCGCTGTACAATACGCCGTGCTATGTTCGTGTTCTGTGAATGCGCTGCATTGTTGAATGATACTTCAATCAAAAGTGCGTGCGTATATGTGTGTTACATACTAATTTTGTGTAAAATAGCTAATACTGAGAGAACATTGAGATCATTATTTGTAAAATTAAGAGAAAAACAGTTTTCAAGTTGGGCGTATGGAACAAAATGAGCTTACAAAGATAGGAGATCGACACTACATTTACATATTAAAATAGCGGATGACGGAAGACAAAATAGAAAATTTCAATTTTTATGGTATAAGAAATATCCTTGGATAACAGAGTGCTCTGAGGTAATTAAGTTATAATGTTATACCTGTATTCTGTTTGGGGGTTAAAATGAGTGGTCATCTTCTTGTGGGGTCTGTCATAAAAAATTGTGATATAAAAGTCGAGAAACATCTGCTGTATAAAAAGATATTTTTTCAGCTTACCCAGTATTTACACCTACACTGCGTAGAAGTCGAAAAAATACACACACGCACCACGCACGCACCCACGGACTCACGCACACACACATAAATGCATATACAGAGCGGTTTGTGACATTCTCTATGGCACTCAGCGGCAAGTGGTTGTCATTCCCAGTGAATGGGGTGGCACAGTCGGTATAGCGCTGACCTTCTGTGCCTGAGGTTGCGGGTTCGATCCCGGCCAGGTTGATGGCATTTAAGTGTGCTTAAATGTGACAGGCTCATGTCCCTAGATTTAGTGGCATGTAAAAGAACGCCTGCAGGATAAAATTCCGGCACACTGGCGATGCTGATATAACCTCGGCAGTTGCGAGCGTCGTTAAATAAAACATATTTTCAAAATTTTAAATTTACATACATTCATACATATATACACACAGAGCCATCTTTAATCCTATTGGGCCGATTTATTCCTATCGGGCCCTGCGCCTAAGGGGTGCCTGCACTAGGATAATCCATTTAAATCATATCAAATACACACAATAAAATATTATTACAATGTATACCTAACAGCATAATATTGTGGTTTTACGGAGAACAGAAACGATTTTAAATTTTGGTGCATACATAAATTATGTCACCAGGAAGTAGGGTGCGCGCAACTATTTCACCGCTAGCTTGATCATTCTTACACCACTTCCAAGAGTAACCAACATCAACTAGGTGGCTTTAATTTAGTCCGTGGAGAGACGAAGTGGATGCATGGAGTATATATAGCGAAGTTAAATCTTTGCATAGTCAATAAAACATACGATTTTCTAGCTATTTGAACTATCTAAGGATAGACCTAATCAACATATCATTTTGTCTGTTTACTTGTACGCTTACTTTGCATGAAATCGCATACACTTTCCAAACACATATCTTGATTCATTTCTTTGTATAATAAAGAAATAAATCTGTAATAAACTATGTTTGTGCGAGATCGTGCGTATTTGCTTGCTTTCCGCACAAAACCAATACGCGGTAAGTGTGAAATACCACATTCAGTATTCCCAAAGTAACACACATAACAATTTCCCTATTCTTACCGCTTAAGCGTCATATTCATTTTACTGCTTTAGGCTTTTAACATATTATTTTTAAAGACGTTCAATATAGTAATAATTATAAATTGGAAACTTACCACTGCAATTTCACCTAAATTGCACTGTTAATTATTGTTTTTAAATATTTGCAAAAATTAAGTAAACTCTACAACACCACAAAAGTTACTGCATTTGTAATGCAAGTAACATTAAGGAAGCCGTGAAAAAATCAACAAGATTCCAGACTCATCATAGACTGGGGGAAAAAAATTCAGAGGTATATCACGGCCTGCTTCAGTATAGTAAACACAGAACACATTTTATAGGAACAATATTGAAGATAGATATATTTGTTTTCGAAAGTTGCCGTTATTGAACAGAAACCAAGATGGAGATTTCATTGCAACTAATTAGAAATTCCTCTTTCAGGTATGTAATAAACGATCTTCGCACAAAATAATGTACGATACACGAGCGGTATGTTTGTTTTCATGTTCTCGGAAATTAAAAAAGCTCAACTACGTTTCGTTTTTTCAATCTTTTCCTCGAACATGAAAACTTCAACATACCGCTCTTGTAACGCATATTACTATTACCGGTATAGATTCTACAGACCTTGCCTGTGAACATGGGACCCCCCCCAATAATTTTTTTGAATTGGGCCCCAAAACTCCTAAGGCCGGCCTGTACATACATAGGCCTACATACATACATACATACATACATACATACATACATACATACATACATACATACATACATACATACATACATACATACATACATACTGTTCGCGCAACTTATCTAGGCACCTGGGCCCCCTAGTGCTCTCTCGCTGCCCCGTAGCCAACTGCTAGCTACCTGACCGTCGATGCTTCAGTTGAACGTACAGTTACAAAAACATCGTTCAGTATTTATTTTCAGCGCTTTCCATTGAATATGGTAGGTTAAGGTGTATGGATTCACAAAAATATAAATAAATCGCATTCTTCTTCGTCTGTGTACATCCATTCATAGTGTTCTGTCCAAGGGCAGGTGTTTCATTGTAAACCCAGCATCCTCCAGTCTTTCCTATTTTCTGTCTTCCTGTTTGTCTCCTCATAGATCCATATATCTTAATGTCGTCTATCATCTGATATCTTCTTTGCCACGAACTCTTCTCCAGTGCATCTTTCAGAAGGCAGTTTCTTCTGAATCAGTGACCCAGCCAATTTTTTTTCCTCTTTCGAATCAGTTTCAGCATCATTCTTTCTTCATCCACTCTTTCCAACAAAGCTTCGTTTTTCACTCTGTCCGCTTCACACACCATCCTTTTCCATATCCACATTTCAAATGCTTCTACTCGCTTCCCTTCACTTCGTTGTAATGACCATGTTTCTGCCCCCATACAATGCTACACTCCACACAAAGCACTTCCCTAGTCTCTTCCTTAGTTCTTTTTTCAGAGTTCTGCAGAAGATGCTTCTTTTCTATTAAAAGCTTCCTTTGTCATTGCTATTCTCCTTTTGATTTCCTGGCAGCAGCTCATGTTACTGCTTATAGTACACCCCCCAAGTATCTGAAGCTGTCCACTTGCTCTACTGTTTCATTTAAAATTCGCAAGTTTACCTTCTTTATTTTTCTTCCTATGACCATGATGTTCGTCTTGGTGGCATTTAGTCGGCCTGGTTGGCGGAGTTGGTACAGCGCTGGCCTTCTATGCCCGAGGTTGCGAGTTCGATCCCGGACCAGGTCGATGGCATTTAAGTGTGCTTAAATGCGATAGGCTCAAGTCAGTAGATTTACTGGCATGTAAAAGAACTCCTGCGGGACAAAATTCCGGCACACCAGCTGATATAATCTCGACAGTTGCGAGCGTCGTTAAATAAAACATAACATTAATATTGTTGGCATTTATCTTCATTCCATACTGCTCACATCTATCATTTAGTTCCAGTAGAATACCCTTTAATATCGTCTCCTCTTCTGCTAACGCTAACAACGCCATATTATCAGCAAATCTTACACACTTTATTCTTCCTCCTCCTACTATCACTCCTCCCATGTTCTGAAAACAGTTCTTCACTAAATTCTCCAAGTAGATGTTGGACAGGGTAGGTGATAAAGGACATCCTTGTACTCTCTATTTCACTTCCTTCTGACATTTCTTCTCATATCCTGACTTCGACTTCTTTCATACAAAGGTTACTGAACAGCCTCCTCTGTTTCCAACCCATGTCAATTTTCTTTAGGATCCCCATAAGTTTATTTCAATCCACTCTGTGAAACGCCTTTTCTAGGTCCACAAATACTGTATACACTTCTTTATTCTTGCCTAGGTATTTTTAGCTGCAAGCAAGCAAATGTATTTTACATGTCTCGTAGACTGTCCTCCCCTCTCCTGCCTCGCTATCGCTAGAAGCTACTTCTCTGCTCCCCCTGCCCCTCTCTTTTAGCTGCCCAGATAAGTTTCGCGGACAATACATACATACATACATACATACATACATACATACATACATACATACATACATACATACATGTGGCACCAACTTTTGAAAAACATTGGGTGGGCTCAAAAACTTCGGTTATTAAGTTCACAAAAAGAAATCTCGTAAATCTTTCCTTTCATGTATCATGATATTAATTCTCATAACTTTGATGTAACTACGGATACTTATGGTACATTATAATACAGAATGCTAAAAATATTAAAATGAAGATCTGAGAACGATTTTGAAATGTATGTGGTTAGTATAAGGTCTAAGGGTAACGTTTTATTTACTTGTAGGTAACATTCTTTTGTATTTTATGTGAATAGTACCAATTTCGACCATCAAATAAAAACAAGAAAAACGCCTTGCCCATACTAGTAACTATATACAAAATAATATCAGCATTATCTTGTGCGTAGCATTTCTGCATAATTACACGATTCTAGTAATTAAATACGTTGTAATTATGTAATTATGGAACATTGTCTCACCATTATGTAGCACGCAGTGATGCAATTTTTCCTCACCGCATTTTCCCTCACTATAAATTCGTCACAATCTTCTAAATTGAACTCTTTAGCACTATTCTTATATGGTACCTGATTAGTGGTAGGACTGGAAGAAGAGATGATTGCAGTGCGCACAAATAATGCATTCTTGCTCTTTTTTAAAATCTGTTATTTACTGATTTCAATAACCAGTCCACCCTGTATCGCGATAACAGATGATAATAATAATAATAATAATAATAATAATAATAATAATAATAATAATAATAATAATGTGACGATAAATTATTATGTGGGCTTAGGCCGCACCCCATATAAGTTGGCTCTACTGAGAGGGCGAAATGTTAGTTGTTAATGAAATCATTTCTAAAAATAAATCATTTAAATTAGTGTATGATTTTTAGACGAAGAGAGAAAAAACACTCTCTCTCTCTCTCTCTTCCTCTTTCTCACACACACTCACATACACTCTCTCACATACGCAAAACATATCTAATTTTCACACTTTCACACACACTCAGTCTTTTACTCACTCACACACACACTCTTTCTCACACTCACGCACTCTCTCTCGCACACACTCTTTTTTCTCTCTCCATTCTTGTCTAGCAGCGAAAAATGTGTAGTGCAAATTCTTAAAAGGAGAAGAAGAAAATAAATATATGCTGTACAGACCAGTGGCGTAGCATGAAATTTTGAGCAGGGGAAGCTAACTCAAGTTGTCTTTCATGCAATATGAGAAAACGTATTACAAAAATACAGTCTTAAAATAAATAGTAGTCGATTTCAAGTCAGCAGTCGAAGATTGGTTGGAACATCGTAAGTAACACCAATAAGGCATGACCTCAAATGATAAGTAGTAAAATATGATTTCACGGTTTACACATATCTCTAACAAATAGACACGTATAAATATAACATTAGCTCACTTCCTGTCATACTTAGAGAAATCACAATATTAGTATCATTACGTAAGTATGCTCTGTCTTTTGGTTGTGTCCTTCATTGACAGCAAGGGAGTCGGTCATTTGTTTTTTAAATCACACTTTTGTTCGTAAGTCAGTCTTGATAATACAATTGTCCTAAAAAAATTCAAGTAAATTAGTGTCAAGAACTGTTATTTCGCTCATTATTTATTATATCAGCCACAATGCACACTAACACTTCAACTGAACACAACTGACGAAAAGGGATAACTCGGAAACTACTTATTTTAAATGTTAAAGCTAGCTTCTTGTGAGCCTTGCGACTAGGGTAGTTTAGTTAGAAAGGGATGGAAAATCTGCGGGGTGGATTACACAGAAGAAACCAGTCTGCTTGGAAGCTGGTGTGTGCAGGCTTCTTGTTTACTTCTGCATCACAAATCATCCTGAGCTGCCGCATCACAATATTTAACGCGTAAATATAAATTCTATTAAAATTAATAAATAATTTTCTCCATAAACTGCAGGTTTATTATGAAATTATTATTAACTGGAGAAGCTGAGCTTTTTAGCTTACATTGACGCTACGCCACTGGTACAGACATGAATAATAATTGTAATTTAAAATTTCACTAAAATTGCAGAACCTCTCATCAATACATACACTAACTTTTCTAGACACCATACAGTATATTATATAAACGTACATACACCCAAGTTTGTGAAGGCTGAAATTTGTATTATTCATAAAAAAGAGAGAGAGAGAGAGGGAGGGAGGGAGGGAGGGGGAGCAGGGGAGCGAGGGAGAGGGAGAGAGAATGTGAGCTTGTGGGCATGTGAGCGTGTGTGTCTGGTAATGAATAATATGTACAGGTGACAATAACAGAATAATATCTGAAGTACACAAATTAATTTGTAAGAGAATTTAGTGACAATAAATCATCCATGGCTGGGATAATCAGTATATGAACAGAGTGGAAGGGTGTGATTTTAGCAGCGAAAAAAAAAATCCCCTCATTTCTCCCTACGAATCACCGCCTAATTTGAATATGAACTTTTGCACACTGAGTGAAACACCATTTCAAAATTATATTATTGTTAAATGTGTACTTCAAAGCCAAAAATTATATAACGCTCACATTTATTTTGTATTAAGTATTATATATATATTGTTTCAGTTAAAATGCAGAACGTGCTGTGGATCTTGCTGGTCATATACTTGTCTCCAGTCAGAACAGACACCTGTCCATCGATATGCAGCTGTACCAGTAACCACACCGCAGATTGCTCTGCTCGTAATGTGAAATCAATAGACATCAACACATTTAAGCAGTCAGGAGACTTGATTGTACTCAGGTTAGAGAATAACTTCCTCAGTTCTCTCAGCGCAGATGTCTTCTCTAATCTTGTAAATCTGAAACGTTTAGACCTCGACCAGAATCTTCTCACAGCTCTTCCTGAGACAATATTCAACCCCCTGCGTGATCTGAAAATACTCTACTTAAATGGGAATGGTTTAACTACGTTACCAACTAAAATCTTCAGCCAACTCGAGGACTTAGTAATTCTTTGGCTGCATGATAACAAAATAGTATCTTTGCCATCAAGAATATTTGAATCCCAGAAGAATATGAAAACGTTGAGTCTAGTAAATAACTCAATAAAGAAACTGGATAAGCAATGGTTTAAGAATTTGGAAAGTTTAGAATTTCTGGCTATGGCTAACAATCAAATAGTTACTATAGAAGATGGAACATTTGATGGGATGATAAACTTGAAAAATCTGTCCCTTCACCATAATCAGATAACCACGATAGGGGACCACGCATTTGACCTGCTATCAAAACTGGAAATTCTCTGGCTCTATGACAACAATCTTGTCAAGATAACTGACACAATTTTCAAAAAAGTTCCAGCTCTAAAATCATTATCATTACATAATAACCAACTAAACGAAATCAGTGTAAATGCATTCCAAAGTCTGACAGAATTGGAACAACTTTATCTCGATGGGAACAAACTGACAACGTTGAATCCTAGCCTACTGAACTCCCAGAAAAAGCTGCGCATGCTTGAACTTCAAGACAATAGGTTGCAGTCACTGAATGTTGGAATGTTTAAACCTCTCACAAGTCTAAAAACATTCAATTTGTCTGGAAATCCGTTAGTCTGCGACTGTGAACTGTGGAATGTTTGGCTGTGGTGGAATGCACGCTATCTCAATCCACTTGCAACGTGTCAATTGCCAGAACCTGACATAAGAGTTAATATAAGGGAGCAACTGCAGAATCTAACCTGTAACATTAGGACAGAAACTGATGTGCAACCCATGATAGCAACAGCTGCACCTTTTAAAGCTGATAAATATGAATGCAATTGTAATGCAACAAGACTTGCTGTTGGGAGTTTTGTCTTATTGATTGTTATTCTTGTTATGATTATAGGATTTGTCGTATATATTAAATTCTTCAGCAATAAACCTTATGAGCGAAATTTGTTGGTATCAATGACGCAAGACACAGATTAAATTGCTTATGTTACATTTTAAATTTTCGAATAAAAATTAAAAAAATGTCTTAAAATTCTACAATAGTAAATTAAACGACAGTGACGCAACAACGTAATTTGTTTGGGGGGGGGGGAGTAAGAATTTTCTCGTGTGCAATTTCATGAAAACAAGTCTTACCATTATATTGTGATGGGAGGATTAGAGCAAATTTTAATTATGAAAAAAGTTAATTATCTACACTACCAGTCATAAGTTTTCGATCAGCTATGAAACAACTGTATACTTTATTTCAATGTACAAACACATCGGAAAAACTAAATAGACCAACAAAATAAATATTTTTTCTCTCTAGCATTATGATATGATAGAATATTCAAAACTAAATCCCTGTTTTAACAATTCCATAGTTGTGATAGGTGATAGAAAACTTTTGACCGGTAGTGTAGGTACTGTTTTATAAAGTTGATTTCAAATAAATATTTCTCAAAACATGATGTTAAATGTTATTTTTTATAAAGTTGATTATAAACAATTAGGGAAAAATGTTTGAAAATAATGTTAACTTAAATCAATTATTTTTAACTTTTCTAGATTTCTCATAATATCTTTAATAATTGTGGTTGAACTCATGTAATCGATCACAAAATGCCCAATTCTGATAAAAAGGAAGTGAAAAGTATGTATACAGTGTATATGTTCTTACCATTATTTTCCATTTGTCTTTTTCTTTTGAAAATAATTTGAAACATTAATTATGTTAATTTCATTTTTCACCTTTTTACATTTCTGATAATATCTCTAATAATAGTGACTGAACTCATATAATCGATAATCGATCACAAAATTCTCAACTCTGATAAGAAGGAAGTGAAAAGTACGTGTACAGTATATATATGCTGTTGTTGTTCAAATGCCTAGACATTTAGCAACAAAGTCATTAGTCCTGTTGTACTCCAGTATTTTTGAGGTATATAATCTTCTTTTTGTAGGATTCTGCAGCGTCCTAAATGTTTTAAGTTCATGGGTTCATTTGAATTGCATAACACACAAAAGAGAGAGTTAAGTATTCATACAGCATAAATATATGTTCTTACCGTAGGCTTACCATTATCTTCCATTTGTACTTTCCTTTTGAAAAAATGTTTGATCTTGGAATAAATGATAGACCTATTCATAGCAATAGCATTAATACTTAGATCGATATTTAAGTACAAACCAGAACCTTACATTATAAAACAAATAAATTATATGAACACTAAAAAATTAAACTGAAGAACATACAAAACACGAAACAGCATGTTGAACATCTGACTTCAACAATACTGCTTCTGAGTTCATTGTTTTGTTATTTTGAACTGCCAGTTATTTTGAAGTACCAGTTGCAGAACACACAGCCCTGCAGTATATATTAACTACACCTCTACTCTGGCTAATAAAAATAGGCATTTATAATGAACACCAATCAAAATACCCCTCATTTCTCATGAAAAACAAGAACTGAAAAGACTATAGTGGACTATAGTGGACTTTATGTTGTTATGTTGTCAGAAAACAGCTGGATACATTAAGAAGATTGATTGATTGATTATTTTGAACTGCAGATGGAAAGATCATTTGTTTCGTCTGATTGTCGCAATGGTTCAAATTCTGTTATTTTTGTTACCGTACTATAGTAAAGTGACTTTGAAGATCTTTTATCTCATTAAAATCAAGTATAAACTTAAAATGTTGGTCATAAAGAAAAGTAAAACTATACTATAAATGCTTTTATAATATTTTAGAAGGGTAAAAACTATACTGTTTATTTAGCAAGATGGTCAATCTTATTCCCTTACCCTCACCCGTTGTTGCATCACTGTTAAATTGTAATTAAATTAAATTAAATCTTGTGCACACCTTAAACTTCAGAGACGGGGAGAGAATAAAACAATCTACTGGCGATACTTACTTCACTGCAGATGACTGGATTCAGGAAAGTAGGATCGAGAGGATGTAGCTGGACTTTACTAAGAAGCTAGTGCAAACCACGCTCCAGTCATTTGTAAACAAGAACATAGGTACTGAACTGTCATAAGAATGGAAGCACAAAAATGAAGATGTAATGAAACAACCAGTTTTTTCCTAAAAGGAAAACTCACCAAATATTCTACAAACAAATTACCAAATCACATCACACCACATCTCTGTGTGTGCTTCAGCAGTTGCAGTGGTCACATCATGATGATAGAAAGTCTCCTTACTTCTATCATATAAATATTACAACATGTCTTAGCCACGCTGACGATGATTGTGATGATGAAGATCCTCAAAGTCTCTGATTGGGATTGCGTAAACATTATCCTTCAAATAACCCCAAAGAAAGAAATCTAAAGGCATACGATCAGAAGAACTTAAAGGCCAATACCAGTATATAAGAACAAACCTGCAGGCAATAACACTAACCTGTTACATCTAAGGGGAACCATCAGGATTATTTTAAAATGAAGCAGACTACTAATAAGCACAATTAAGGTAATAAGTGGTAGCAGTTATAAAAAGAATGAGACAGTTTATCAGTGTTTTTATTATTTCCAAAGACTGTAATAAAAATATTAAAACCCAGAGCTATTTACTCTGAATTTCATTTTTTCAAACATTTCTTTAATTTGTGTACTGGTATCTTATGCACCTCGACTACTTCAGAATATCTGCTATGATTGTCTCGATACAAAATTACAATACTGTACCTTCCATCCAGATATTCAGATAAGCAAGAGACAATGTTCTGGAGTACAAACTGCATTTAGTCAAGTGATGTAAATAAATATACATGTTTATTAAACAGATATAATTACATTCATATTCTGCCATTCTTTATTACTTTTTCCATTTTATTTATATACGAAGTCGAAAGTTGTTATAAAAGGAAGAAAATCGTCCAACCAGTTTGATCCTAATAAATTATTACAGTATGGTATATGATTTATGTTATGTAACACTTATGAAAACATAAATATTACCTGATAAACAATTTTTTTGTTATCGATTACGTACATGCAAACTTTCAATGTATGATTTAAAAATATACAGATTATACTGTGTGTATGTACACACAGTAATTTATTAACATATACACGTCATGTAAACAACATTTTCAATCACAGCTCGAACATCACGTTTCTGGTTTTCTTCCTTTTATAGTGTAAGTGCAAGCATTACTTCTGATGTATTAAATGTACATTATCAATATAGAATCTAGAATTAGGAACAAATATAAATTGTACATGTATGCTGCCATCCTACGTGACACCGAACTCCTTCCATTACCGAATGCTTGTAAATAATTTCAGAACTGATTTTCTTTCCTGTAAAAGAAATAAATGTGTTTAAATTTAGTTATAATTACTTCTTTCTTCCTTCCTTCTATTATTGTTATTCTTATGCTTTTATCCTTCCATCCTGTCCACAATCAGAGGCTATTTCTAGTATTTTTGTTACACTTCTTCTGCCCAGAGATGATTTTTTTTTCAAGATCCTTTGTGTTGCATAGTTTCAATGCTAAGAACTCTAAATGAGTTTTTAAAAATAAACTAACACATCATATAAACTTGTGCAGGTTTTTTTCTATTATAAGAAATAAACATGTTATTAAGAGAAATATCTGGGTATGATATCTAAAAACTTTTTAAGTTTTCTATTGCAGGTTTTTGATTAGCACATCATTCTTCTTGCTTCTCATTAAAGGAAGGTACGAACGAATTCACAGTGAGTTCTACTTTTCTGGTAACCACAAATTTTCAAGGAAAACACATGCTTTATCATTATTTGAGGAGAACGCATTCCAGAAATTGTACCGGTATTGTATTGTATTTGATTGCCAACATTTACAACCATGTAATGTGGACCTCACAATTTTTGTATCCGGTGCCACAATTACGTTCATTACAGATATACCTTATATAGACGCTCTTTAAATTGATCAATTATTTCCATCTTTAAAAAACATAACAACTTGATTTAGATCATTCGACAATTCTCACCTTTAAAAACTTAACAACTTGATTTAGATCATCCTAATTACCACTTTTACGACTTTGTTCTTAATTTTCAGTTCACTTATATCGAACACATACTGTTTCTGATAATACTTGTTACTAAACATACTACCCCATGCATTCCAGAAATTATAGTGTACCATTATTATACTTGCATTTACTGTGTGAATATTGGAACAGACATGTTAAAAAATTATTAACGATCCGGATATTTTCGTCGGAATTTTGCTGCATTTTTCCCGTGGAATTTCATTTTACATATCATAAATAAACCTCAGTGTTCCACAAAATAAGTAGCTGTAACGTGATACATGAGGTCCGCACACGAACGCTGACTGACTTCAACTTGAAAATTGCCTCGAACCCGACTAGTGGCAGTTACCAGAAAACTCAGCTCAGTGCTAGCACACTGGATTTATAAGTCCTGGGCTCAGGTTCAAATCCCGATTGATGGACCATGAATTTAACTTGTACTGGGCAAGCCCATGGTCCAGGAAACACAGAGATTTTCTCCGATACTCCAGTTCCCTGTGACATCCCAACAATTTTCAATTATCATCATCATTCATTACGAGTGTAATTTGGATCTACTGTCTGTGACGCACTCTAGATAGTATCTAATGAACTAAGTGGTCTATGCTTCTTGGCACTAGTGACATCTATAAGAGCTCATAGAATCGGAATGAATAATGGCATGTTAGGTACTCTGTTTTTTTTTACTTTGTTATTTAACGACGATGTATCAACTACTAGGTTATTTAGCGTCGATGAGATTCGTGATAGTGAGATGATATTTGGCGAGATGAGGCCGAGGATTCGCCATAGATTACCTTGCATTCACATTACGGTTGGGGAAAACCTCGAAAAAAGCCCAACCAGGTAATCAGCCCAAGCAGGGATCGAACCCGCGCCCGAACGCAACTTCAGACCAGCAGGCAAGTGCCTTAACCGACTGAGCCACGCCGGTGGCTGGTACTCTGTTATTGGACCTAAAATAATAATAATAATAATAATAATAATAATAATAATAATAATAATAATAATAATAATAATAATAATAATAATAATTTCACGTTACAGTTTTTGTACAAAAAAACATCGTACTAGATTTGGGCCAATATGATAGTTCATATCAAAAGAAAAATTCTCTCTCCAGAGAAATTATTATTAATCTGCTGAATTATTCCTGCCCTTGGTTGTGTTTCCTGTCTAAGTTCTAATGCCTGCAGCACAATAAAATCATCACAAAGTACTCTGTGCTCTTTCTTAAAGGATAAGCAGTTCTAAAACCATGTACTTGTAATGAGTGGTTTATGTTCACAGAAGCAGTTAGTTTTATAACATCTTCAACGTTTTGATTTTATAATAGGCTACTGCCTCATGTATCAAAAGAAAGGAATATACGTACTTAGAATCCCATTATAAACAACAAATGTCCTTATACTATTTCTAAATTCTGATTTCGTAAATATAAAAATAATATCAGAAATAATTACAATATATGATTTTTTTTTCTGAATTTGTGCAAATATCTTTTATACATCTTGATTACACAACTTTTAACACTACAGTGAAACCTCTCATTTACGGACATCGAAGGAACGCAACAATCTGTCCGCATCTGGGAGGTGTCCTTTATTGGGAGGGAGGCATCCCAATCTAAGAGTAAATTTATAATATGCATTATGTATCCCTTGACGCTTTAAATGAAATGTATTACTGTAGTTTAATTCTAAATACAGTCTACTGTACTACGGTACAACTTTGAACTACAGTAGATAAGACCGAAAAAGGAAAATACAGTACTGTGCCATGCAATTTTATTCTAGGTCTACAGTTATGCAATACTGCAATTTACAATTTTCGACTTAATCTTTATGTTCAGGTGCCATGTCTCTCGAAACAGAATAACTGATTGAAGTGAAGAGAATAATCCTACAAACCCTATCATGTGTCGAATACAATTTCACGATCGTGGAAACCTTGGACCCATCAGACAGGTTAAATTTAATGACTTTGTTTAACCACCCGCTTCGAGTTAACAAGGGGTAGCCAACTGGGCTAGTGGTAGCCTACGAGACACTTATTGTCTTCTTTCATGATAAGAAATTTCTGTACAGTTCTCAAAACTAAATGTTCCATTTTTTTAACACATTAGGTCTTGAAATCCAAGTTCTGTCTGCAGTCAGGAGGTAAAGCAAGCTTTAGGACTGTGAAACAGCTGTCCGTGTTCGTGTCTGAGAGTGTCCGTAAATGAGAGTTAAATTTATCATTATTTCTATATTATTTCAGTTGGGACATAAAAATCTGTCCATATACGAGGAGTGTCCGTATCTTGGGGGTGTTCGTAAGGAGAGGTTTCACTGTATATCACTTCGGAATATGTATTATATGTTTTTCTCGTGTTAAATATTACTGTACCTGGTTAACAGACCGAAACATGTTAACCAGATACAGTAATATTTAACACGAGAAAGACGTATAATACATATTCCGAAATATCTTTTTATTTGAGTATACAGTATAATAAATCATTTCATTCATGTGTTGCGAATAATAGTTGAAGAAAATAAACTATAGGCGAGAATATCGTTGGTAACATAATGAAAGAACTGAATTGTAGCAAAACCAAAAGAAGTATGAGAAGAAAGTATGTGTCATATTTGTTGCAAAACAGTTTTTATTTGAGGAAAAATTGAAGTAACATTCATCCAGCAGTAAGTTGATATCAAATCCAACACAGATACTCACTCACCTTCTGAACTGGGGCCTTGCTGAAGACATTCCAAAAACGAAGTGTTTCATCACCAGCTCCTGTCACAATGACCTCACCACTAGGCGACATCGCAAGATACAGGACTCTGAACGTATGTCCCGTTAGTTTGGCAACCTGTATCATACTGGGGTAATTCCATATGCAGATTTGATTTTGTGTATAACCATGAGTGCTGACCTGTACAAGAATTGAAAATTATTATGTAAGTCTCTCGGAATTGTAGAAGCATGAGTATAAATTTTATACGCCATTTTTAGATCGAAAGGAACTGAAAGCTCATATTTTCGAAATTGATTCGAGATTTTTTTTTTACAATATTAGTATCTTTCTGAGTGGCCAGAAGCATATCTCAGGGAATTAATTTCTGCGATTTCCATAATGACACCCTGCTAGTCTGGTACAATAGCGTGAAGAGTTCCATTTCTGATGTAGATAACCTGGAAGGCGTAATTTCTTATTCCAATGATAGGATGAGTGCCGTGTCATAGCACCATCGTCTGAGGCATCATGCCTAGGATTCATGAAACGGAATGCGTACTGGTTCGAGTACTCATGGGGGAGGAATTTCCTCATGAAATTTCGGCCAGCATGATGAAAATGGGGGGCTATGATAAGCTGCAAAATCCGGTTATGGAAACCAACTATAATGGCTGGAGGGATCATCGTGTTAATCACACGAAACATAGGCAGCCAGAGAATTTCATTAGGAGGTGCCACTCGTGCCGCAATGTTTGTGACCTAAAACTACAGTTGGGCTATAATGAAATATTTCCCGTATTCTTACATATTGCATATTGTATTTGTTCATTTTTATGTCCAACACAGTAAGAAAAATGTTATACTGTATTTGCAGTATGTCAATACAATATCATTAGGAGCCTCTATATTCAAAGGAAATATAGCCCATCTAAACGTTTGTTAGCAGCATCATTTATTATTCTCTGAGTTATTTCAAACATAGCATCACTAGTACTTTAATTCTTTTGAAACTCTATTGTTCACTACACAAAATATTATTTGTTTGTAAGTAAATAACTAGGCTATGTTTAATGCATTTTTCTAGGATTTTAGTCAAGTCTGATGTAGGTGAAATGGGTCTATAATTATTCAAGATGTTTTATCTCCTTATTTATAAATTGGAATGACTATTGTATTCTTTAAATTATTTTATGCTCGACCATGCCGAAATGTAGTAATTATACACCTGGTAGCAGACCTTTAATGCATGTCATTAAAGTACACCTACTCATTAAAGGTCAGGTCTTTCAGCCAATGACGACTCAGGTTACAACTGTTCAGCCAATGACAGGTCAGCTTTCTACCGTTATAAAGCCGCAAGTATCGATTATTCTCGGATATGCAATCAAAAGAGAATTACCGAAAAGTCACGGAGGCTGGAAATCCAATACTGTCGCAGAAGGTTATGTTCTGTTACTATAATAATTAGCGTTAATTGTAAATAATATTCAAATAAATTCAATTTGTCATCTCGTTTTTCAATGTCTAATTTTATTTCAATGTTATCTCTGTAGGTTCTTATGGCCTAGCAAGGTCAATGTGCACATCTGTTCCTCGGAAAAAATCAATACTTTCGCGTTTGCGCACATCTCGCAACATACGGGACATTGCTCCAGGTCAGATACAATAAAATTAATAATATCAAGTTAGAAATATGGTCGAGCATAAAAAGTCGTATGAAACTCGCCTATAATGGTAATTAAGAAGCTCGTATGAAAATTATGAAACTCGCTTGCGCTCGTTTCATAAATATCCATACTCACTTCTTAATTACCTTCATTATAGGCTCGTTGCATAATGTACTATGAATAGATACTTTGAAATAAACCTAGATTAATAGAACACGATTAAGAGAATAAAATGTACAAAACAACAACACCGGACTTTTCTATAATTATTTGCTTAAGTTACTAAGAGTATTTTATTTAAAATACTAATTTTGGGGATTAAGAAACACGACTCTGGAAAGAAACCATGTTCTTAAAATCATCAGTAAGAATGGGCTGGCAACAAATGTCTAAGTTCCAGAAACAGAATAGTGTGCATGCCCACCTTCTTCAAGCTCCAATTTACAAGATGACATAATTAAACCATGCAAATGTGCTGTATTTTGTTCTAAAACATGTTATAAAATAAAACGAAGGGTTGATTCTAGCTGCATAAGGGCCTCTGAAGAGTGAAATAGCAATAAAATTGATAAATTATAAATCTATCGAAACGGGGTACAAAATTTATCGAAACAAAGATGAACGAGAAAGCTACGTACGAGTAATACGCCAGATTAAAGTAAGAGCCATTGTAGTGTAGGTGGCTTAAGCATGAGTCTATATCAGATAGCATTGATTGTAGTAGGTTCGAATCTCCGTTAGTCATAATTTTTTACATTACAAATTTACCATAATAAGTTTTATAAACACCATTTACACAAGTACCAAGTGTGACATCGCCTGGAAGTCAATTGAATGTGACATATGCCTTCCCTTCATATGCACTGCGGAGAGATTTGGGGTTTAACCCAGGCATATTGATGCACAATTTAGTGATTAAAAGTTGTGCATCGCCATCTCTCCTAGTCCCGAGGTAGAAATTTTACAAGAAAAATTACTGACCCGGCTGGGAATCAAACCCGGGCCGACTAGTCTGGAGGCAGACGCACTACCACAGAGCTAACTCAGCGGACTGTAGGAAAATATAAAATAATACATTCTTTCTCACCAATTCAGAGGAATTTTTGGACCATGCTATGTTGCACACTTGAGATTCAGTATCTATAACTTGCAGTGGCTGTCCTGTGAGTGTATTCCAAAAGCGGATACATCGATCAGCAGTTCCTCCTCCACTAGCTAGCAGTCCATGATGGTGGGGCGACCAAGCAAGAGCTATAAAATAAAGGGAATATAGTCAGATTTCCTACTTTTGTTTTATATTATTTTGTATTACTTTTAGATAGTGATGTTTAATTATTTTTTTTTATTTTAAGGTTTCTTGTACGGTATATCTTTTGTTGTTTGGATTCGTGGTAAAGATGATTACTGTCACACTTGTGAACTAATGACTTCTTTTTTAAATTCCTGAATCCTAATGATTTCTCAAAGTCAATAATTATTGAATAGGAAGAGTAGAGAGCGTAATAAATGATCTGTAACATTTATGTGCGGTAAGCAGGCTAAGTTAGACACAACTATCAACAATATACCTCTACTAGAAACATCAACAACCAAATTCCCTGGTTTGCATATTAATAATACAATAAATTGGAAAAATCATATCAAAGAAATAACCCCCAAACTTAGCTCAGCATGCTTCGCAATTAGGTCGTTACAACAATTTCTAAACAGCAGTATCTTAAAGACAATGTATTTTGCATATTTTCATTCCATTATGTCCTACGGAATAATATTTTGGGGAAATTCTGCAGACAGTAAAAATATATTCTTATTACAAAAAAGAGCCATTAGAATAATGTTGGAGCAAAGGCTAGAGAATCATGTAGATTATTTTTTAAAAAATTAGAGATTCTAACCTTAACAAATCAGTACATATACTCCATAATAAATTTCCTCTTATGTAATATAGAAAATTTTCCAACTAATTCAGCTATACATAGTATAAATACCCGCAGAAAGAATGATTTTCATACGCCATCATCAAATTTATCATGCTATCAAAGGGGAATACGTTAGGGCCTACGTGGCAATAAAAATGTTCAATAGTCTTCCTGAAGACATAAGAATCATAGCCAAAACCCTGCATTATTTAAGGTAAAACTAAAAAATTACTTAATATCTCACACTTTCTATTCTGTAGATGAATTCTTGACATTTCACAGTACTGTGTAAATATTTTAATAGTATTAAATGGTAAACATATTACATTATATAAAATATTATTGTTATTAAGGTATTAATTCTGTACATATGTCATATTTGCATTTTAAATGTATTGCATTTATATGTTAAACGTAAGAATTGGACATGTTCTTTATTCTATGCTATAAAGCAAATGTAAGAATATTATGGAACGAATAAATCTATCTATCTATCTATCTATCTATAGTGACAAGTAAACATAATTTATTAGTGAATAATAGCGAGTGTTGTGTTGTGTAAGGGAAAGAAATACAGTTCTATATACATATACTTATGTTCTATTATGGATTCAACACTTCTACTACTATGGTGGTAGTGGTGATGGTGATGGTGATAGTGATGGTGACAGTGGCGATGGCAGTGGTGACAGCAGCAGTGGTGGTGGTAGTGCCCTTGGCAATAGCACCAACAAAAATATAATCATGGCGAATGGTAGTGGTATTAGTGGTAAGAATATAAGTTGTGCTTGACCGCCCTTTTACCTCCAGGAAAGACCCGGTACTCTATTTTATAGGAGGCTGAGGGAACCTCGGGACCATTCTGGAAGTATGGTACGAGAAAATCCTGTCACCACACTAGACTGAACTCCGGACTTTCCAGTCCGTAGTGAGTTGCTCAACCAACCGAGCTGCCCAGTAATTTGTATTTATAATTTACAATTTTTTACTTCTACCACAATAGATAGATAGATAGATATTTATTAGCCTTAGGAAATACAATGATTTCATGGCATCGTCAGAGTGAATACATAATAAATATGCGGTTACATACATGTTTTTCCGACATACAAGATGTCTACAATAATATACAAATAATATACAATCAACACATTCAGTAATGAAGTCAATTCTCCACAGTTTTCTTCAGACCATTACTTGTACAAGGTTCTTGGTTTCCTTATCTTCTTGGGCAGTCTCACCCCAGACATGAATCAGATAGAAAAGAGCAGTAAACACAAAAGGAGATACTAACTACTGTAAGCTAAATTTGGAGTGCTAAACTAAGATACTCATTGACAGTAAAAGGCATGTGGAAAAGTAAAATATGTTTCACTGACTTTTTAAATCTAGCATACCTAAGGGCTTTAGTTTCAACAGGGCATGCACTTATTAGGCATATATTATTTAAGTGTACCGGTACGTACATTTTCAACACTGACCTGTTTGTACTGTGCTCTGTGCAAGAGGAGTAGAATATTCTACTCCTCTTGGCTCTGCGTTACCATGCCCAAAAATGTTACGCGTGAACATTGGTAAAATGGCAAGTAAAATATACGTTGGCAAAGAAATACAGAAAGCATTTACTCATACTTCCTAGTCATTAGTATTTTCTTGTGTATTTGTTTTATTTTTATAATGGATATAAAATCAAAATATACAAATATTTTAATGCAATTTGAATCACTGCACTTCTTAACAAAATTACCTTTAACAGCAGCAGTATGTTTCGTGTAACTCTGAATTGGAATTGTGGAATGTAGACACCAAATGAAAACTCTGTTATCATTGCCACCAGATGCAAGATATCGTCCGTCAGGAGACCACTTCAATCCACACACCTGAAGGTAATAGCAACGAAAATAATATTAAAACGAAAGGTAACTTATAGTCATACCAGAGTGTTTCACATAAACGTTTACCATTTTAATCAGTTATAAGCTTATAACTTACAAATAAAATACAGAAAACTCATGAATTTACTTTTGAACTACAGTAACTGAATCGTGAAACTCAAGTCATAATTGCAGAAACTCAAGTCATAATTTTTCTCAAATTAAGTTTTTCATATGGTTGTAATATTCACACATAACTTATACCTTTCAAGTGCTGGAGAAATTCCACATGTCCAGTGCTCTGTGTATATTTCACAGTGACAATAAGCTATAGTGAATTGCAGAAAAATGCAGGAAGATCACAAATCCAGGGCATATGGAATTTTTTACGAATTAAAACATTTTTCAGTTTGATTTTTTTTTTTAATTAAAGGAATTTGAAGAATTAAATATGCTATTCACACAATTTTTCATTTTTGTTTGATTGTGGTCTTTTTACAATTTATTGGCTTAAAGTTCTTTATAAGATAAAAAAATTGTCCTTCTCCGTCTTCTTCACCTAAATATTGTTTACAGAAATAAAAGGATGTTATTAGTCGTGAATTGCAGAAATCACAACATGTCCGGGCAATTCAGATTTTTTCCAGAAAATACTAAGAAAAAAAAATTAAGTTCATGTATGTCAAACACCATAACTTATTATTATGCTTTAACAAAAAAAAATAGTCACTTCAAAATACCAAACGTTTTTGAAGATAATCAAATGGGGTTTCTGCAATTCATGATTCAACCACAGTTTAGTATATACAGTCACGAAGTTTGAGTTGTGAGGGTACAAGGAACAATAGACTGTGCAGGTACTATTTCGCATTGTCTGTTATGAGGCAATAGTAGCGATCCTAGTGGTTAGCAACTATCTATGGATGCATATTTACTACGTATTGAGCTTCGTGACTGTATATACTAGAGTGTGATTCAACTGTTCACAATGCAGATTCCAATATTCTGTGATATTCGCTGAAGTACGGTATACAGAATTGTTGCTGTTGTTAACTTAATACCTGATGTCTTCTCGGAACTGAGCATGTGTCCTTGAACAATTTATGTGCACTCTGTCCTGTAAAGAGCACCAAAGGAAAAAGTCTGGAGAGGTTAGGTCTAGTGATCTGGGACCCACAGATTCTTAGAAAATGTGTGATGACCGAAGAAATTGATTATAAGCTTCAGGACCTCGTTGGACGTGTGGCCTGTAGCACTATTTTGCTGGAAGTACCCCTCTGTTACTCAATTTAATGTCACCAACTTGTTCTACGAATTCCGTGAAGATACGATCTTAAATCTGTGTTGACTGTCTCATCAAAGAAAATGAGGCAAGTAATTCTTAATGACAGACCCTGGGCATATAATGGTGCTTGGTGAATAACATGAGGATTTTCGCCAGCCCATTACTTGCTGTTTTGAGAGTTGATGTAGCCTATTTGGTGGTGAAAACATGTGTCATCCAAAAACCAGGTTCGGCGCAAATATTTCTGTGGTAAGTGGATTAAACGTTGTCGAACATCATCTACACGATTTTAAGGCATTGCAGACTTGTGTTTATCACTGTAACTGAGGAGAGATCCGTTTGTTTCCAGCTTTCTTGCTAATTGCGAAATTGTTAGCATACAGGTTCTCTTCGAAATGTCCGCGTTTCAACCAAGTAAATTGCAATCTATTAAGTTTTAACCAAATAAGCACTCTGCACAAGAAAATACTGCATGTCTGCTAAATTATTTCTGGACACATTTTTTAATAATAGACGATAATGGACAGTTGACAGTCGTTTCAATCATGACCAACTCTATTGATTCTTCTATAGCCTCTATGATGATAAAATCAAATCTCAAGGTTACACTGACTTCAGTAAGAAAGCTATAACTGATTAAAATGGTAAATATTTATATGGATCACCCTGTATAACTCGCAGTAATATAATATGTTATTAAAACTTCTCCACTGAAATTGTATAACTTAGCTATGTAAGAGTGACACATGGAAACTCTGAAAGAATACTACTTGAAAAATTCCAACTGGAAAAAGAAAGGGGGGTGAAGACCAAAAATCACTTACGTGGAAGAGATTTAAAGAATGATGCAAGAGAAGAGGACTGAAATAATAAATATAGATGCAGAAATATATTTTTTATCCAACAGCAGAAGCTTAATTTGCTGTCACCCCAATTCTACGAGCATGCTCGTAGATGGCACTAGTGCCAAGAAGTGTAGACCGACATTGTTCAGAGTGTACCACAGGTGGTAGATCCATATTATATTCGTAATGAACGATGATGATAATTGAGAATTGTTGGGAATGTCACGGGAGAATCAGAGTAGTAGGTTATTAAAAGCGCTTAAGAAGATACACTGTAAAATCTGGCAGACAAATAAATAAAACATAACTAAATTCACTACTCCCTTTGAACTGGTAGTGGTACCGAAATTAAATGTTTTAAATTTAAATTTAACTAAACCAATTTGCAATTTGGAACATCACATTCATGCTAAAATTCTATACAGTAATAATTATAACATTTTTAAAGTGATATTGTCACATAAGTACAAATGTAATCAGTTTATATAAATTGCACTCACCTCCTGCCGATGGCCAGTTAATTTCTTTATTGCTACATGCTGTGGTACTCTCACATCACGTAAGAAGATGCACCTATCCCTGCTTCCTGATGCCAGGACGTTGTCATTCCAAGCGAGACTGCCAATCCTAGCATCATGTCCTGCCAGTACATTTGTCTTCTTCAGTACACTTGGATCCCACAATTGAACTGTGCCATAGTGAGTTCCAACAGATACCATGTCACCCTGGATATCAGTATAGTCAGATAGATATACTGTACTAAAATTACATTGCACAAATTCCTGATAATCTGAATTTTTGTATTCCGGTAAGTATAAAAGTTATTTTTTTTTAATTCTGGAGAGATTAGTAAGTCAATGATATGTAGCAGTAGTAATGAACTAATGATGAAAGCAAAATGAATGGGTACATAAAACACTAGCATGACAGTCATTTGCGCCGTATATGGAGACAATGCTATAGAAGAAAGCACGGCAAGGAAATGGTTTTCCCGTTTTAGGGAGGGACGTTTTGACATTAGTGACACTCCATGTTCGGGAAGACCTTCGGAGTTTATGAAGACCGTTTAAACACATTAATCCACAATGATCCACGTCAGTGTTCCCGAGAACTGGCAAATGTGATGAACTGTGACCATTCCACCATCGTGCAACATTTATTGTCACCAACTGAGACGTCTTGCACACGCAATCCAAGAAAAACGATCAACAAGACTGCGTGAAGTAATGCTACTCCATGATAATGCCTGCCCGCACTCTGCTAACCTGACACAAAACACTATCCAGGAGTTCAGTTGGGAAGTCATTCCACACCCGCCTTATTCACCTGATCTTGCGCCTTCTGATTTTCACCTTTTCCGTTCTTTATCAAACAATCTTCAAGGAACTTCCACTTCCGGATGAAAATGCGCTCTGAACGTCGCTTGGTCACTTCTTTAACTCAAAACCACGCGATTTCTACAGGCTTGGAAACGAAAAACTACTCCAGCATTGACAGACTATTGTAAACATTGAAGGAGAATATATTGTTGATGATTAACTTCTCTCTTATGTGTATCTGATGTGTTTAATAAACTTATGAAAAATCGCTATAGAATTATGCACCAACCTAGTATATCTCTGCCAGTGACTGATCATTGGACTTCAAGCATTTAAACATATCGGATACTGTACTTTTTGTCACAGATTAGTATAAAATTTTGCTCTCTCTTCCCCCTCTCCATAAACTGTGACGTTGTACAGAGGCAGAGATGTAATGAAATACATAGGACAGACAGGCAGATCATTCCAAACACGCTACAAAGAACACATTAAAGCAATAACCAGAGGACACAATACATCTACATATGCGATCACATAACCAATGCTAACCATACATATAATAACATAAATACGGACATGGAAATCCTATACATACAACCCAAGAACCAAAAACTCAACACACTAGAACAATACGAAATATACAAACACACTAAAACACACCCCGATCAAATTCTCAACACACAGATCAATTTCAGTACACACACACTATTTGACTCCACTCTTCAACACCTTTCAACAATCAAACACACCCACATAACAAGCAGAGAAGTTCGAGATGACGCCGTGATCTAGTAGGCTCTGAGGATGGTGCATGAAGCACTGAAACAGCTGTAAGCCGCACAAATCTTACATAATGAACACGAGTATGTCAACTAGTTAATCAATTAATTATATTCAAGTGTTAAAAGTAGTGTACGCAAGATTCAAAATGGATAATAAAATACAGTAAATTCATATTTTACTGATCAGATATCACCTAGATACAACTATATAGGCCTAACTAGATTGAACACCGTATTTTAACAAATGTTAATACAAATGTTATTCAGATAATACTGGTGGTTAATATGGTGATAATGGTGTTCGCGATGAGAAAGAGAAGAACGAGCAGAAAGAGGAAAAGAAGATCAAATAAATTGAACCTAGTTCTTCAAAATGTCTCAAGAAATAAATATGAATCTAGTTTAAATGTTTCTGAAAATAAATTGTCCTGGTGTTATTATTTTACTCCAATTATCCTAGAAGAAAGTCAACTTTTTATCAGTTAGCAAGTACACGAACCTTTTTGTTCCAGCAGACAGAACTGACAAGATTTCCACTTGCCTCTAGGTCACACAATCTGGTAACCTGGCCATTTTTAGCTGTCCAAAGATATACTGACGATTTGAGTCCAACACCAAGTACATTCTGACTTGACCAGTCCACCAGGTTGAGGTAGAAGTCATCTTGGAGTTCCGGTGCATCTAGAATCTAATAATAAATTAACTTATCAATTGAGATAACTTGGAATTAAAACTTCATCCCTGCATACGACAAGATATTAATTTATTTAACATTCTAAAAAATTAGAATCAAACTAGAGGCTATACAGAACACAGCATAATTATTTTTCATCTTAAAAGCGATTAGTACGAGTATAGATGCGGTCTAGTACCAGGGTTTATTTCTTGGCCAGTTCTTTGGCAGATCAGTGCTGAGACATGGGTTATCATTTCACAGACTCAATGTCTGAAATGATTAGAGGAGAAAGTTTTGGTTTTGAACTGTTTGTTGAAACTTAATATTGCCGTTGTTTCAAAACTATTTGTTGGTCCCATCCAGTAGCGGCTGGTGGTCAAAATAATGAGTGTGCTACAATCTCTGTATCGGTCTACTGTTTACACTTACATGTATTTATTTTAATTTGAGACTCGCCTAATGGCGAAATATGAAGTCCTTCGTACTGCAGAACTTGTCATTTACCCTGGTGTTAAACCCCTCCATCTTAGTCATTATACTCTTTTCAATTGACAGTATTGCAAGAGCAGTGAGACGATCCTGGGACATAGTGTTCCTTAAAAACATTTTTATGCGTTTCAAACAAGAAAAACATCTTTCTGGCTCAGCAGTGGTCATTGGTGTTGTAACCAAAATATTTTAACAACTTCGTTACTTCACAGAATGAATCCTGTAAATTGTTGGAGACTATGTATTGTAAAAATTGAACAGCTCCATCTATATTTTGGAAGTCAGGTCTTCCGTATAGAACTCCAAGCTGTGTCTGTAACACACTTTTGTTCATTGTAGTATAGACTAGCTGTTGACAGAAACTTCAACAGGTAGATGGCAGCAGTAGTCGGACACTTGAATTACCAAATACATTGTAAATGGTTCCGAGTTCTTCCACAAACAAGCATTCTTTCGTTACGCTTTACTTTTACAATCTCCAACCTGTGTCGTGCTGACGCTGACTACAGCACTTTCCCGCGTAAAAATAGCCAATCAGAGCAGTGATTTCAGCTTCGCACATACGCATTAACTGTCTACATTCTCATGTAGAGTTTTGAGTAGCACAACGAACCCCCTGAGGCACCAAAGAGCGAAGAGCGAAGACTAAACACTCTATAACGCATCATGAACATAACGACGGGAAATTGTCAAATGGCAGATCAGATACTATGGTATTAAAAATACATTATTTGAGCAAAAATTATCATTGTGCTATAGCACTGTAGCACATAAGGACGGGCTGCCCCTGGTCCCATTTCAAGGTGGCATGCTACTGAGTTTTTGCCATTTATACAATTTCCATTTTATCTTATTGAAAATTTTACAACAGTTGGATATTGGTAAAATATATGTGCAATTTTTTTTTCAAGTTTTTATCTTGAAAAATGTAGCCACAAAAATTGTTGTACTTCTTTATTTAAAATGAATGTCTAATTTAATAAACATTTATCTGGGCCTCACACAAAGATAATAAATTTCCTAAAAGTTTAAAATGTAGCTATGACTCCCTATAATGAAATAGTGCATTGGTTTTTCCTGGCCAATATACTTCATTAGTTAAAAAAATGAATTTGAACATTCGATTTGTTTGATTTTTCAACTTCATTGCCCGACATAAAAAATCACAGCTCTCTTAATCACTGAAATGATGAGAGGAGAAATTTTTGGTTTTGAACGGTTTGTTGTTGATATCTCCCGACATTTCGAAACTATTTGCAGATCTCATCTTAAGGTGGTATGCAACTGAGTTTGTAATCTCTACAATTTTCAATGTACATTATTGAAAATTTTACATCATTCAGATATTGCTAAAGTACAATTGCACATTTATTTTTTATTTTAAAATAATTTTTATTTTTAGTAAACAATTATCTGGGTCTCACATAAAGATAATCAATTTCCTAAAAGATTGATAAAATTAAACTCCTAGATACCTAGGACATATTCTGAAAAAGGAAAGAAGCTCAGTTAAAATTTGAATTTTTTAGAATGTTTTTGTTGTTTTCCACAACTTTTTAAAAGTGGAGCTACCTTCTTTTTGCAGGGAGCCCTTCAATTATATAAGCAAATTGACTTATTGGTACAACTAATTTACTCATATAATTCAATAACAAATAACAAAAAAGACTCAAACTGCTGGAGAAGTAAAAGTACCTTGTAAGGAAGGCGGGATATTCTTCTTAGTGTTTTAGACGGTGTCTGCAGTATTTTCCGACTAACTTTACTTAGTGGTGATAATGAAAATAAATTTGAAGTAAGGTTCTCATCATTTGCATCTTTTGTTGGTGACATGAACTGTAAAATAAGTAAATTCAATGCAGTACAAAAGTATAGCTTAACCATCCATTAGTAACATTGCAAACACTAGTTACGGTTTAATTTGTGATACATTTTATACAATGAGTAGGCCTAATGATATACCGATACTGAATAAAATCTTACTATAATACATTTTGAGTAAAAGAGTAGTGCAATTTGGATATGCCAAGTAGCATGTACTGTAATACTGGCATATTTATTATTTCAAAAGATATTTCAAATGATGTTTTAGTTTAAAGAAAACTTTAAGGCGTGACAATTATTTTTTCAACAAAACTTTTAGTAACACAAACTTTCTATCAAATATAACATTAAGATCCAAAAATCTAAAATTTTTTTTATAAAACGCAATTCTGGAGATACATCTGTAAGCCTAGTGCCAATGAAGATGTTGGCCCACAGAGGAATCTATTTCAAAGCAAGGAAACTTGGTAGGAGGAGGAACAGCTGACCAGAAACCTTAACTGGCTGATGCAAGACTCTAATATGGTGTAAATCTACAATATGAAAACTTCAATTTTACTTGGTTCTGAAAGAAACTGTGCTAGAATTTCTATTCCCTTTTCAAAATATCATCTTTGACTGGGTTCCAACATGTGGCAGTTGAGGTTAGATGAAAGTATGGTAACTACTAATCCACTACTGTTGCTAGTGTATCATACACACACTGCCTCTTTCCTCTCTCACTAAGATTTAAGTGGATTGTATTAATGGTTTTGAAGTATAGCTAAATTATTTTCAAAATTTATGGAAGAGTGACAACACCAACTTCACAAAACAAAATCTCCAATAGCGACTCTAAGGATCCAGAAGACAAAATAATGGAACTTTTTAAATATGCCAGTGATATCTTTCATTTAGATTTCTACTTTTTGTAAATATTTACAAGCTGAACTAAAGGGAGGGGCTACTCATCACTTAGCACTGGTCAGCTTGATGAGTTAATGACCGAATTTGGTATAATTTTCCTCTATTCAATACCTAATTCTCTCTTTACCCTTTCCTATCCAGTCCTCTGACTGAACTCTTACGTTCTTTGACCCCGACAGTATTAGAGCATTCGAGGCCTAGGGGTTCATTTCACTTTCCTTCCTACCCTTCCTACTTTTCTGTTCCTAGTGCTGACCTGCTATGGCACTAAAATCTCCTCCAGTGGCTTAAGGAGGGAAAGTTGGTGATCAACAAGATCTCCCAACTAGGTCCAGTGGACCCATCGACCAACAGCAGGTGTGGCCCTCCAGACATTCTGGGGGTTGTGTGTGAATGAAGTAGCCACCAAAACATTAAAATATGGTGTTCACTTAAATCGGCTACAACTTGCCATTTTCAATCTGCATAGAATTGGAATATATCAGTCTCCTAACTGTCCATTGTGCAACTAAATCAAGAAATGGATTCAGAACATCTCAAAATCTGTGTGTCAGTGGCTAACCATGACAATATCTTTGAAAAAATATTGGAGTGCAAGAGGTCAAATGACTTTATTGTCAAATGCTTGGCATTAAAAAACAACAACAACTTTTTGTAAATACCAATCGGTATGGAGCAGAACCTTCTGAAGATTGGCTTAAAAATACTTACTCACTCACTCACTTACTTATGGCTTTTAAAGAACCTGGAGGTTCATTGCCATCCTCACATAAATCTGTGATCAGTCCCTATCCTGAGCAAGATTAATTCAGTCACTATCATCATATCCCACCTCCCTCAAATCCATTTTGATATTATCCTCCCATCTATGTCTCGGCATCCCCACAGGTCTTTTTCCCTCCGGCCTCCCAACTAACACTCTATATACATTTCTGGATTCACTCATACGTGCTACAAGTCCTGCCCATCTCAAACTTACAATAGCGATATCTATCATTAACTAAGGAAGAGACTAGTGATGTGCTTTGTGTGGAATGTGGCACTGTATGGGGCAGAAACATGGACATTACGACGAAGTGAGAGAAGAGAATAGAACCATTTGAAATGTGGATTGGAGAAGAATAGAACGTGTGAAATGGACAGATATAATAAGAAATGAAGCTGTGGTAGAAAGAGTGGGCAAAGAAAGAATAATGCTGAAACTGATCAGAATGAGAAAAATAAATTAGATGGGTCACTGGCTAAGGAAAAACTAACTACTGAAGGATGTACTAGAAGGAATGATGAACGGGGAAAAAGTTCGGGCAGAATTAGATATCAGATGGTAGACAATATTAAGATATATGGATTGTATGTGGAGACTAAGAGGAAGGCGGAAAAGAGGGCAGATTTAAGGATGCTCAGATTGTAGTGAAGGATCTGCTCTTGGCCAGAAACTCTGAATGAAAGTGGCTTATAATGATATTTTGGACGTAAAACTTATGTCTTTCTTTTCAAACAATCAGCAGTACTCAATCAGACTCTTTTAAAAACGATTTATGCCGGTATCTGTGAAAATTCACCTGTGCATAACAAAATGAGTTTAGAACTAGTGCAGCAAATCTTCTAAGAAAGAAGGACACTCCTCCAGTGAAGACTTCTGTGCCCGAAAGCAGTAAGAGCTAAGAGTGAAAAGTAATTCTGTAGTATCAGTACCGGTACATGAACATTAATTCTTCTTAAGAAATTATTTTTCGTTCGATATAAATTGTACCATTTCGACAGTTTATTCTATATAATATAACAAGTTCACGAAAAAAAATTATCTGATTTAATTAGAAACACCAGACCCATTAAAATTATATAAACAGGTAAATCTTAATGGGTACTCACTACTTGCGCAGTCTAAAAGACACAGCAAGCCATCAGAATGTACAACTCTAAAAACTCGTAGAGAAAAGGAGAACAAAGAAGGAAGAAATTGATAGTAAATAACCATTGTAATTGGTTTAAATCATATCTTGACAGTCGAAAACAATTTCTAGAAATAAACACAATACATTCGACTTCCACCTCTATGAAGCACGGTGTTCCGCAGGGCTCAGTTCTTGGACCGGTACTTTTTTTTATTATATATAAATGATCTCTCAGATCATATACCTTTTGCTAAGATGGTTTTGTTTGCTGATGATACAAATATGCTATTTAACTCTAGCAATAAAAATGAGTTGCTAAGTACAGTCAATCAGAGCAATGGCCACCTCCAAAACTGGCTTCAGCAAAATAAGTTACAACTGAATATTAGTAAGACTGTTTACATACTGTACTCTTTAACAATAGCAGCGATCAAAATTCTACTCCTATCAAAATAAATGATAAAGACATAATGGAAGTTAAAAATACAAAATTTCTAGGCATCTGGATCGACTCTGCTTTAACCTGGAACTATCATGTTGAGAAAACTATAGAAAAATTGAACCGCTATATATATGCTTTCAGAATATTAAACAAAACAACCTCTAATGAAGTTCTCAGATCTATGTATTTTGGCTACGTACATTCCCAGATTCAGTATGGCATACCATTATGGGGCGCAACAAGCAAAATTACGGAAATTTTTAAGCTACAGAAGAAAATTATAAAAATTATGAAACAAGCACCTATAAGGTCGCAAAAGTAAAGAAATTTTTAGGGAACTCAAAATTCTGCCAGTACCTTGTATATACATTCTAGAAACAGTGTCTTTCATTCATAAAAACAAAGTAAAATTCAAATTGAATTCAGACTACCACATGTATCAAACAAGAACATCAAGTCATATCCATCTGTCCACTCATAGAATAACCACAAGTCTTAAAAGTATTTTACATAGAGGCATAAATATGTATAATAAAATTCCAAGCTCCATAATAAGTAGTAAACAAAAGAAGCTTAAAAGCATTGTCAACAGGTTGCTGCTGCATCATATGCCATATACTGTAGAGGAATTTATGTCTTTAGACCTTGCAGAAAGTGCCTACTAATGTGTAATTGTATCATGTCAGCAGATGTCCTGCAATAACAGAGCTACAAATTCATAAATATGTCCATAGTATAATCAGAAACTAGATTAAGACTTAGAAATAAGATTGACGAAGCCATGATTTGTAAAGATCTTTATGGTGAATAAATTACTATTACTATTACTACTACTACTACTATTTCAAAATTTGAAATTTATTTAATAAATAACCTTAATTATTTTATTGAAATTTATTTTAATTTATGTGCAGCATTCCTAGATAAATTGACATACAGATACTCAATATGAAAAATAATTCAGGACAGAAAGAATAAAGTTGCAAGAAGGGTAAACTGGAAAGTTATTTTGTCACAATAATATTGCCCACAAATCGCCAACGAGATTATTTTGCATAATCGTGATTTTTGTTGTATTTACAGCTATTGTTGTTAGGCCTTGAAGGTTAGAATTCCCACATGGAAACTTATTGCTAGGGAAACCATTCTTCATAACATAAAACTATACTGACATGGACCCATTACAGTGCATTTATTGTTACTTAGTTACCATTACAGTATAGTTTTGCGAAGGCTTTGGAATAACATTGCTCTAAATTTTCAATGCAAAAAATATTGTATTTGTAATATTTTAAAAATATGATCGTGCAAAAAATTGTTGTACTATACACGTTTGTGAAGTACATACAAAATCTCACTCTGTTCGTTTTTCAAACCTTTTCTCGATTTTGTAAAAAGCACTTCCCAACCTTGTATCGTAATATACTATTACAAGTTACTGTACATTATATTAATATTACCTGAAAAAGTTTAGCTTTCTCTGGAGACTTGATATCACATGTCACAGTCTCATCACAATTATTGGATCCAAAGAGTTCATTCCTTAGAACTTTGGAATACGTGATTTTATCATGAATTGGACCTTCCTTATTCAGCATTAACTGACTTTCCTGTAATAGTTCATAGTTTTATTTACGTCTTTTTGCTTCGGTATACATAATAAGATATACGGTACACAGTCAATTAAGATACAATAAATATAACAAAATAAAATAAATACATTCATGAAATTAACCAACGAGTTTCTGAAACTACCGGCTTTTTTTTTTCTTCCTGGTACCTCTTTAATATTTCATTTGTACATTTTGTCATTAAATTATTTTAGAAATAAAAGTTGGAAACATCAAGTTGGAAACATCAAGTTGGAAGATCTGAGGAACTACATTACTACTAATGTTCCTTTGTCGAAAACTTCAGGAATTATTTGCAACGAAACACTAACTTCAGCTGCTGTGAGTAGGCCTAAAGAATCTTAAGAAATTTCAGTCTGCTGTAAAAGATGTCAAAGTAACTTTCTAGTAAAATTGACTAGACAATAAAAGTAATATCATGCAGACATTCTTCAGTGAGGACATGCTGACTAAATGTTAGCGTTTTGTTTTGAAAACTCTCAATCTCACGAAATTCGTTCAAATGTTTATAAACAGCTTGCAATTTGGAACTTTGTCACCAGGGTATCTTTCCTGAAATAGTCTTTAAACTTCTATGTACTGACCACGTTACATCATCACATAATGAATCATATCAAATTCCGTTTGTGGAATGGATTACTTTATCTGAACCATTTTAATCTTTGTAATTACGCAGTAATGTAACACGTAAAGTAAAACAGACACTACAGAAAATCTAGGCCTGTGGCCTGCCTAACATAGCCGCCTGTGCTAACACACTTGCAAAAGAAACAAATTTTGTTCAACGGATAATCATTCAACTGTTCACTCTGTCTAATTCAGAGAGGAAAGCTGTACTGGAAGAAACATTTTATGACTCAAAAGACTGGGAACTCCTTTCTAAATGAAATCACATTCTATGCGTCAATAATTAAATGTTTGGAAAATAATGTAAGTTACAGTACTTCATCATCATGAACCGATCCAGCTTAGGTCCTCCAAGACCTGTTCCATAAAAACTTTAAAAAATATTCTAGTTTTCTTAAAGCATTTAAAAGTTAAAATATTACGACACAGAATGTTTAATTTTAACTAATATCAATATTGCAGCTATTGATGCAGTCTAAAATGTAGCCAAACATGAAATATAACAATCATTTACTATAGTTATCAATCAGAGCCAACGCAATACTACTCACAATTTCCAATGCCATTTTGCTTTGCCAGTTGTTGTGGTCTCTTAGAGGTATAAATCGGTCACTTGTGACTTTGCCGTTTGGACTTCTGGAAGACGCTGGATTCTCCAGACATACAAAAGAAATTAAAATAATAGCTATTTAAGACATACACGAACAAATCACAATAAATTCTGGATAAAATGTTGCACTAAAAAGACATTATGGCTTACTACCATTAAATTTACTGTTAAACAAGTAAGTTATGACTCAAAATATGATTTGCTATTTATATTCAACATGAGCTGGAATTCAAAAACAAACTTCAGAAAATACAGTACGCCTACTAAGAAATAAGAACAAAGTTGTAATTATATATGTACTTGTTACTTTTATTCTCTAAAAACAATGCCTTCGATCAGATTGCAACCACAGTTGGCGAAAAGCTACTACATTTGAATAGCGAGCAGGACAATGACAAAAACTGAGTTTAATCGTTAAAACAGGGTCAGAACAAATGAAGAACTATATGTGAGATATTTTAACATTTATATGATTGAATGTACAGTTTTATAAAGTTTATAGAGTTATACAGTTAATTGTATACTATGAATTGATTACTTACTTACAAATGGCTTTTAAGGAACCCAAAGGTTCATTGCCGCCCTCACATAAGCCCGCCAGCGGTCCCTATCCTGTGCAAGATTAATCCAGTCTCTATCATCACACCCCATCTCCCTCAAATCCATTTTAATATTATCTTTCCCATTTACGTCTCGGCCTCCCTAAAGGTCTTTTTCCCTCTGGTCTCCCAACTAACACTCTATATGCATTTCTGGATTCGCCCATATGTGCTATATGCCCTGCCCATCTCAAACGTCTGGATTTTAAGTTCCTAATTATGTTAGGTGAAGAATACAATGCGTGCAGTTCTGTGTTGTGTAACTTTCTCCATTCTCCTCTAACTTCATCCCGCTTAGCTCCAAATATTTTCCTAAGCACCTTATTCTCAAACACCCTTAACCTATGTTCCTGTCTCAGAGTGAGAGTCCAAGTTTCACAACTATACAGAAGAACCGGTAATATAACTGTTTTATAAATTCTAACTTTCAGATTTTTGGAGAGCAGACTGGATGATAAGAGCTTCTCAACCGAATAATAACACGCATTTCCCATATTTATTCTGCGTTTAATTTCCTCCCAAGTGTCATTTATATTTGTTACTGTTGCTCCAAGATATTTGAATTTTTCCACCTCTTCGAAGGATGAATCTCCAATTTTTATATTTCCATTTCGTACAATATTCTGGTCACGAGACATAATCATATACTTTGTCTTTTCGGGATTTACTTCCAAACTGATCACTTTACTTGCTTCAAGTAAAATTTCCGTGTTTTCCCTATGAATTACTTGTATTAAATAAAAAAGATTTGCAGAAACTTCAATGATAGGCTCTAACTGATTAGCAATACTGGTAATGTGAGTTTTAAATGTTTTAAAACAATATTTGTATAAATAGTTAGTTATAAATCCATTTTATTCCCATTGACGAATTTTTAAAATGAAAATTGAAAATATGTAATACGGTAGAGTAGATTGTTATGTAGGTAGTATTGAATTTTTGTATATTTGTATTTATGTTTGATATTGTCTCTTGTCTGTATGGAGCTTAATGACAATAAAGATATTACCTTACATTAAATTACCCGTACATTGTTTCTGAGTGCTAAACTTTAATATAATTTGATCCCTAGTTAAAAAAATTCTCCTTTTTACCACTCGTGGTCAAAAAATTGTTTGGAATAAAATTCCCACCCTAAAAGAGGCCTATAAATTTGCCAATCCTGCTTGCAATAGTTTACTTTTCTTGTGCTACTACAATAATTTTGAAACGCTTTACAGCACTGAAAATTGTTCCATAAATCAGTAATGTGTATAAAAATATCCCTTAACTCACATCACTGTAAATCAGAGTCATCTGAAAGAATTAGAGTTCTTACATTTCTGGTTGGTGTTCCTGGAGGAGGAGACTTGATGTCAGTAGGAGTGAGAGTACCAGAAGAAGACATCTCAGAGTTAGAACCTGTCTCATATCTGCTTGTCTGGGATGTATCATTTGGTAGTGACATTATGTTTATGTAAACTGTAGGAAATCAATACAAATGTTATAAACAGACAAAAACAGTGGATAACAAATGTTCTTTTGCTACATGCCATATTAGAAAAAAGTTGGCAAGGAATTCATAGAATCCCTGTAATTGCATGGAACTTTTAAATGATTAGTGGCTGTGTGACTGTATGGGTTTGGATATTTGGAGGTTATGAAGTGTATAAAATAAATTAAAGATCTTTATGCATTATTAAGAGTTATTTTACTTCTATCTTTTAGTTTATGCTACGTTGTACACTGCATCAGCTGCTGCCAGTAAGACGCAAGATGCGCATAGAGTATCAATGTAACAGAAATAGAAGTAACGGACATTTCTTTTCGAATAGATGCCCATTCCACGTTAAGAGTCGTATTACTGCACAATTAATATATTACAACATATTTTTCTAATAAATATTTGACACAAAGTCATTCCAAATAAAGTGAGCCAGTGCAAAATAGCTTAAATTTTCTTTTACCCTGTTTCTCTGTACCGGTACTCATTCAGTACCAATACCTACAGAAAAGTAACTCAAAACTGGTAGCTAGGCTTAGGCTACTATTAAGAATTTGTCCGACTAGTTTTCATCACCACTTGAAAATACAGAAGTTGGAAAATTCTGCTATACATTATGCATACTACACAAAAATTCATTTTCTGAGGGTGCAATTGAGGTACCAGTATTTCAATAAAACTAGATATTTTGTTCAAAATGTTTGCATAACTAGATTTGAGGAAATATCATTCCACTTGCCACTGGTTTAGCTCAGTCAGTTAAGGTGCTTGCTTGCTGATCCGGAGTTGCGCTTAGGTACAGGTTCGATTCCCACTTAGGTTGACCACCTGGTTGGGTTTTTCCGAAGTTTACTTCAACCGTAAAGCGAATGTCAGGTAATCCTCATCTCGCTATCATCAATTTTATCGATGCTAAATAACTTAGTAGTTAATACAGCGTCATTAAATAACCAACTAAAAGAAATAAATAAAAAAAAAATCATTCCAGGTTTATAAACTCAAAATTTTTAAATATAATTACAAGAAAAATGTGTAAGTTAATTATTATTTGATATTTCAACATCCCAATGTTAAATTTTAAATTGGGATCGCAATGAAATATTACACTTTTAGTAATTTAGGTAAATTGCAACATAGGCTACTTGTCTTATGTAGACTACTATATGGCTTAGGAAGACTTGGAGGAGAATTATGGGGGAAGAGATCAGAAGAATGGGGGAAACATGGAATGAGGTGAAAAGAATGTTAGGAGACAGGAATATATGGATAAATTTCATTTCTGTCCTACACCCTAAAAGAGATTACCGGTATCAGACATGAGAAGAAGTATATAAGGTCTACTATATAATGCTCTTAATGCTAAAACAGTATTCCAGTCTAGATGAATTTAAATACTATTATAGTCACAATCATGCCATGGTATGAAAGAAAAATTTCACAATCTCGAGCGGGAATCGAATCTGCGACTTCCTGTTCTCCGGTCAGGCGCTCTACCACTGAGCTATCGAGTTCGTCTCACGCCAAATGCTCGGAATTATCCTTTCATACTCGCGACTCTGTTATAGAGTACTGTCCATAGCATCTGATGTAGTCAGCACTGCTTATGGGTTTGAAAGAAACTTTACAAATGTAATCTTCATCTTACGATGTTTGGTGACGTATACACGTCCGTTGATGTGACATATTAATGAATTTAAATACTATTATAGTCACAATCATGCCATGGTATGAAAGAAAAATTTCACAACCTCGAGCAGGAATCGAACCTGCGACTTCCTGTTCTCCGGTCAGGCACTGAGCTATCGAGTTTGTCTCACTCCAAAGGCTTGGAATTATCCTTTCATACTGGCGACTCTGTTATAGAGTACTGTCCATAGCGTCTGATGTAGTCAGCACTGCTTATGGGTTAGAAAGAAACTTTACAAATGTAATCTTCATCTTACATCGTAAGATGAAGATTACATTCCAGTCTAGACTTATTTAAGGCCAGAAATGATAATTTCCAAAAATATAATTACTGCACTGAAGTATTTTACACTCTGAATTTAAAAAAAAAAATTAATTAAAAGCAGAACATAATTACCTTCTTAGTTAAAAATAAATCTTGCTCAGGATAGGGACCAATGGTGGGCTTATGTGAGGGTGGCAATGAACCTCCGGGTTCCTTAAAAGCCAGTAAGTAAGTAAGTAAGTAAGTAAGTAAGTAAGTAAGTAAGTAAGTAAGTAACTATTCTACTACGCGAATTATTTAGCTTGTTCATCACTTTCATCCATTTAATTTCTTCTCTTGGCAGATTATTTTTTTGACTAATTTTTCTAAGTTTTGGTTGAAGCAAACATCTCTTTCCAGTCAAACATATGCTAAAACTTGATTTCTTGATACTTTCAGAATATTTTGTTTAGAGTCTACTTGTTACAGAAACGAGAGAAGTAAGTCTGACATCTCTAAGAAAGTAACTGCCACATTTTCATTATTATCGAAGCTATTTTTAGAGTAGGGTTACCAGATACTCGTGTGAAGAACAGGGAAAACTGATTCAAAAGCAGGACACAAACAATGTTGTAGAGATCCTATAGTTTACGCCTTTTTTAAATTAAAACGGTCACCTTAAGCTACGAAATTGGTATTACTGGATATTTTATGTAGGCCTACGACAAAAGAAAATAACACATACAAAAATCAATACAATTACAGTACCGAGTACTGCGAGTACAATACTTCTAGTGCTTGTACAAGCACTGTATGCAGAAGCATGAATTAAATATAATACAGAAAGAAAACCACAAATATCAGATTGAAGTACTAATCAAATTTATTTATTTATTTATTATTATTTCTTTTAAGATTCATTTGCCCTAAATACATCCACCTCCCCTTTGGTACTCCAATGCTTTCAGGTTACAAAAAATGAATCTATTTTTTAACAAAGTTATGTCATATTCAAGGACATAAAACTCTTTTGATCTGACATGACTCTTACTTACAAATGGCTTTTAAGGAACCCAGAGGTTCATTGCCGCCCTCACATAAGCCCACCATCGATCCCTATCCTAAGCAAGATTAATCCATTCTCTACCATCATATCCCACCTCCCTCAAATCCATTTTTATATTATCTTCCCATCTATGTCTCGGCCTCCCCAAAGGTTTTTTTTCCCCTTTGGCCTTCCAACTAATACCTAACATGACTCTACTAACATAATACCGGTAATTATTATTACAAAAAATTTTCAGTTTCTCTAGGACTGAATCATCCAGCATCTTTTCTTTTTTCTTCGCTTATATCCTCACTTTTTTCATTACATGTCTACAATTAACTGGCTTCCAATTACTTTACTCACAGGAAAAGGCATTAAAATTTGAATTTTTCACTCACTGCTATTAAATGGACTACAGTACAAACATACCAAATCAATATATTAAAAGTAATTATAACAAATATTTACAGTCTAGCCTACATGTTAAGGCAGCAATTGAAAAGTTTCGAGAGTAGCCCTATTTAAAAAAAAATTCTAGTACTACTATATGTTTGTTTTCGTCATTAATATTCCTATAGTCCGCAGTAAAGTGGGCATTAAGTCTTAAACAGTGGCGAAGCTCTTAAGAGGCTTTTGAGGCTTAGCCTACGCAAAAAATTTAATTATTATACTTAGTAACAGTATAAGTTCATAATAATGATGTATCGTAACACTTAGCTTCACTTCGATCCTTCTATATTATATTAAATTCACTGCGCAAAGCTTATCACAGAAACCTTCATAGCGAGGTGCGACAGCCTTGCTCACAGGCAGCGACACTCGCAAGCTTGAGGGGAGGCCGAGGAGGAGGTATCGATTCACTACAACTTGGTAGCAAGAAGCGGGGATAGCCTCAACCGCGATATAATATGCTGCACTATGTTTCTTTTCCTGTGAATGTGCTGCATTGTTGACTGTTAGTTTAATCAAAAATGCATGCGTGTATGTATGTATTTATTTACACTGCAAGTGGGCAAGCACCCGGTGGCAGTGGTATATACAATATTAACAATACACAATAAAATGATAAGCAATACACAATAAAATCTACAATACACAATACAATTTACAACACATATACAATTTTATACACAATACAATAAGAATACACAATACAATTTAACACAATAATAATAAAACATAAATAAAATACCTAATTTTACAACACAACCTACATAATTATGTATAGGTCCTACATAAGTTTCAATAGTCTTTCACTTATTCTCATCTCATTCCCTGTAGTGGCACTATGACGCATTTCACTGACACTTTAGCACACATTTCACTGACACTCTGTAACACATTTCACTGACACTATAGAACACATTTCATTGACGCCATAAATTATCACTGATCGGAACTGTTCACTGCACTGTAAAACCATAACTTCACTGACTCACCTCGCTTCACTGATACAACAGTTCAAATAAGTCAAATAATTACATCCTTATGCATACTTATAAACAGAACTACATTTAAACTAAACATTTATAGTCTAAGGCCCTCTTACACGCTATTTTTAAATAATTTACAATTCAAACCAAGGAAGTAAACTCGTCAGGCTAGATAAGTACATGATCATGTGTGTGTGTGTGTGTGTGTGTGTGTTACATACTAATCTTGTGTAAAATGGCTCATATTGAGAGAACATTGATGTAATTAGGCCTATTTGCAGAATTAAAAGCAAAACCATTTTTAAGTTGGGCATACCTATGAAACAAAATGAGCTTACGAAGATAGGAGAGCGACAGTACATTTACATACTAAAACAGCGGATGGAGAAAGACAAATAGAAAATTTCAATTTTCATGGTATAAGAAATATCCTTGGCTAACAGAGTGCTCTGAGACAAACAAGGTATATTGTTATATACCTGTATTCTGTTTGGAGGTGAAAATGAGTGCTCATCATTTTTTGTAGGCTGTGTCACAAAAAATTGTTATAGAAAAGCCGAGGAACATTTACTTCAAAAAAGATACAAGGTAAGCAGATTTTTTTCACCTAACAGTTTTTACACTTTAACTTCGACACTGGTCTTAATTTGCAAGTTTTCAGTACAGCATAAGCAAAGTTTGAAATGAGGACCAGTATCATTATGATGGGCTGGAAATCTGACGTTCAACATCATTGTGGAAGAGGATAGGGTCAATGTTACTTATGTCCCGCCCACTATAGAAACATAGGCCAATTTTACATATATTTAGCATAACTTGTTGCTTCTTTGACAGGTTAGGTTTGGTTAGTTTAGGTTTTTGTTATAGCCTACCTTGCATATACGATTATAGCGCAACATTGGCAGTGATAAAAGTGAAATATTCGTTCAGTGGGCGTTGGATACTCTACATTCACCAAGGATAGAAATAGGTATGCCCTTTAATAGGCCTGCTATTCACATGAAGATCATAACTCAAAACCACGTCTATTCCTGACTTACGCCCTTTTTACCATGCACTACAGATTTATAAAGTCCTTTGGCTCTTCAATAGCAGTCAATTGAAATGAAATTCATTCACATAGGCCTACCGGCATATTATGTAAGTCTCCTACTTATGTACATGTATCCTGCAAACTGCTGTTGAATGAAATTAGAATAGTTGCCTCATCTTTCTAGTGTCGTTGTGCTGATTAACTAATACACTATTTCAAATTTTATTCATAGCATTAATTCTCAAATAAACTGCAAATTGTTATATGGCTACAATAAACATTTATTTTAAAAAATAATAACAATTAATGTGCTACAACCTTTTTTAGGTTAGTATGAAGAGATTTGTTAACTGTTCTATTTTCTTAAAGATTTTGATAGTCAGTGAGATGTTACAATGTACACCAAAGGTCAATGAAAACCAGCAGCACATATGATCTGATGTTGTTTTTGGTAAGTTATGAAATACAAAGCCTCAAATTTAGCCATAATGCAACACTACATCTCACTGTCTTCAACTTCAACTTCATAAGATTCATAACAACTACAGGCACCCATGCAGCAGACCAATGAGTAATATGACTTCTGATAGTTATGTAGAATGTACATACCACGATCTGTAGCAGGGTGTAGTTATGTAGTTAACGTTGTTAATATTCATGCTTACCATAACAGCAAATTTAAAACAAAGTCTACCTAACACATTTCTTGAAGTCACACGCAACAATCAGTTGATTTAATCGTTCATGAAAATTCGGGTATTAAAACACGCAAAATATACCGTACACAATTAATTGTATTATAAAAAGTACGTTCCTTTGTGCTACAAACATTGTTATAGATGTTCAGTATCTAATTTACAACAATGGTCAATTTTAAACAGTACAGTACTGAATCTAAACTTTGAGAGTGGGATACGACATGAATGCTAAACTTAACTGATTTGATATTTGTAATTATACAACAATTCTGAATCACGTAACAATTTGCACAATGATCTGTGAACAACAAAAGACTTCTTCAAATATTTTAAAGGTCTGATCAGTATTATTTTAATGAGTTGTAAATAAAAGATCAATTACACTGATTCTTCGAGTTCTCTTTTTCCTACCACTCTCAATCTTTGTTTCCGTCTGAGTACTGCTAATTTATCCTCCACCAAGAGAAAAAAACGATTCAATTCTGCTATGAAAACATCTCATAAGTTCATACCTAACGAAACCTACACAGCAGGAAATAGGCGTACTCTTTTCTACGTGTACCTTCCCTTTACATTATTATTATTATTATTATTATTATTATTATTATTATTATTATTATTATTATTATTGTTGTTGTTGTTGTTAAAATTATTATTATTATTATTATTGTTCTGGTTATTGTTGCTATTATTATTATTATTATTATTATTATTATTATTATTATTATTATTATTATTATTATTCTGGTTGTTATTGTTGCTATTATTATTATTATTATTATTATTATTATTATTATTATTATTATTATTATTATTGTTACATGAGGTTGATGGATGTTAATGAAAATGTATGGTCTAGTGGACAAGAATGTATCTCTAAGGTTCTGGTTGATATGTAGCCTACATCTTCTATTATCAGGCAGTACCAGAACATCTCACTTGACAATATGTATCAGAGGAAGAACAAATTATTTCTAGTAACATATTACACTAATCAAACTTAAGATATATGCAATGGAGGAGGGAAAGAAACTGGCCATCCTACCTTATCTCCTGGCTTAGTTGACTCATGAGTAGAGCTAGGATCCATATGTAGTAATAGCTAATATTTCTAGTAGGTATAGTTTATAAACATGCAAGTCATGCCCCTCACTCCTCATACCTGCCATTCTTGTCATTCAGCACTTCCATTAGTTAGCGCTAAGGGTCTTTAATCCTCTTAACCACCACTTACAAAACAGCAGGGTGTTTAAAAGCTGCACTGTCTAGTCCTTGTGATTTTTCTTGCATTTCGAGTCTTGTCAACCAGGCTTAAAACCTTCTTAACCGGCATCACATCAACTCAACTATACTCGGCGTCATTCTCTACATCATGAGTGATGCCTTATTGGTGTCACTTATCAGGTTCAAACCTGTCTTCGTACAGTTGACTAAACAACAGACAAGAATGGAGGAGATTTATTAAAAATACATAAAATTATAATCATTGTAATCATGGGCTCTGGAAAAATGTACTAACATTGAACATTGTAAAACTAGAAAAAAATATAGGCATATATATATATATATATATATATATATATATATATATATATATATACCGGTATCCTATATATGTCTTACTGTTCTACCCAGCACAATAGGCCTACATAATGTAGGCTATAAAGAGACACACATAATTACAATTACAATGCTTAATTACACATAATTATAGGACGGATGGTAACACCGTGGTTAAGATGTAATGCTCCAAAGCTGCAGGTCGCGGTTCGATTCCCGATGCGGCCATGGATTAACTCCATCGATCTAATCCTTCTGGCCTCTTTGCGGCCTTGGGGTTTACTCAGCTTCTAACAGAAATTAGTACCAGGGACATTTTCTTTGGTGATAAAGGTGGCAGGCACATAGGACTGACATCCCTTCTGCCATTAATACGGATTGTATGTAAAGGTGGGACCAACAAATTCCTTCCTTGTTAAATAAAGGGAGTTTAAATATTAGCGAGAGACACTGAAAATCACTATTCCCTGAAGTCATAGGTTCTAGGGGGCTAATAGTCCTCTTGCATAGGTTTCGACAATTACTCATGTAGGCCTATAAGCAATATGGAAAGGAAGAAGAGGGAACTTCCTTACATATACTTTTTCGTTTTGCTTTATTATGCTCCCCAGATCTGGAAACCTTACAGCATTTTTTATTCTTTACAGAGGTAGGGTCCGAAGTAGGGTTGCTAACATCCAGATTTCGCCTAGACAGTCCAGGAAAAGGACTTTTGGTCCAGACAACATTTTGATGCTGCTCTGCATGCCAAAATTCCCAAAAAGTCAATATGCCAGACTGGTCACGAAAGTGGCTTAATCCGCCAGGCAATTCAAACTGTTCTAAAGACAGAATTAAATTTAATTTTTCTCAGTGGAAGCCACAGTACTGTCAGAAATTATCGGCGAAAGACTATGACCATCAGATGGAGCATGGGGAGATCATGCTCATTTGGTACAAGTCTGGTTCCAGTTGTTTAAAAACATAATTTGGAGCGACAAAGGCATGTTTCATGTAAGGGAGTTTATGAACCATCACAATTGTCACTATTACTGGGCGCGAGAAAACACGGAGTCTATTGGTGAAAAGATACAAAACTGTCCTAAAGTCACAGTGTGGCCAGCATGGAGTCCTGACCTCACGCCATATGACTTCTTCCTGTGGGAGTGGGCAACAAACCACAAACTCTGGATCAACTGGAGGACCATATTCGCATCTACAGTATGTTCTGATCAACATACCACAGGAGGCTAACCCCAAATGATTAGAGGAACTGATGTAAAAATGTTGGTGCTATGTGGAATTTTAATATTGCAGACAATTTCTACCATTCTAAGGTCCACAGTAAAACTTGTTTCATCACAATCGACCAGTTATTAATAAAGTTTTTAGCAATGTTCAAAAGGCACTTACTTTTCACTCACCTAGTAGTTTCTTTATCCTCAAAAAAAGTGACAACGAAAAAGACGAAAGATCTTAATGATAACCCTTTTAGTCCGTGGTAAATTTTCAAATACGTACGTAGTTATGTGACTTTACTGAAAATCTTATTCACATGTTTGTGTGTGGACATTCTTACATTATGTGTGTCAAATAAAATGTCCAAAGTCACTTTCTTCCTGACCCCTTTCTCTTTGCACATTCACAGCCTTGACCCTGAAACTCGTTCCACTTTTCCCTACCTTTTCTCTCCTCACCCAAGAATTAGAAATAAAGAAAACATAGGAGTAATACTTTCTTTTTGTTACGAACAAAAATAAAGTAACAAGGCTAGTTTCAAGCTTGAGGTGGGTCACCCATAGGAATTGTGCCCCCCATCCCACAAAGATATTTCGTCAGGGCTCTCTGCCTCTCTAATGTTTTAATAAATGTTGAAATTCTATAATTTAAACAAGCTATGGGAATTTTATTACAATGGCTGGCAAACTTTGTTATTGAAATTGAAATGTTACTTGGGCAAGAGAAATAAAAAAATAACTCAGTTTATAAACATATTTAATAATCAGTCTTATAATCAGTAAGAAAAAGCTATAATTTTTTTTAATAACTGTAGGCATATTTATTTAAGAAAAATTAATATGCAGATGTACCTAAGTCACTATCGTGTAGCCTAATTATTCGTTGCAAAGTTGTATCCTAACTGAAATATCTTATTTATAGAAACTCTTAAGCAATGCTGTAGCAGGAAAAAAATTTAAGTGGAACTCACCTCACAGTTTATTTCAGAAGACACCAGATTGCCTCATATGCAACTTCTTTCACTGGCTGTCGTTTCCTATATGTTGTTTCATCTGCTATCTCGCAACCAGGATTGTACGTAAGGGTGTGGATTGAACTCTTGAAGTGAAGGGCCAACACCACTTATGAATATCAACCCACTTTCCAGGATACTAGGAGAGCATTTTTTCTTTGATATTACTTCATTCATTGTGCTGAATGATCTTTTGCACTCTGATGTTGAAATTGGCAGAATGTCGATTTTTGTTTTAAAATTTTCAGTTCATGTATTTCAGTTTCAAAGTCAATAAATCCACAGAAAGCAGTTATGAAGAATCACTTTTATAGCAAACGAAAAATATCGCAGAGTCTGCATACACTTTTATCAACTCCAGTGATATCAATCTCAGGAGACCACTTTTTTGTGTTAACCAAATTCAGGTCATTTACAAGTAAATTCATTTGTTCATCACTTAACGATAAAAAATTTCAAATTGTGACACTGGAAATTGACTAGCTTGGCGGCATTTCTTGAGACTAACTTCACCTTCATACAACAGAGTGCATTCTCTGTTTGCGTGCATAGCACTGAACTGCATAGAGAAAAAAAGATGGACTGCTGATATCTCATTCCATCTTTTTCTAACGTAGTGTGTTTATGTTTAATGGAAGCCTACTGTAAACTGAAATTTGCTAGAATACTGAACCCAATAAAAAAACAGAATCGCTTTACTGATAAATATTTACATAGAATTAAAAGATTATTTATACCGGAGCGGTGAAGTCATATTAATCTTTCACCAGAACAGCAAAGTCCAACTAAAATTTTAACCGAAACTTTGTTCTGACCTAACTACATCACTGCACTTAAGAAGTATAATACTTTAGTCATAACCCTACAATAGTAGCCTACTTCTTAAAAATTGTTGAAAACATTATTGTTATTTCAGTACCAATAATATATGATTTTGTGCGAGATCATGTGTATTTGCTTGGTTTCCGCACAAAACCAATCCGCGGAAAGTCTAAAATTCCACATTCAGTATTCCCAACCTAACACACATAACAATTTCCCTCTTCTTACCGCTTAAGTGGCATATTGATTTTACTGCTTTAGGCTTTTAACATATTATTTTTAGAGACGTTCAATATAGTAATAATTATAAATTGGAAACTTATCACTGCAATTTCACCTAAATTGCACTCTTAATTATTGTTTTCAAATATTTGCAAAAATTAAGTAAACTCTACAACTCCACTAAAGTTACTGCATTCGTGATGCAAGTAACATTAAGGAAGCCGTGAAAAAATCAACAAGATTCCAGACTCATCATAGACTGGGGGGGAAAAAAGACATACATATCACGGCCTGCTGGAGTATAGTAAACACAGAAAACATTTTAAAGCAACAATGTTGAAGATAGATATTTTTGTTTTGCAAATTTGCCGTCATTGAACAGAAACCAAGATGGAGATTTCATTGCAACTAATTAGAAATTCCTCTTTCAGGTATGTAATAAACGATCTTCGCACAAAATAATGTAGGCCTACAATACACGAGCGGTATGTTTTCTTTCAATTCTCGGAAATTAAAAAAGCTCAACTACGTTTCGCTTTTTCAAACTTTTCCTCGAACATGAAAACTTCAACATACCGCTCTTGTAATGCATATTACTATAACAGAATTCTTCTTTAGTATAAGAAGTAGTTTTGTCAGTGTTTTGTACCTTTACCTCCCTAAAAATATGTGCTTTAACAGAATTCTTCTTTAATGTAAAAAATTGTTCTGTCAATATTTCGTGTCTTTATTTCCTTAAAAATATCTAGAAATCAGGTCTGGTGCCCGGATTCCCAACTAGAGTAGTATTCCACTCTCCCCCCCCCCCTTCAAGACACTGCTTTGGGAAAAGAAATGACCATTTATCAGTATATTATTTTCGGTTATAGACCAATATATCTTCAAATTAAAACCTAAAGGATAATAATTATGTCCTTCATCTTCTGAAACTGCAAATTAAAAATCATATTATTCTATCTGTTCTCCACTTTATTGAAAATTTATGACGATTATATGCACAGACATGACAGTGACATGGGTGCTAGTACTAGTACATAAATATTAATGCAACTTAAAAGTAATACAATATAACAGATGAAGGAATTCATTATCAGTATTACATGAATATTATAATACTTACAGCATTCTGTAATATTTGTTTCTCACAATTTATGAGGGCAGGATCCTCTTTTACCATTTTTTTATTGTCTTAGCACATAAATACATTACTGGTATATTATTTCTGCTACAAACGATATAGGAATATAAACCAAATTATCGTTTTGCAAGTTTCGGTTTTATAATACAAATTTATTTTCAATTAATATTTTTCTTTTATTTTGTAATGAATATGTTCGAATCCACTCCTTTTTTCATCACTATGTAAGAAATGTGAACAAGTAACATAAATTTACAAGACATACCGGTATATTAAATAAAACTTATAATTAGTACCAGTACATATGATTTAAATCATTATTACAGTCTTTGCTAGAATTACTGCATTACATCCACCACAGTGCTTTTTAAAATATAAGTTATATATTTTCCCTATTGAATTTACTTTAAACTGATTAATAATTTAACATGTATCTAATTAATTATATTAACAGCTTTGGACAGATTTTTATACATAAATGCACTAAAATGATTATGTTTGTCCCTAAACGAACACAAAAAAAGGTGATATTGTTACAAAAAAAATAATATACATTCAAGCTGCAAAAACAAGGAATGAATTAATATTCAAATAAACATCTGTGTATATTTTACATTGAGGAAGGATAAGTGAGCATGTGATGAATTATTTCTTCTCTGTTTCGATATACATATTTGCAAACTTTTCTTGGAGAAACTCTAAGATGTGTTGTGAGATGTTTCTGAAGATAAGCTTCCTTTATGAAAAATTTTCCACAGTCACCACAATTGAACCTCTGCTTCATGGTTCTATTCACACCATTTAGTCTCTCACTTTTGCGCCGGGGTCCAACATCCTAAATAATAATAATAATAATAATAATAATAATAATAATAATAATAATAATAATAATAATAATAATAATAATAATAATAATAATAATAATAATATTAATAATAATAATAACAACAACAACAATTGTAGGTGGTATTCAGCTTTTATTGGATGATACTATATACCAATACTTTTTGGCTTTTTCGATCTATATTAGATAATGGGCCCCAAAACGTGAAGTCCACCTATTGCAAAACAGAACATCACACTCACAGTAGCACACTGGGTTCGTAATCTCCATGAATTATTTATCACAAGTTTATTTTGCAAGAATTACCAGTACTGCAATACACCCACCACAGGATGTTGGATCTTAAGATCATATTACTGTGAACTAGATAAAGAGTTTGTATGATAATAACTTTCTTGTGTTAAATATTATTAACGTACCTTGTTAACATGTTTCGACCTATTTTTCGGCCATCTTCGGAACTGGTCATTGTTGGTCTTGGCGTCTCTTGTTTCCTGTGTGGGTGCGTTCGTAGTGTAGAGTCAAAGAGTGTATGTGTTTTGAAATTGACTTGTGTGTTGAGTATATCGTTGGGTTGTGTTTTCGTGTGTCTGTATATTTCGTATTTTTCTAGTGTGTTGAGTTTCTGGCTTTTTGGTTGGATGTGCAGTATTTCCATGTCTGTGGTGATGCCTCTGTAGGTGTGGTTGGCATTTGTGATGTGTTCTGCATATGTGGAGGTATTTTGCAATTTTGTTATGGCTGTGATGTGTTCTTTGTAACGTGTTTGAAATGATCTGCCTGTCTGTCCTATGTAGAAGTTGTTGCAGGTGTTGCATTTGAGTTTGTATACGCCTGTGTGGTTGTATTTGTTTGTTTGTGTTGTTTGTGTGTTGAGATGTTTTTGTAGAGTGTTATTTGATTTGTTCTGTATGCGATGTTGTAGTTTAATTTCTTGAATGAGGTTGCAATTTTATGTGTGTTTTTGTTTTCGTATGTTAGTGTGATGTATTTTTTTGTGTTCTTGTGTTTGTGTTGTATTATTCTGTTTTTTGTGGTTTTGTTTTGTCTTACGTATTATGTTGTCTATTATGTTGGGGTTGTATCCGTTTTCTTGTGCTATGTATTTGATTGTGTTTAGTTCTTCGTTATAATCCTGTTGGTTTATTGGCGCCAAGACCAACAACGACCAGTTCCGAAGATGACCGAAAAATAGGTCGAAACATTTAATTAATAATTATATATAATAAATAAATTTTCAGTCATATACACTTTTCAGTTTGTGAGGTCAGATAATCTGTTACATCACAATATTTAATACAAAGTCACTCACAACCTTTCAAAATTAATAATAAGCTATTAACTTAAATATTTTCAGACAAATATGGCATTCACCACGACGAATTAGACTGCGTGCTCTCCTACCAACAGCATTTGCATCACAGCTTTTCCCACCCCTTTAAATTTATACATTATATATAACATTTTAACATAGTTAATATCAAATTGCACAAATTTAATTTTAATGATATGACCTAATGAGAATATTTAGCCTTAATTGTATAAGGTTAATATCATGCTGTGCCTTTCCTTGTTTTATATACATACGAGAATTTAGCATCAGTGTTCTGCTTTACCGTGTACAGTTTACTCAAGAGGCACGAAACTTACATACTTGTAAATGCCAGCATGTGCATTACTTACTATATTATTAATTGTTAGATCAACTATCACCTAATTTAAAATTGTTTGCTTCTCATGCACCTGATGATGACTTTTTAAAGTCGAAAATATTAGTGACTTTGTATTAAATATTGTGATGTAACAGATTATCTGATCTCACAAACTGAAAAGTGTATATGACTGAAAATTTATTTATTATATATAATTATTAATTGTATTCACACTTTTCTGAACCAACATGTCTTTTAAAAAAATAGGTCGAAACATGTTAACAAGGTACGTTAATAATATTTAACACAAGAAAGTTATTATCATAAAAATTCCGAAGTGATACAGTGTTAAAAGTTGTGTAATCAAGATCTATAGATAAAGAGGTTAGACAACAACTCATCAAAGCAAATCGAGTGGCTGGATATTTAAGAGATAAAAATTTGAGAACTGTACTTTTATTATTAAAATGTTGCACTTTTATAAACGCTTAAGAAATGAGAGATGAGCTAGTTAATGACTGCTCAAATGAAACCAAGACGTTATCCTGTGCAGCATTAGTGGTTGTTTCCCATTGTAAATAAAAGTACAATTTTTGTTTTCATTAGGGTCTAATTGAAATTAAAATTTATTTATCAATAAAACTGTTCTGTTTATTCGCTTGTTCCTACATCATA